>NC_091549.1:7146245-7158745 GCF_042767895.1 Penaeus vannamei
CGTATTATCTGTTCGAGGACTACAAAAGAATGTAATTGCAAGAAGTCTTTGTAATTATGAATAGACTATAGCCATTTATCATACATAGTAACTTCCTCCACTCTTATTTGCTCTTTTTTAAATTGGACATACAGAAGTCTCCAAGAATATATTAGCTTTATGTAGTAGAAAAAAAGTTTTAAACATTATGATGTAGTCCTGTACTATTGTTATACCACTATAAAAGTATTTCTTGAGCAATCAAAACTATTTCAGTAAGTAAGTTTCAAAGGAAACATTACCCGCACTAAAAATGTCAAAATGCCTCACTGACTGCACTGTTCTATAAACTGAATGTGAACTTGCCTTTGGTCAGTCTGTCAACTCGATGGGATATTTTTTCTAGTATGTTTTCATATTTGTGACCATCACATTCCTGAGATGTGTATGGGGTTATATATTTCTTGCTATATATTTCTTTAATTACCTTGATTTATTCTTCCACAAATTCTAATTGTGTTCACATTTTATTATGTTAAGTGATAAGTTTCATTTTTAACACCTTAAAATCTAAAAAAGAAAATTAATGTGGAACCTGGATAAAGTAGTGTAAGCATAAAGAGTATATGTATTTTTTCCTTGATGCATATCTTATCTTTAGGAGTGTAGTGTTTTTTGCTATAACAGATATTTATTTTCAAATGAAATCAAGTAGTTGAAGTTACAAAAATTATTTGTAAATGTGTTCTACTCGGTATGAACTGCCAGAGTATGATTATGTTCCCCGCTCCCTTACATTCTGATTGATTTCTTATAATGCAGAATCTTGAATGATGATAAAATACTGTACCATCATAGTGAAATAGCATAAAAAAGCAACTTCATGTAAGATAAGTTTATTGGAACCTATTTTATGCATGGTTCAGCTGTTGTACAATTTGTACAACAGAGAGAATCAATAGGGTTTTGAGTTTTTATATATCTGATTTGATTGCAAAGGAAACTCTTTTTGCAGACAGCCAGTTAAAATGTCAGACAACGAGGAAGAGAATGGGGAGACACCAAAGGGCCCAGTGGAGAATGCTTGGTCAATCAAGATCCCCGAGTTCAAGAAAGGAGATATGAAAAGCCACCTCCTGGAGGAGAGCTCATTTTCGCTTCTTTTCCCCAAATACCGTGAAAGATACATAAGGGAATGCTGGCCTTTATTGGATAAAACACTGAAGGTAAGTGGACATGATGGGTTATAGGCAGACCTTTGACTATGCCACTTCTTATACTCCGGGAGGTTAGGCTTACTCTGTAATCACTTCTGCACCACCTCACCAGCTCATATGAGCTCCTTTCAAGGAAATAGTCAAGAAAATGAGGTCAATTATGTCTGCTTGGTCATTTGGTACCACAGTTAGATATAGCCAGTTTGATGTTGAAGGCTTACGAAAAAGTGTTAAGAGTAACAAATTACCAAGGAAGAACATGTTCTAGAAGTTAATTTCACTAATTCCCTTTCATATATCACTGCTTGTACACCACAACACAACACCAGAGCATTGATTTGTGCACGATGCAGTAAAATCTAAAGCAGACACAAAGTGTAATGTAAAGGGGCTATGGGGAACCATTTCTGGATTCCTAATCCAGAATTGATTAATCCAACTTTACAGTCACTAATCCACCAAACCATGTAGAAGCACCAATTTTTATATTTTTTATTGATTCATTAGTTTTTTGTATCCTTGTCAAAAGACCATAAATAATCTCATTAAATATGATATTTTCACTTTTTAGGAACATGGAATCAAGGCTGAACTGGATCTCATCAAAGGAAGCATGAAAGTAGCAACAACACGAAGTACTTGGGATCCGTATGCTATCATAAAGGCTCGAGATATTATTAAACTACTCAGTCGGTCAGTCCCTATAGAACAGGCAGTGAGGGTTCTACAGGATGGTATCACACATGAAATTATTAAGGTACGTAGCATTTATAATGTTTGTTCATAGGCTTATTTATTGATTTTCTGTCATTATTTATTTTTCACATGTGAATGTTATTAGCATTTGCTGAAAAGGGAATATTGGGAAATTTAAAAATATATGTCATCAATACTGAGAAATGATACATTGTGTAGTATCAGTAATATTTTATGTGTTGATCTAGTATCAGACTACTATAAAATGGATTCAACGGTTAAACTAAGGATTTTCTGACCAAAAATCTATTTAATTTTTTTTATTGAAATGCGCTCAGACTTGGCAGATTTTCAGAAAAAATAAAAATGAATTACATTTTTCACATATATTACAAAAAAATCTAAGTGGACAGATCATAGTTTATCCTTTTAACGTATTGTTCAGTGTTGTCAGACCATGTATGGAAGACTATTATGTCATTATGATCATGCTGTTCATTTTTATGGAAAGCAAAGGGATTTCATGCTGCTTATAATATATATATATATATATATATATATATATATATATATATATATATATATATATATATATATATAAATTTTGTATTTTGTTGCTATGATTTTTTCTTTTTAAGGGTCTGTTTTTTCCATTTTTATCCTTAATTCAACTTGAGCATGTAATGCTCACTCAGGAAAAGTTAACTATTAACTTTCTTACACCTCACAGTTCAGAAGTTTACTCAGTGACATTACAAAAAAAAGAATTATGAATTCTTTCAAGTAAAAGTTATCTTTTAATAATTACTCATTTACTGTTGTTCTTGTGTATGTGTACTGGTCGTGCTGTTGCAGAAGTCAGTAGCAAAATAGTATTTATCATCAGTACATTCATTGATGATTACAAATTATGTGTTATTTTGGGTCTAGACAGAGGCATGCACAATTTTATCATAATTTTCAAGCATGTCACATTGATCTAAAGTCGGGATGAAGTTCTTATTGATTACTTTTGTGTTCTTTATTTATGTTTTTTTAAAATAGATTATGAAATAATACATAAACAGATTATATATACACATGCATTTCAGTAAAGGAAATGTCGTTTCAAACACAACCCATTGGGCCCAGATGCCTCATTGCCTTCACATGGACCATTATTCAGGCAATAGACTTGCTTGAGTGGTGACTCAGGTGTGTGGCTTGTAGGCCCACACGAATACTTTTGTGCAGTATCAAGACTCTTTGGCTCTCTTTTGAATTGTTATTATCTCCCTTTTTGCAAGGTCTGTATTGGTCATATGATTTATGTGTCAAGATGGTGACAGAATGTTGACGGTTCGTAGACCAGATATTATCTCTACATATAGTCTACATCTCTGTGGAATTACAAAGGCTATTATTAACATTGTGTTATTTGTGTAGTTTTTAAAAGATATTTTCTTATTAAATTTTCTGGAATGCTCCCTTCACTGCTGGTCACACTAGGCAGGCACTTCCAGCCATGGCTCACTGATGGTATATTCCCCCTTGTTTACGGGAGGAAATAATGCAGGAATCCTTTCTTAAATACCCACTGCGTCTAACCTTCCTGCAAGAGCTTTGTGCACTCGTGACTAATTCCCATTATCTACCTTTTGCCAAATTTCTCATGACACATTCCCATTACTTCAGCCGGCAGGCAATTTTTCCATGAAAGGCACTGCACCTTCAGCCTGATATTTAAAAAATGATGTGACTGTCATGTCACTTGGATCCAACTTGTTAATGTGTTTACTTGCTTACTGAACCTTCAGGGATCAATCACTATAGGTTTATATACAAAACTCATCTGAATCTTAGTTAGTGTCAAAAAAGATTATACAAGAATTATATACATGTAGGCAGTGTACATTAATATGCTAAAATTAACCTACACATATTATATTTGCCCTGCAGAGATGGTTGCTTCATTATTCTCTGTTCTCTGATTAGGAGGTATAGAGTAATATCATTAAGAATGTATAGATTTTATGTTTTTTCATTGATATATGCTATTGTTTTATTTACTCCATTATTAAAGAGAATTATTTATTTATTTATATATTTTTGTTTTATTTTTTACTCCTAGAAAAGGAACAAGTTTGCTTTTACTTCTTTGTATTTGTATTAAAATGAATAATTTGCTGAATTTCCACAATATTGTGTAGTTTTTATGGCATTTCCCAGTATTTCCAATTTCTGTTTTGGTGGGACTTTATTGCCCGATCCTTTTATCTTTTATTATAGTAGTGCCTTTGTTAATGAGCTTATCTTTTAAATAATCTTACAGATTGGTGGCATGATTCGCAACAAAGAGAGATTCATAAAGCGCAGGCAGAGGCTGATTGGTTCAAACGGAACGACGCTAAAAGCATTAGAATTGTTAACTGATTGCTATGTGCTCGTTCAGGGACAAACTGTGTCAACCATTGGTCCTTATAAAGGAGTACTTGAGGTTTGTTTCTATTCTTGATTTGTTTTTTTGATAATTCTGATTTGTTTCTTAATCAAATAAAGGTGTAACATAACTCATTGCATTAAAACAATTTTAGAGTAAATGTTTAGAATTCCTTTCTCTTTTTAGGATTACATAACTTACTAAGATAAATAACTGTCTCACTTTTGATAAGGCAGATCATGAGTAATATAAGAGAATAAGTTTTAACACACCAGTTACAGATGGGATGATAACTTGCCATGAATACTGTAATTCTACCTTATCAATTGTGTTTACCCATAGATGGCTCCACAAGTGCTTATTCACAAAGGAGTCTGTTATTAGTTATACCTGTCTCACCTGTTTTTTTCTATGATTTATAGAAAAGATTTTTTTATTTATTGTTTTTGATATTTTAGTAACATTATATTTAATAATTTTAATGTCAACAGTAACATGAGTATTAATATTAATAGCATTAGGAAAAACGTTTTTCCAGCAAATTCAAGGAAAGTGGAAATCAGGTGCAGTCATGTAGGACCTAATTTACTTCTTGGTGGATGAGCATTTACGGAACCAACTTTGTGCAACAAAACTCCCAAAAAACTACATTAGACAGTATACGAACCCACGAACAATGGGATTTAAAAAGGTTGATTTTTTTTTCCAGGTTGTGCGATTTGTGACAGACACCATGAACAACATTCATCCAGTGTACCTCCTCAAGTCTCTCATGATCAAAAGACATCTGGCTAGCAGTCCAGACAAAAAGGTCAGATCATATGTCATATTAAGGGAATTTCGTAGACATTATGATTGTACTTACATATACATGTATAAACGAATGTAAACATATGTGGACAAGCAAAGTGAATATAAGGGGGATATTTATTGTCTTATTAATGTGGATGTGTTTCAATTTAATTTACATAGTTTATTTACACTATTTGCTCACAGAATGAAGACTGGTCCAGATTCTTGCCAAAATTCAAGAGCAAAAACGTACAAAGGAAGAAGCCAAAGGTGAAGAAGGACAAGAAACCCTACACCCCATTCCCCCCAGAACCCCAGGAGAGGAAGATCGACAAGGAACTGGCAGAGGGCAAGTATTTCGTGGACCAGGAGGAGCGTAATGCCGCAAAGAGGAAGAGACCCAACGAGGAGAAGAAGAAGGCGGTGGCCGAGAAGCAGAAGGAGAAAAGAGCAAAATCCTTTGTACCACCCGAAGAACCACAGCACAAGGCAGACAAACCAAAGCAAGGCAGTGCAAATGTTGATATTGATGCATTGAAAAAGAAAGTCAAGAAGAGAAAAGTTACAAGTTAAGATTTGTGTTTATTTTTCTTTTTTTTTTTTATTCTGGAAAAGATGAATGTTAGGTTATTCGAGTTATTCACTCCATTTAACATAGGACTAGTAAATTGGAAGTGAATTACTGAACTCCCACAGACTATTGTATTGCAGAGCTTGATGAATGGGACCTAAATATATTTCCAAATTATTTTTGTTTCTAATTACCTTTCCTTGATATCAAGCAGATATATTTAGTAGAGTAAGGATTCTAGATTGACAATTTTATAATCCTCTTCTCAATAGAAAGCTTATTATTGTTTCATTTTTGTGTTCATATCAAATTACGTGTTAATAATTTATATCATCGTACTAGTAGAAAAGTACTTATTATGTCCAACATTTTTTTTAATATAAAGAAAATAATTGTTGAGTTCTTTTTGATTTATTTATTTCTATGTAGAGGCTTAGATTTTACATTATGCTAATGATGAAGAAAATACCCAAGTTTTTGTGGCTACTTTACATAGATATTCCAGTGTTCTATTTTCATTTACTACTGAATGTTGTTGAATACAAACTACAAAATACATCAACTACATTGTAAATATATATAAAAACTCAAACTTCTTTCTTCCTATTTTATGCCTTCTTTTGGATGTACTGTTCTAAATCTCTGATGTAGAGTTATATTTTTTCTATGTTTCATTTGCCAGTAACATTAACATTATGATAAATATTATTGTGGTCATGTTAATGACAGTGATAATTGTCATATATATATAAACACTAGGAAAAAAATTAAGGCATGGGGATTCCTTGATGGCACAGCAGTTATTGAGTTGTAGAGGATAATAGTAAAGAAAGAAAAATAGTAGAAAGTGCATGTAAATTTACAGTCCTGGCATCAACAGGTTAATACCGTTTACTTGCCTCTGTTAGGATATTGACAAATGCGCTAACACTACTATCTCTGACAGTAAATATCTGGTGTTACAAGTGGTATTTGTGTGTCTCTTCTTTTTTTTAAGTGAAGTGATCTTTTCTTGTTAATTCCTACAATGCTGCAGTGAGATGTGTATTTATTACAGCACAACTCGTCAAGGTTTACTAAGCAAAGAATCATTTGAGGACTGTACAAATAAATTTATATAGTCTCCCCCATTACTTTCTCCTTTTACTCTTTATGTGCACTGTAGTTCTTCAAGTAACAGGCTATAGTAAACTGCTTATCCATTTGGTGGGTTTAAAATAACAATAATGAGCATTTTGAAAATAATGGCCAGTATTCTTTTAATCCCTTAGGTATAACTGATAGCTCTGTTGATTTTTTTTCTATTCTTTTGCGAATATCTCAGTCAAAAAGTTACATATCTAATGAGTTAGAGATAGGACCATTTTGGATGGGTAATCTAACTCACCACAATAAGAGGACACTGACTGAATCAAGCTTCTTTAGTCATTTATGTAGTGGGGGATCCTTTGACCACTAAATATTACTGTTGTGACTGAACCTAGTAATATCTAACAAGCTTTGTATTTTAGGTCAAAGGTATTAATAACATAAACTAATTTCACAACATCTCATGGCAGAAGTGTTTTCTATCCGAAAAGGAGCAAAATAATATTGTATACAACATATTTTCAGTGGTCAAGTACGTAAGGATCAGGTATATCTGAGGTGACCAGATGAAAATGTTTTGTTGGGGAGCAGTGTGACTTGTGGAAAGTAAGATATTTGAAGCCACTAAAGCAATTTTCCCTTTACAAATATCTCTAAAAAGGATTCCTTATAAGGAAACTAAAACTGAGCACACAAGGATAGGCTTTACAATTGTATGATCTTTAAACTTGCTCATTATATGATGGATTTCAAATCCTTAAATTGCTAAATATTTGATATGGAGAAAACAAAAAATACTTCTAAATAAAGAACCATTGCTGTTTCTCGTAAGACTAGCTCTGGAGTGCGTCTTTAGAATATTTTTTGATGTATAAAGTGTAATAATGAACCAGTTATACAAACGAGAGCAGAATTTATTGCCAAAATTAAGTATGAAAAATATATCTGCTAAATGAATGAGTCACACACCTGAGTAGCTGATAGCAATTTCACTTGAACAAACCTTCAACGACTCACGCTAACATTCTTAGTAATGAGATGCATGAGGTAAGAGGGAGTAAATACTGCACATATAGTGTTTATGGGGAAAAGTAAAACAATATGCTATTCTAGAAACATCCTTTGCTGATCATGTGCGCGGTATTTTTAGTTTTTGAAGTACTTCAATCTGACAAAGAAATTACGTGCGCGCATACACACGCAAGCACACACACACACACACACACACACACACACACACACACACACACACACACACACACACACACACACACACACACACACACACACACACACACACACACACACACAAACACACACAGACACACACACACACACACACACAAACAAACACAAACACACACACACACACACACACACACACACACACACACACACACACACACACAGGCTATATATATAGAGAGAATCATATGTGCATCGTGCATCGTATCATTCTTTAATATACTAACACTGCTGTTAGACTCTGGCATGTATAAAAAGAGTTTCAAGTGTGACTTCTCTCTTTTAATTGCATCATTAGAATTATATTATTCAAATGATTATATTACCAAGGTCTCATTCTTGAAAATTCTCAATACGCTATTATCATTAATAGCCATTAAATAGTTCAGTATTTCTGAATCAAGATAACGCCCATTATATATTTGCTGTAACCTATATATATATATATATAACCTATATGAATTTCATTATTATTACTACTATTATCATTATCGTTATGATGATAATTATGATAATTGTGATGATGATGATAATGATGTTAGCAATGGTGATGATGATGTTAATGATGGTGATGGTAATTTTGATGATGAGGAGGAGGATTATAATAATCACACTAATGTTGAAAATGATAGATAATGTTAATAATAATAATATTAATAAAACGGTGTTGATCATTGTAATGGTACTGATAACGATGATAATGATATAAATAATGATGAGAAATAATAATAATCATAATAACACTGATAGTTACAATCATTACTGTCTTCAATATTATTATTTATATTTTTATTATCATCATTATTATCATTACTGTTATTATATTATCATTATCATTGTTATTATCATCGTTGTTATTAGTATTGAAGCATTATCCTTATCACTATTATTATTATCCTCATCATTGATATTATTACTACTATCATTACTATAACTGTTATTAGTATTGAAGCTTTTTCATTATCAATATTATTATTATCCTCATGATTAATATTATTACTATCACCATTACTATAATTGTTATTATTCTCGTTAATGTTATGATTGCACCAAAAATAGAATGCACGCAACTTTCATTTTAAGTAACGTAGTGAACAAAACACCTGAAAAGCATTATTATATGCTTGTTATCTATACCGCTGTGGCAGCTGGCAGGCAGAATGTAAAACTGTCTCCCTCAATTTACAGTGCAATGCACTCTTTTATGGTACTTATAAGAGTATTTCTTTTACAGTTCCCCACTCCTGTGAAAACGTGATAATAATAATAATACCACCAATAATAAAAATAATAATAATAATAATAATAATAATAATAATAATAATAATAATAATAATAATAATAATAATAATAATAATAATAATAATAATAATAATAATAATAATAATAATAATAATAATAATAATAATAATAATAATAACAGCTACAGAGCAACAAAGAATGACAACAATAATCATAATAAAATAACGATAACAATAATAACAATAACATTAATATATACACATATGTGTATATCCTTGACGGAAAAGTGCTACACAAAACAATTTTTTTTTCTGAATAATATCTTTATTCTTACTTTTGTGTTTCATCATTTTTGTTATTGTTTTCATTTTATTTCATATTCATTTCTTTATCTTGACACATGAACAATCTGTAAAACGACAAATTTATCCAAATAATTGGTATACAGTGCTGTTCATAATATCCCATCTACCTACAGTATTAAGCATAAAAATATAATAACAACAAAAGTAATAATAGAAATGGATCACGAAGTTTTCTGGCATTAGGCCCCGATAACGAGCAGATAACATCGACCGTCAGTTGTTTTTCACCGAAACATGTTCTTTTTTCATATTTTCCTTGTGGCGCCATTATTTATGATTATTATTATTATTTTTATCTTCACCTATGTATTTCATATTCAATATTGATAATTTTCTTCTACCACGAACGTAGTCAGAATTCAAAAGAAGAAAGACAACAGAAAAAGAGAAAAAAAATGTATTTCAAATAACGAGGCGAAAGCTGGTCAGTCACGTGCTTTTAAAAATGGTATTTTTCATTACGTTCTGACGGGAAGACATCGATTTATTTTCTTATTCTCTTTTGGTAACTAATAAGTTATATTCAACTGCAAGACTTTTATTATAGTCTTAGTATTTAGCTTGCCTGTTTACCCTACACAACAAACTGCACATCTGATGCACCAACACAACAAACCGCACATCTGATGTTTGGATTAGATAGAAAATATTAATAAAAAATAACTGTGGCAAGTGTGCAGTAATAAGTGGAACAAAGCAACGATCGTGGACGAGCACCGTTATGGAGTCAAAATGTTTTTTTCCACGTCTTGTCAAACGGTGATACAAAGTTCTGAAGCCTTAAATATGCCGCTGATTTAAGTAAAAAATATAGAGTAACAGCCGGTTTATTAAAATTGTGCCAGGCCCGACCCAATAAATTTTCAAAAATACAGATGCATAAATAAAGGCATATCTGTCTATATATCTGATAGATATACATTTAACCATCTATCTACCGGGTTGATATGCATGTCTAGACAGATAAATATACATTTATTTCTTTATCTATGCATGTCAAGTATACGAATATTCTTCGGGTCGGGCCTCGCACAATTCTGACAAACCGGCCGTATATGTCAAGTGTCAACAATCCACTTGGAAAACTAATTACGATTATCTGAAAAACTAGAGAGTACAAAGATTTCATCACTTACCTAGAGGTACGTGTTATCTTTTTAGACACAGACCCAATGGTGGCCGGACCAAACCGGTTAAGGTTGGACGACTGCAGAAACAACAGTAAGGTTTTGACATTACCTACTATTAGATTCGAATCAGATGTCATTCCTCTCGAGCATAAAAAGAACGGAAAACGTGTACTGAATAATTTTTCTTTGCCATCTCAGTGCGGTCAATATGTATGTAAATATATATATATATATATATATATATATATATATATATATATATATATATGTATATATATGTGTATATACATATATATATACATATATATATACATATATATATATATACATATATACATATATATATATATACATACATATATATATATATGCATATATATATGCATATATATATACACATATATACATATATATGTATATATATACATATATACATATATATACTTATATATATGCATATATATACATATATATATATATATATATACATGCACACACACACACACACACACAACACACACACAAACACACACACACACACACACACACACACATATATATATATATATATATATATATATATATATATATATATATATATATATATATATATATGCATATATGCACACACACACACACACACACACACACACACACACACACACACACACACACACACACACACATATATATATATATATATACATATTAATCTATTGCATGTGTATTATGTATAGACCGATTCGGTAACGCCTAGCAACCGCCCTTAGCAACGAGCACTTGGTGAAAACAAACCCTCGTTCGTTCGAAAAATCACTGCCCTTTGCTTACAAAATCGCTGAATTTTTCTGAGAATTTCGTTTCTTTGCATGGAAATGCCAAGGAACTGTGCTGTTGTTTGTTCGAATCACAACATGATGGGAAAGAAAGATTTAACCTTTCATATATTCCCAGATCGCGAAAAGAAACCTGAATAATGGAAGCGCTGGGTAGGCCTAGAGGCCATGAAATGCATGAACGCTGATGGGAGTGCTTGGGCGCCTGGTGGAAAATGTTTACATCTCGTCAGAACATTTTATTGATCTACATATTAATATATTACACCTTTTCAAATTCCAGAGACAGATAATTACTTTCAAACTTGTCTAACTACACTTCCTATCAAGGCCAAACAAGATCAACATTGTTGACATTAGGTTTTGGCAGTAACCATATATTTTAAAAAGCACAAAAGCAATTCTATAATTTTCATTTTATTCCTTTTTTGTAGTAAATTGATTTATCATAATGTATATTTACAGACAAACCATTCCCGTATCCACTTCACCCAGACTTTATCCCAAGTGCCTTCAAGCACTGTCCATTAAATGAAAACAAAGCAGGTATACAGTTGCCTTTTGCTTTTGTGTCAAAAATGTCATATGGTCCAACAAAAGAAACAACTGAAGAGGGCCTATCTTTTGAGGTCAAATTATTGAGGAGAGAGAAAAATGCGTTGTGCGCTTTTAAGCCTATACCTGACTTCATTGTCTCCTTTACATAAATACCTAGTAAATGGGAAGAAAAGTCATGTTAGGAAATGGTACTGATTTCACAGAAAAATATCATATATAGCTAAATGTCATACATTACTGTAGCAAATCATGTTATTATATAATCATTATTATCATCTGCTTTATTGATAGAAAAGTCATAGATGTCAGAATATTAAATTTTAGGCAATTTCGAAGGACCGTCGATCCAGATTTCGGCATG
>NC_091549.1:7163745-7166245 GCF_042767895.1 Penaeus vannamei
GTTTAGTCTGTACCTCTTTTGAGTGTGTGTGTGTTTATATATTCGTGTATGTGTACATGTATGTATATGTGCATGCACGTATGTGTATGTGTACGTAGGTATATATGTAAGTATGTTTGTGTATATATATATACATATAGGCATAGGAAAAGGGGGGGGGAGGGCGAGACCCAACTTCTGCCCCCCCCTCCCCTCCCCTCCCCAACTTTCGAGGCCATTCCCTGTAAACGAAAGAGTCAAATGATTTACTTATACATTGTTCCGAACACTAACCCCTGCAGCTGTTCAGAGTGAATTAACCATTAGAGAGAGAGAGAGAGAGAGAGAGAGAGAGAGAGAGAGAGAGAGAGAGAGAGAGAGAGAGAGAGAGAGAGAGAGAGAGAGAGAGAGAGAGAGAGAGAGAGAGAGAGAGAGAGAGAAAGAGAGAGAGAAACCTCCTTTTCCATACCAGACTGTTTTTCCAGGCGAACAATTTCCTACGGCCGTTTTTGGGCGGGCGGCCATTTTCATACACGTGGATTTGTGTATGTAGGCCTATTCCAACTCGTGTTTTGGCGCGTGAGGATATTTCCCTACTGGTGCCTTGTTGCATATTCGCGGATGTGGCAATATGCGTTACTGAACATTTCTCTTTTATATGGAACTTCTACCTCTTTCTGGTACTTATATTCAATGCTGCTGTACTAACGTTTAATCCCCGGCTGAGTTTATAGACAAAAAATCGGTGTTCGTGATAAGCTCGTTAAAAGTCAGACAGTCTTTACAGTTTGTCTTCCTAATTATATTTTCATGTACATCATAGAAGTGCCTTGTTATATTTTAAATTGTGACTTAAATATATAAATAAATACAGCATTAGCATATGTGATTGACTTCGGTGTTCCGACTAACGTCAAAATTCGGGTTACGACGCCATCGTAGGAACGGATCTCCGTCGTAAGTCGAGGACCCCCTGTACGGACATGTATATACATAGTAATAAATACAAATCTGTCTATCTGACAGATACACATCTATCTATCTATCTGGTAGATATGCATGTCTAAACTGATAGATATGTATATACACGACCGTATAATGAATATTCGTGAATATTAAGAAACTGACCGATTATCTATGACCTTTTGTGAATACCGCCACCAAGGGTCATAAGACGCTTTTGAAATGGGACAGACAGGTTCATCTCATGTTCTGAAGGTTATCACTTAATTAGTCTCTATTGAATTTTATACTCATCTTTTTATAATCATGTTTGCAATATCGAATAAGATAGTGTAAACCAAAATATCATTTTAATTGTAATGCTTATTGATTTATGAGAAGTGATTATTTCCAGTCAATCAAAAAATGCGTTCAGAGGTACAGGTTTTCTGCTTGTTTGGGGGTTATCGTCTTTTGATGAGTAATCCTATGATGTAAATAACTAACAGCCTTTATATATTGCTTCTCCATAATGCAACGCCCGTAAAATGAATGAAAACACGCATGGAGTAGTTCAACGAGGTTCACTAACATGAAAACAATTCAGAGGAACAGCGGTGTAGGGAAACCTTTGCCAGACAGCGCAGTGGCAGTGGTACGTTGCTGGCGCGAGGAAGGGAGAAAAATGTCAAGTGAGGAATAGCTATGGAGTTTCACTATAGTTTTTTTTTTATCTGCCTGAGAAAATTAATCTTCTGTTACAGTGATGTCGTTTCCGCTGAAAAGATATTGTTGTTTCTGGTAAAAATTCGGCCTTTGTGTGAAAGCGTGGTTCACTGTCAGAAAGTTGCTGGAGAAAACATGTTGAACGTGGCTTGTTTAGTGGTGGTGTCCGTTTCCACTCGACTGACTTTAGTTTATTTGGTGAAACTATTATCTCTGAGACAACTTTGAGCAAAATGGATGATACATTCATTCTCTCTTACTTGGTTTGTTGAATGTATTTTTCTTCTTTACTGATCGTTATACAAGAGAATATGCTAAGATTTAAGATAAACGAAGTCTTTTTTCATATCTAGCAAAGGTACTCTATTTCATTTCATACGTCAGTCATAGAGCATTGTGTCCATATCTGAGTAAGAGTTAAAATAAGAAATGCCATTCAAACTTCACTCAGCTAATAAACTACAAGAAAAGCAACTTGGTTATACTTGAAAAATTAAAAAAGGAAAAAGTGCGGCGAACAGCTGAGCGAGAGCGTGTGGTGGAAGTGTGCGGGGGGGGGGGGTATCCAGTTAGGAAAACACTCGTTTCTGTTCTTTCTAAAAACGTTTTTGCTCTTTTGGTTTTACGTTTTGTTGTGTTTCTTTCGAATACAAAACGGTATGTGTGGTTTTCAAATGGGATCTTGTCAACTACTGTGTGCGCATATTAGTTTATAGATTTTCATTGCATTGAGCAAGTTCTGGTAAGTTGGTATTTTATTATTATTAATTTTGTAAACTTCCAAAAGTCTTCTGTGAAACAGTGTGCATACGACTTTTCAGAAGACTGTGTGTGCGTGCGTGCGTGCGTGTGT
>NC_091549.1:7171245-7176245 GCF_042767895.1 Penaeus vannamei
ATATATATATATATATATATATATATATATATATATATATATATATATATATATATATATATATATATATATATATATATATATATATATATATATATATGTGTGTGTGTGTGTGTGTGTATATATATGTATATATATATGTATATATATATATATATATATATATATATGTATATATATATATATATATATATATATATATATATATATATATATACTGTATATACTGTATATATAAAACATATACTGTATATGTGCATATGTTTAGGATAAGGTACGCTCTAATTTTATTACGAAGTTCGTTGGAGTATTTTCTCCTTTGATGTGATCACAACGAAAGGCCTATAACATCCCGAAACCTCGAACAGTATTTGTTTCGTTGTTGGAACAAAACGGAGGGTCGTCGAATTTTTTTTGACATATGAGGTTTAAAAGAATATGAAGATGAAACGGAAAACCGTTATCATTTAAGATGCTACTGTTTTTTTTTATTTACTTATTTTTAAAGCAAGACATTACTCACGCTTCAAATAAAATGGAAGTTTTGCATATTATCGTATGGTATGTAGAATCCTATTCTTGCACCTGATATTTCCACTTTTAGACCTTGTAATATGCCAGTATATTACGATATACAGCCTTTTCTTTTCTTTTTCTTTTTTTAAGGTTAAATCTTAGATTAGAATTGTTTGAAAGATCTTCATCGTCCTATGGAAATTCTTACATAAAGTGAAATTAATTTTACGTACTGCTAAACATGGCAAATCAACAATATATAATCTTTACACATGAATTTAAACTAAGGAACATATGAGTCGTTACTTGGGCTTGCAGAACGGGAAGATTTTTTTCAACAGGTTCCAATAATGTGTGTGTGAAGGGGATGAAAGCGTTAGGGGATTCGGAGATGCTTCTAAAAGGCCTCAAAATGCTTAAGCAACGGTCATACTAGTCTTCTCTGCCCAGGGATTCCTAGATAGCTCTGCCGAGTGTCAACTGCAGAGCGGGATTGGTCACACTACACAGTTTCTCTCTGTAGAGAAACAGTATCCCAGAATAGACGAAAGTGTCTATAGTAACTTTTTGGAACTACAGCACTAAAGATAAGGCGTCTTTCCCGGTGGCAATTAGGATGTCGCGAAACGCTCCGCGACAACTATCACGAGACACAGTGTCTCGTGATCGGAGGCGAGACAGGCCTCTAAGCTCCGCCCATTTCTGTGACGTAATGGGAATGGCTACAGTTGACGGCTTGCTATTTTACTGTACTGGTTATTTTTCCAACAGGTAAACAATATTTAGGAAAATTATATCCAAGATGGCTTTTGATATCTTAAGGTGGGTAGTGCTGTGTTAGATATCCAATATAAGTACGAATATGCATGAAATATCCAAAGTAGGAGGAATGCATCTGGCAACTCATTTAAAGTTAACCGTCTGCTCGATTCCTGTCGCGCAAGAGGTGTCGCGTTTCCCGTAACCGCTGGAAAAGATGCCCAATAGGCATCTTAGATCATATTCATATAATCGCATATCGATTGAAATATTTCTAGAAAGAAGACACTAAACTTAGAAAAGCCACTCCACCTATTTTATAATTTATAATAAATCAGAGAATCGTTTTGACAGAAATGGGGAATCCAATAATATTCTTTCCAATAGCATATACCACAGTCAGTGTAATCAGTAATGGTCGAGAGACATTAATTATGAACGGAAATTAAACTGAAGTTGAGAGGAAGCACATACTATAACTGTAGAATATTATTAATTGTCGCTCGTGATACATTCTTGCCAGCCGTAAGATTATACTCAGTGAAAAGCAAAGTTTCTTGTTGAATTCATCCATTAATGCTATTTTTAACCTTCTGCTATCATGAATTTTAGTGAAGCATCATTGCTACTTGCATTATGTATTAATTATTTTTACTGTAAAATCATACGTTACATGATATACTAATCACAATTTAGACAATCACGTAAGAAGCTTCCCAGTAATTTTATTAGTTTCTGTTTTGGCATCATTTTTCCCTCTCTAGTAAGTAATGTTTGTGTGTGTGTATTATATATATATATATATATATATATATATATATATATATATATATATATATATATATATATTACATATATATATATACATATATATATATATATATATATATATATATATATATATATATATATATATATTTATATACATATACATATATGCGTATATATATATATATATATATATATATATATATATATATATATATTATATATGTAATATATATATATATTTTATATATTATATATATATTATATATACTATATATATTATATATATATTATATATATATATTATATATATATAATATATATATATAATATCTATAAATTATATATTATATTATATATATACAATAAAGTTATATATATATATAATATATATATATATATATATATATATATATATATATATATATGTATATATGTATATGTATATATAATATAAACATATATGTGTGTGTGTGTGTGAATATATGTATACATGTACTAATTATTCGCCCATGGCTGTGTGTTTGTCTGAAAATTATTCTTTTAATGTTCGCTGAGGCATTGAGTCATATGTAAAGATAAAAAGAATTCATTTGTAGTTCGATTCACGTAAATATTACCAGAGCATATTTTGTCTATAAGTAAGTGCATATATGTAATATGTGATCATTCATAGGCACATGTGTTTGTGTACAGCAGTAAATTGTGAAATGCTGTTGTGTTAGGAGTTATAAAGATCAGTTTGGGCTGTTACGAACGTATATAATTTTGTAAATTATATATTTCTCAGTATCCTTCGCATGTCTTAACATTCGCCGTGGAAAAACAGGTTTCGACTGGTTCTTTTACTTATTTTTCTTCGGAATATAGTCAACGGTCGCTCTCAAACCAAGATGGCGCCTCGCACGTGACACATTCGAAAACGAACTTCCGAGAATATACGGAACTTTTCATGCAGAATGGGCGTGGCAAAGATCCGACTTTTCCTTTCTCTTTCAAATTGTGTCAAATTGTAGTAGAGCTTTCACATCTAAAGTCATTCTTAAACCAAGATAATATGAATGCAGGCGACTGTATACTGATTTGCAATATTTTCAGGTTAGGGTCACCGCTAACTTTGCCTCACACACCCTGGACAGAGACCCAGGGGTGGTAGACCAAGTTTGCCCCAGATTCTGCCCAAAAGTCCTCCACTTTATTCCTCTAAGGGACAGACAGATGATTATTACAAGAATACTTGGGACTTACAACAACAATAACATCGTCGTCGTCTGCCTGTACCATCTTGTGAACTGATTGAAAAAGGCCTGACATGCCACGTGCAATCTTGGTCTGAAATCCCCGTGCCACGTGTCACTTGCCACTTGCGACGTACCACCTTGATGTGAAAGCGGGTACAGACACTCCAAGAAATTCAAGAAAAGTAAGGATTCGTGTAAATCCATCGATAGCACGCTTGCGACTGAACGAAGCGGTCGCGAGGATTTCTTTTTGGGGAGTAACAGCAAAGTTCTCGAATGTACTGTGTGCTTTTAATGATAAATGTTTTTGGAAGTCGTGGCGGTAAATATTCAGTGGTTATGGGAAGGTATTCTAAACAGTTACCGTAATGCTAAAAATAGATAAAGGAGATTACTTAATTATACAAACAACATTCTATAAAATCGGCATTGTCTGGGAAGGAAAGTTGTACATAGGCCTTCACAACTCGAGTTTTATTTCGAACAAGTTAAAAATTTCCAAGGATTCAGGAGGCACCGCCCTGTCCTCCAGAGCCATTCGAGTTCGAACGAAAAATATAGGCATTTCATTTTCCACTCTGCACAATGATATGTTTGTACACATTTCTCCTGATATTATATAGTATTACACTGTTGTGAAATGAAGTCGGAAATTGGTTACGAAAATAAGCTGATAAATACGTGTTGACTCCACAGAAAGATTATACCTATATATTTCTTCAGCTTTTTGAATATTGCTTAGAACACTTGCTTCCGTTGATAAGAAATAGAATACAATACACAAGTATGCTGGAGTTTGGGATTATTTTCATCCTCTTGTATCTCTTCAACATTCGACCAAGGTATCGTATAACAACTACATTTGCCTTCAGAAATACAAAGTTACTTTTTAACGAAACTTTTATACCTCTTCAACTTGTTATTATTTATTTCGAAATATAATTTTTGGCAACTACATTCAGTGTTAAAAGAACAATATCCGAAATAAAATAGTTTTAGTTTACTTAGCGTTATTATAGATATGTACATGTAATTAACTGAATTTTCTTTTTTTCTTCTTTTTTTCGTGTGTTTAGTTCTAAATTGTTGCTTTTGTGTTACAGCCATGAGAGAAAAATTGAGACATTAATTATGAATTGAGATATAAGCAAAAAAAAATAGGATAAAGATAAGGTACGGCATACAGCAGAGGATAAGATATAAGGCATGACAAAGACATATGGCATAAGTGATGAATTAGCATATGAGATAATGCTTAAGTAATGAATTAAGCCATCTTAATGTTAGCACAAACTTAATGAGGTTTTCTTCATGGAAAGAAATATGTCAAGATACAAGTGATGAATTCGAGTTAGAATACAAGTGAATTCAGTTAGAATACAAGTGAATTAAGTTAGCATACAAGTAATAAGTTATAGTTATAGTGTTGACTAGGTCAGACAGACATGCAAGCTATCCACTTATTTTACCCTAATAATTTTATCTGAACATAAACTCGTAACATTCGAGTGAGATGATAATAATCTTGTAATTGTAATTTTTTCCCTTAAAGATATTATCTGGAAAATTATAGATAGATAAATTTATCCCTGTCGTAACATTCGAGTGAGATAATAATAATAATCTTGAATCCGTTTTCTTTTCTGAAATATATTATCTGAGGCATCTTTTCCGGTGGCAATTAGGGTGTCGCGTGATCGGAGGCGAGACAGGCCT
>NC_091549.1:7178745-7186245 GCF_042767895.1 Penaeus vannamei
AACAGACAGAACCAAAGAGAGAGAGAAAACAAGAGAGTAAAAAAATAGAAGAAAAATATACATTTACGAAGAGAGAGAAAAAGCAAGAAAGAGAGTAAAAATAAAAATTAAAATCCATCCAAAGAGACGTAACAAGCCATACTTTCCCCGCCGCAGAACTGCCACCATGGGTCTTCCAAGCGCAGATGACAGCTCTCTTCTTCTCCCTCGCTTTCGTCGCCTTCTCCAGCGCCTGCTCCTTGGGGTCGGATCTGAGCAAGATCACCTCGTCTGCCTGTGAGTAGCTTTAGGCAAGATGTGTATAATATGTGTGTATATGTATATATATATATATATATATATATATATATATATATATATTCTTTGTTTTTGCATAGAAACCAGTGGTTCCAAACCTCTTTATATTTCCGATCCCTTTCGCAAACCTTCAGCACATCCGGGACCCCACAACATTTAGTCATTCCATTTATATTGTTGCTAATGCCTTAAGACTCGGAAAAAATACAGTGATCCTTATTTACCTAACAATTTTCCTTTGAAGATATGGCTTCATAGTATACCTTTGATATGAATACTGACGAATACTTTTGAAATTGGCCTATTATAATCCCCCCCCAAGGCTCCGCGATCCACCGGCTGGAAGTACTCTTAATCTATAATTTATTTCCATCTGATCTATATCATACTGAGAACATTAGATGCAACAGTTAAATAGCAGAAAAAATGCATTATATTAAATACAACAATTAAATAATAGAAAAAATGCATTACATCAGATACAATAATTAACAAAACAATACATTATATTAGATACAACAATTAGATAACAGAAGAATGCATTACATTAGAGACAACTATTAAATAACAAAGGAAATACATTTAATTAGATACAACAATTAAATCATAGAGAAAAACATTGCATTAGATACAAAAATTAAATTACATAAATAACACATTACATTAGATTCAGCAATTAAGTAACAAAAAACAGTACATTAGATCAATGAAATAACCAAAAATACATTATATTAGATATAATTAGATTACAAAAAAATTCATTACAGATGCAAATAAATACCACCCCCCCAAAAAAAAAAAAAAAAAAAAAAACACATTAGATACAATTCATTTAATTTGATTTACATACTTATCCCCACTCAGTCGAGAGGAGGAATGACGTCATCATGGTCGACCTGCTAACTAATAAAATAGCGGTGAGCTTTTTTTACTCTGCTTGCTGGGTTCCCATTCTGCTGTATCTCGCTAGCAAGCAGGTCATCGAAATGCTGGAGGACTTTGACGCAAGTAAGAAGTATTCAGTAGGTTTTGTTATTTTTATTCCGATGCTAGTTGGCCTTTAAAAAGAATAGTGTATTTTTCTGTTAGATTTATATACATACATACATACATATATATATATATATATATATATATATATATATATATGTGTGTGTGTGTGTGTGTGTGTGTGTGTGTGTGTGTGTGTGTGTGTGTGTGGGTGTGTGTGTATAAATACATATGTATATAAATACATACATACATATATATATATATATATATATATATATATATATATATATATATATATATATATATGTGTGTGTGTGTGTGTGTGTGTGTGTGTGTGTGTGTGTGTGTGTGTGTGTGTGTGTGTGTGTGTGTGTATAAATACATATGTATATAAATACATACATACATATATATACATATATATATATATATATATATATATATATATATATATATATGTGTGTGTGTGTGTGTGTGTGTGTGTGTGTGTGTGTGTGTGTGTATAAATACATATGTATATAAATACATATATATATATATATATATATATATATATATATATATATATATATATATATATATATATATATATATATATATATATATATATATATATATATATATATATGTGTGTGTGTGTGTGTGTGTGTGTGTGTGTGTGTGTGCGTATGCATTTATGTATGTGTATCTCTCTCTCTCTCATTTGCTAATCATTTCTTCTGATTTTTCCTCAATCACATGCCTATCCGCAATGAAAGGTTTCTACTTTATATAAATGAAAAAAGTCGAGAAATGAGGAAAAATAATACAATGCAATGAATATTATTATTCAGAAATATACATATCGAGAAACGAGGGAAATTATATAAATTATTTTTTTTTCTTTTAGTCTCTCCTGCAGGTGAAGTCATCCTCAGATATCACTGTGCTTTCTTGAGGCACATCCCGGTGACCTCCGTTCAGACCCTCGCATTGTCCGCGCTCGTTTTGCCCAAATATAGAGTCGGATCCACGGGCTCAGCGGTACGTGTGGAGGGTGGGTGGGTGTGGGTCTGGGTATAGGGTGGGGTGGGGTTGTGGGTGTGGGTATGGGGCGGGGTGTGGGTATGGGATGGGGGTGAGGGTGGGGTGTGTGTGTGTGTGTGTGCACTGTGTACATATAAGTAGGTAGGTCTGTAAATAACATGTAATAGCAAAAAGGAGAGACTGAACAACTGCATGGGTGCTTCACGCACAGGGTGATGTGAAGCGATGGTGTGGTAGTCTAGTTAGTGTTAAATGCTTGCATGTCTTCTCGCTTGCAGCTGCCACCGCTGGCTAGCCTAGTGCGAAAAAGGGAGCAGCCCTGCATAAGCTTCCCCTGCCAGTGCATAGCCTCTCCATCATCGAGACTTCTGTAGTGCCTCCTCGTGGCCTCCCATGGAAACTGGGTTCCTTGTGGTTCCAGGCTAAACTGTGGGGGATCTCAGAGCAACAGTAGGCCCCAGAGGTTCGGGGTCATGGCCCACCGGCATGTGGAGACACCCTGGCCTTGTACCAGTTCCTCCCCCTGCTCAGGGGTGGTGGACCTTGCCAGTCCTCCTCCCCCCAGATATAACCAATCGGCAGTGTTCTGTATAAATGGAAATACTGGGAGGAGGGGAAAAGTCCCTCCCACTCAGAAAGTGAGGCGGACTGTGGGCCCTGTTGGGAGTACGACTGCTGGAGCGCAGGCTGGGAATGGGAAGTACTTGTCCCGGCTGTGTTCTGGCAGCCGCCAGCCTGGAGTGAAGCTTTTGGGGGAAAGCCCTAGGGAACTCCACAGGTGGATGATGGGGCTCACAGCATCGGTGGGGGTGGCAGAGGTGGCGTCCACCCAGAGTACCTGCCCAAGGCTAAACCGTATGCGGGAAGTCAGGGTGGGGGCTTGGAACGCCCGTTCTTTGCGTCAGGACGATCGGTTGCCTCTACTGTCGAGGGAACTGGGAAAGCTGAGAGTTTAGGTGGCTGCTCTCTCGGAGGTGAGGAGCCCTGGCAACGGCATGACCAGTATAGGTGGCTACACCTATTACTGGTCGGGCCGCAGAGATGCTCACCATCTCCAGGGAGTAGGCATTGCCATCTCCAGCAGACCCCAGCCCTCGGAGTAGAGGTTACTCCTGTTGGTATTGAGAATGAAAGCTATCATTTGGCTTCATGTCTTTTATTGCTGTGTACACTCCTACCAATGTTTGTAAACTCGACGTGAAAGAGATGTTCTACGCCAAACTTGCATCTGTGGTAGACAGTTGTCTCTGGCGAGATATTCGTATTGTTCTGGGTGACTTCAATGCGGCATCTGGCTGTGATCAGTCTGGCTATTAGATGTTTCTCGGTCACCATGGTTCAGGAGCTGATGCCGGTAGTGAGAATAGCCTCCTTTTCCGGGACTTTGCTAGGTCCCGGAAATTGAGGTTTTCTGGCACCTGTTACCAGCGTCCAGACCCACATCGTTGGACATGGTACAGCAATGCGGGTAATGCAACCAAGGAGATCGACCACACACTCATTAGCACTTGTTGAAGGATCCTCCAGAACTGCAGGGTGTATAGGAGTGCTGAGTTCTGTGGTACTGACCATAGATTGGTTGTGGCTACCTCCGGGCCCACTTCAAAACTCCTCAGTGGTCTAATGATCACCTTAGGGTGTTTCATTTGGACAGGCTGAGAGAGGGGGAGTGTGCCCGTGGGTTTGCTGAGGCAATCTCTGGGCGTTTCACAATGTTTTACAGTCTGACAGACCCTGTTCTTCATTTGCGAAACACTTGATGAAGCAATACAGAATTTCATCTCGCAGGAGATGCTGGAAGCCACATATGATTTTCGTGCAGCTCATTTGACAGGGGATCAGGAATTGCACCGTTCTCATGTGCACAGAACTCGCTCTCTGTTAAGAAGGGACAAGAAACAGTTTATCAGGAGTCTTGCAGAGGAGGTAGAAGGCTATTTCCTAGTAAATAACCTTTGTCCTGCATACCAATCCCTGAGAAAGCTGAACTCCAAGCTCTCTTCATAGGTGACAGCAGTTTGCTTAGTAAATGGCCAAATCGTCTCAGATCCTTTTGCGGTGCGGGGCCGTTGGGCTGAGTATTTTGGGCAGTTGTACCCACCCGTCACTGAGGATCCTCCCTCCCTAACTGAAGGGGGGGGCGCTCTCCAAGCTGAAGAGTGGTAAAGCAGCAGGTATCTGCGGAATACAAGCTGAACAGTTAAACCTATTGCGGGGGGGTTACGTGCTGTCCTGGCTGCCATCTGGCGGTCCAGTACTGGAACGTTCCTCCTGACCAGTTGAGGGGTTGTTGTCATCCCTCTCTGGAAGGGGAAGGGGGACAAGTTTCTCGCCCACATACTTCTGAGATGTATCAGAGACCACCTACTGAGGCACCAGAGGCCGGAGCAATCCAGATTCACTCCTAGTAAGTCCACAATAGACCATATCCTTGCACTTCGAGTCATTGCAAAGGGCCATTGTGAGTTCAGGCGTGGGCTCCATGCAGCCTACATCAACCTGAAGAAGGTATTCAAAACAGTGCATCAGGAATCACTTTGGGAGATCCTGAGACTGAGAGGAATTCCAACAAGGATTATTGGACTACCAGCAAGCTTGTATACTGGTACTGAAAGTGCTGTTAAATGTAGTGGGGGCCTGTCGAGCTTCTTTCCTGTTAGTTCAGGAGTGAGTCAAGGCTGTGTCCTTGCACCAACTCTTGCATGGACTGGATACTGGGCAGAGCTACAATTTAAAGTCATTGTGGAGCAACTCTGGGCAATATCAAGGTTACCGACCTTGACTTTGCTGATGATATTGCTATTCTTTCTGAGCCTTTGGAAACCTTAATGGTGGCTCTGGATGCATTTAGCAATGAAGCAAAACCCTTGGGTCTAGAGGTCTCCTGGACCAAGACCAAGGTCCAGGAGTTTGGGGACTTGCTAGGAGAACCTGTTCAGTTGGTACGTGCTTGCGGGGAGGACAATGAAGTCATAAAGAGCTTTACATACATGAACTCTGTCGACAAGAGTATTTGGAAATGTCAGTACCTGTGCATAAGGACCAAGCTATGGGGTTTCAAGGCCCTGATAATGCCAGTTTTGCTATACGGTAGTGAAACCTGGACATTATCCTGTGCCTTGGAGTCTCATCTTGTTGCCTTTTGTAATAAATCCTTACGCTGGATCATGAGGTACTGTTGGCGGGACGTGTCCAATCAACAGTTGCGCCGTGAGACTGTCACAGGACCTGTTTTCTGCACTATCCATGATTGCCAACTCAGGCTACATGGCCACCTGGCTCACTTTCCTCAGGATGATCCTACCCATCAGGTTGTCTCAGTTCGAGACAACCCTGGGAGGAGGAGGCCTGCGGGACGATCTAGGAAATCGTGGCTTGGGCAGAGCAACCAAACCTGTCGTGAAGATCTCGAGATGGGCCGAGTCCCTGTCTGGCTGCTTGACATTAGGGATCCTCGTAGATGGAAACAAAGGTTGGATGCGGCTACGCGCCCTCGTCGGCGTTAGCTCCTTGATGATAATTATAACAAACCGCACCAGTCGGCACACACGCAAAGGCCAAAACACATCCATGCTTCCCCATTGCCCCCAAAACAAGCATGAATGTTTTTTTTCCAATAGGTCCCCGAGGCTAACGGCTGCTGGAAAGCGATGATAAGATTGGCCCTCTGCTTGCCTATATTATCTCGCTTGATTCTGTACATGTTTGTGTTGCCTGAGAAGACTGGCTTTCGACACACCGTCTTGATAGAAGACCTGCCCTCTTCTTGTAAGTCCATTGTTTATCTTTTTCTTTCTTTTTTTTTTGTAATTATTATAGTCAGTGGTCGTTTTTTTCGTGTAAATGTCTTACTGTTTATGTGGCATGTGATAAAAATTAAGATAATATAGCTGCTGATGATAATAGCAAAGATAACTATTAATCGTAATAATGATTATGATACTACAACTAATAAATAATAACAATAGTAGTATTAGTAGTTGTAGTAGCCGTAGTAATAATAGTGATGATGATGATGATAATAATAATAATTATTATAATAATAATAGGCCTACTACTACTAATAATAATAATAATTACGATAACAATAATAATAATAATAATGATAGTGATAATAATTACAATAATGATAATAACAACAATAATAACACTAATGATAACAACAACAATGATAAAGCATACGAATTTCAGTCCTGTTCTGTGACGTGGCGATCGACGAAGCGTACCTGGAGGTGGCCCGCTTTGAAATGTTCTTAACTCTGCTTATTTGCCTGACTTACTCGGCTCTCCACCTGCCTCGTTATCTCGAACGGGTCTTTCCTCAGCTCACTCAGCAACTGCATCAGAATGGCAAGTGTTGGTTCGTGTTACTGAGGGGGAGAGATAGGGAGGGAGAAAGGGAGAGATGGATTTGTTAGAGAAGGGTTGGGGGAAGGGGGAGAGATGGAGAGGGAGAGAGAGAGAGGGAGAGGGAGGGAGAGAGAGAGGGAGGGAGAGAGAGAGGGAGGCAGAGAGGAAGGGAGAGAGAGAGAGAGAGAGAGAGAGAGAGAGAGAGAGAGAGAGAGAGAGAGAGAGAGAGAGAGAGAGAGAGAGAGAGAGAGAGAGAGAGAGAGAGAGAGAGGGAGGGAGGGATGGATGGAGTAGAAAATGAGGGAGAAATAGAGAAGAAAACGGGGAGAGATAGAGAGGGGAGAGAGGGGGTGGGGATAGAAAGGGGGAGAGGGAGAGGGCAAGAGATGGAGTGTTACAAGAGGGTGAAAGGAGTTGGAGAGGAGTAGTGGATCAAAGAAGGGAGAAATGAAGAAGACAGGGAAAAGGGAGTGCTGGAGAGAGAGAGATGAGAAATTAGAGGGGGAAGATGTGGATGGGAGTGAGGAATAGATGGAGAAAGGAAAGGGAAGAGATAAGGAGAGAGAGTACGAAAGGCAGGCGGATGTAAAAATAAGAGAGAGAAGGAGAGGGAAATAATTGGAGACTGAAAGGGAAAGAGATCCAGAACGAGAGAGGTATTAGTGATAGAAGAAAGCAGTAAGAAAAAAAAAATAAGGAAAGGAGGATCTGAATATGTTATTCCATCTAATGAACCTTTACTCTTCCAGCGAGTAGCGAGAAAGGGACAAGCACCGAGCATCGCAAAACAACAGACGTGGTGGGATCCCTCGCCCTGTATTGGACGGTAGTTGC
>NC_091549.1:7193928-7198928 GCF_042767895.1 Penaeus vannamei
TGGAATGTTCCTCCTGACCTGTTGAGGGGTGTGGTTATCCCTCTCTGGGAGGGGAAGGGGGACAAGGTTCTCGCCCACATACTTCTGAGATGTATCAGAGACCACCTACTGAGGCACCAGAGGCCGGAGCAATCCGGATTCACTCCTAGTAAGTCCACAATAGACCATATCCTTGCGCTTCAAGTCATTGCAGAACGCCGTCGTGAGTTCAGGCGTGGGCTGCATGCAGCCTACATCAACCTGAAGAAGGTATTCAATACAGTGCATCAGGAATCACTCTGGGAGATCCTGAGACTGAGAGGAATGCCAACAAGGATTATTGGACTACTAGCAAGCCTGTATACTGGTAATGAAAGTGCTGTTAAGTGTAGTGGGGGTCTGTCGAGCTTCTTTCCTGTTAGTTTAGGAGTGAGTCAAGGCTTGCACCAACTCTTGCATGGACTGGATACTGGGCAGAGCTACAATTCAAAGTCATTGTGGAGCAACTCTGGGCAGTATCAAGGTTACCGACCTTGACTTTGCTGATGATATTGCTATTCTTTCTGAGTCTTTGGAAACCTTAATGGTGGTTCTGGATGCATTTAGCAATGAAGCAAAATCCTTGGGTCTAGAGGTCTCCTAGACCAAGACCAAGGTCCAGGACTTTGGGGACTTGCTAGAACCTGTTCAGTTGGTACATGCTTGCGGGGAGGACATTGAAGTCATAGAGAACGTTACATACATGAACTCTGTCGACAAGAGTACTTAGAAATGTCAGTACCTGTACATAAGGACCAAGCTATGGGGTTTCAAGGCCCTGATAATGCCAGTTTTGCTATACGGTAGTGAAACCTGGACATTATCCTGTGCCTTGGAGTCTCATCTTGATGCCTTTTGTAATAGATCCTTATGCTGGATCATGAGGTACTGTTGGCAGGACATGTGTCCAATCAACAGTTGCACCGTGAGACTGGCACAGGACCTGTTTTCTGCACTATCCATGATTGCCAACTCAGGCTATATGGCCACCTGGCTCGCTTTCCTCAGGATGATCCTACCCATCAGGTCGTCTCAGTTCGAGACAACCCCGGGGGGAGGAGGCCTGCGGGACGATCCAGGAAATCGACCAAACCTGTCGTGAAGATCTCGAGATGGGCCGAGTCCCTGTCTGGCGGCTTGACATGAGGGATCCTCGTAGATGGAAACAAAGGGTGGATGCGGCTACGCGCCCCCGTCGGCGTTAGCTCCTTGATGATTATAACAAACCGCACCAGTCGGCACACACGCAAACGCCAAAACACATCCATGCTTCCCCATTGCCCCCAAAACAAGCATGAATGTGTTTTTTTTTTTTTCCAATAGGTCCCCGAGGCTAACGGCTGCTGGAGAGCGATGATAAGATTGGCCCTCTGCTTGCCTATATTATCTCGCTTGATTCTGTACATGTTTGTTTTGCCTGAGAAGACTGGCTTTCGACACACCGTCTTGATTGAAGACCTGCCCTCTTCTTGTAAGTCCATTGTTTATCTTTTTTTTTTTTTTTTTTTTTTTGTAATTATTATAGTCAGTGGTCGTTTTTTTCGTGTAAATGTCTTACTGTTTATGTGGCATGTGATAAAAATTAAGATAATGCTGTTGATGATAATAGCAATGATAACTATTAAAATCGTAATAATGATTATGATACTACAACTAATAAATAATAACAATAGTAGTATTAGTAGTTGTAGTAGCCGTAGTAATAATAGTGATGATGATGATGATAATAATAATAATTATTATAATAATAATAGGCCTACTACTACTAATAATAATAATAATTACGATAACAATAATAATAATAATAATGATAGTGATAATAATTACAATAATGATAATAACAACAATAATAACACTAATGATAACAACAACAATGATAAAGCATACGAATTTCAGTCCTGTTCTGTGACGTGGCGATCGACGAAGCGTACCTGGAGGTGGCCCGCTATGAAATGTTCTTAACTCTGCTTATTTGCCTGACTTACTCGGCTCTCCACCTGCCTCGTTATCTCGAACGGGTCTTTCCTCAGCTCACTCAGCAACTGCATCCAAATGGCAAGTGCTGGTTCGTGTTACTGAGGGGGAGAGATAGGGAGGGAGAAAGGGAGAAGTGGATTTGTTAGAGAAGGGTTGGGGGAAGGGGAAGAGATGGAGAGGGAGGGAGAGAGAGAGAGGGAGAGGGAGGGAGAGAGAGAGGGAGGGAGAGAGAGGGAGGGAGGCAGAGAGGAAGGGAGAGAGAGAGAGAGAGAGAGAGAGAGAGAGAGAGAGAGAGAGAGAGAGAGAGAGAGAGAGAGAGAGAGAGAGAGAGAGAGAGAGAGAGAGAGAGAGAGAGAGAGGAGGGAGGGATGGATGGAGTAGAAAATGAGGGAGAAATAGCGAAGAAAACGGGGAGAGATAGAGAGGGGAGAGAGGGGGTGGGGATAGAAAGGGGGAGAGGGAGAGGGCAAGAGATGGAGTGTTACAAGAGGGTGAAAGGAGTTGGAGAGGAGTAGTGGATCAAAGAAGGGAGAAATGAAGAAGACAGGAAAAGGGGAGTGCTGGAGAGAGAGAGATGAGAAACTGGGAGTGGAAATTAGAGGGGGAAGATGTGGATTGGAGTGAGGAATAGATGGAGAAAGAAAAGGGAAGAGATAAGGAGAGAGTACGAAAGGCAGGGGGATGTAAAATAAGAGAGAGAGGGAGAAAACTGGAGACTAAGAGGGAAAGAGATACAGAACGAGAGAGGTATAAGTGATAGAAGAAGGCAGTAAGAAAAAATAAATAAATAACAAGGAAAGGAGGATCTAAATATGTTATTCCATCTAAGAAACCTTTACTCTTCCAGCGAATAGCGAGAAAGGGACAAGCACCGAGCATCGCAAAACAACAGACGTGGTGGGATCCCTCGCCCTGTATTGGACGGTAATTGCAACGCCCCTCCTTTTAATACACGTCCAGGTGTCGGGTCACGAGGTAAGTCATCCTTCAGCGTCACTTTCACAGGGGGTCCTCGACTTACGACGGAGATCCGCTCCTACGATCGCGTCGTAACCCGAATTTTGACGTGAGTCGGAATACACTTAAGTACAGTACATGTACGAACGTATATAAGCACCGAAGTCACTCACATATGCTAATGCAGTATGTATACATGTGTTAAAGTCAGAATCTAAAACATAAGACATGTCTATGACGTACATGAAAACATAACTAGGGATAAATGAACACATGGAAGACAAACTGTAAATACCGTACATGATTTCTAGTGTCGTATCCACGAAACTTCGGAAGTCGAGACCGTCGTAAACCGAGGACCCCCTATATTTACTTACAAAAGGATGAAGAATTTGAAATATTTTTACTTCGTCATTTTTTTTTCGTGTATATCCGGCCGTTGGATTTTTATTAATTTACTCATCTTGAAAGGGAATAATGATCAACTCTTTTCCAACCTCCCCCATTTTTTCGTTGGTTTATTAATGCATTATTTCATTAATAATTCATAATTTATTCTTTCTAATTTGATCCCTTATATGCCAATGAAAATAATGACCTAATCCTATTTTTTAACATATTTTTAAATATTGCCTTACCACTCAATAAGAACTCACGACATATTCTTATCAACTTCAAACCTTATCTGCCGATGAAAATATTATCCGATTTTTTTTTCTTTAATATTCATCTTAGGAATGGACATCCTGCCTTACCCTTCCATCCCACTTCCTGCTCCTCTTCGCCACGTCCCTCCTCCTCAACGGCAGTGACCTGATATACGCAGAGGTCATGGAGGTCAAAGGTCAAGAAGAGGAAGAGGAGGACGACGCCAAGCCCCTTTGGCTCCTGGACGAAAAAGGAGAGGAGGAAGTGGGAAGAGAGAAAGGAGAAAAGGAGAAGGAGGGAACGAGAGATGTGTATCCCCTTTGGTTTCACGAACAGGAAATCGAGAAATGAAGGATTATAATTATATATTATGTGTCTGGATATCAGAGATGTTTATGATGGATTTTTTTGTATTTGTTTTCCTTGTAAGAAGTTGTGGCGATATGACATTTATCTCGCGTGAATTATACTTACTTTTATATATCTCGTATTTATCTAACAATCCTGTTTCCCTTATATTAGTCTTTTTTTATACAACGGATACATGTAGAAAAGGTGTGAATGAGAATTAATATCTTCACAATACATGAGATGCATTTAACCGGTTTCGAATATACGTCAAAAAAATTATGTATTTCTGACGAAGATATATTCGAAACCGTTGAAATACATCTCTTGTAATGTGAAATTCATTCTCATTCATATCTTTTTTTACATTTGTCAACATGAAAACAGACACATGTCCACTATTATGTATACAATTGTTGTATATAATATTTTCGATAACTTAGTTGATTGTACCTTTTAACGTATGATTCTGTGAGGCTTTAAAGTTGGATTAATTCTGCTTGATTAATTAAAGTCTAAGTTGTCACTTTTGTCCATCAAAATGGTTCCTGACGGCTGCCACACACACACACACACAAACACACACACACACACACACAAACACACACACACATATATCTATATATATATATATATATATATATATATATATATATATATATATATATATATATATACATATATATATATATATATATATATATATATATATTATTTATATTTATAGGTGTGTGTGTATATATATGCAAACTTATGTAGTAACGTTGCCAGGAAAAACATTCTTAAGCTTGATAAAATATACATTGAACAAAACCAGAATTCTTTCAAACGTTTCGGGTTGATTTCAACCATCTTCAGTGAAGAATAACTGCTGATTAACATATAAATATATACAAAGGTGTATCGATTCTCAGGGACACTGTTGGTAATTACAATTCAATATTATGTGATACTACAGTAATTATCTTATTTAATTTTACAGTTACAGTTACAAAATTTGGAACATGATAGTCTAATAGTAGAAATATCTAAATATAAACAAAGTTCATTAA
>NC_091549.1:7203928-7215140 GCF_042767895.1 Penaeus vannamei
GTGCTAACACAAGGCCTGACAGTGCCATTAGGAGGGCCACTACGCAGGTGAATTTGCTTTCGTGATGTTCATGTTTTTTTTAGACCTTGAAAGTTGTTTGATATTGTGATTTTTTGTGGAAACAGGATTGATTTAGATACGTTTATGGGTGTTGTGATTTGGGGGCGTTTGTTATGGGATGTGAGCCTAAAAGTGTAGTTATTATATGCCTGAAATGGATTTAATTCTAATAGGTTTATTGGTATATTCCAAGCACTGATGAACCACCATATTTATTGATAGTCATAGAAATCAACCATATGTGAGAGAGAAATACTTGAAGTACTATTATTTTTCAACGGTAGAGAAATTTCAAGAATAGTCTCTTCCGTTAAATTAATGTTTTATATCTTAAAAGAATATAAATTATGGAGATAAGAAACCCGTTATTTTTAATGATACATCTAGACTCACAGAACAGACATATGGTCATGAATATTAACGACCCAGACAGTTAAAACGAGGGTTAGGCACTTAAAGGATTTCCATGTCAGCATGACTTGCAAGAACTTATACAATGAAGAAAAGAAACGGACAGTCAGCCAGCTGCGGTAAAGGACTTTTTGAGAATGTGAATCTTATATTTTGTGCTTGTATTTTAATGTAATAATGAATTTTATTGTGATGTTGAATGTATTATGATTACGAGGAAATTATAATATAGCTTTTAGTACTTGTTGCTTTTATTTTTTTGAACTGAAATATTAAGTAACATTTTTTATTGTTGATAATTATTGAGACTAGTGTTTGTGCTATATAATTTAGTTCAGCTTCATGAAAATGTGCGATAGAAATAGTTAATATAAGAATTTTTAAATCCTTTTTTACTGTTATGAGAAAGGCAGTTCTCATCATCATCATTGCCGTCATTACTGTGGTTTTTGTTATTATTTTTTTGTTATTATTTTTGATTATAATGTTATTATGACTTTTTGTTATGGATCTGTGAGTATTACTATTTTTATTACTATTATTACTCTTATTTTTTATTTTTCTTCTACTTTAATTATTATTAATAATATTGTTGTCGTTGTTATTATTTTTGCAATTGTTTTATCATTATTTTTTGTTATCATTATTGTTATTATCATAATTATTGTTATTCTTATTGTTATTATTATTTTTGTTATTGTTATTATTATTAGTAGTAGTAGTAGTATTTTCATGATTACTACTTTTATTACTATTATTATTCTTGTTATTACGATATTATTATCATGATTATTGTTATTATTATTGTTATCATTATTATTATTGTTGTTGTTATTATTATTACTATTGTTATTATTATTATTATATTTTAACCACTGCTGCAACAACAATTACCATTATTATCATCATCATTGTTATAATAAAAATGATGATTATTACTATTATTATATTATTATTTTTTATTTTTATCATCATTACTATTATTATTATTATCATTAATATTTTTATTAATATTGATACTATTATTGATATTATCCTTGTTATTTTTTTAATATTGATACTATTATTGATATTATCCTTGTTATTTTATTAATATTGATACTATTATTGATATTATCATTGCTATTATCATTATTATCACCATCACTGTCATCATCATCATTATCATCATTATCATCATAATCATTATCATTATCATTATCATTATCATTATTATCATCATTATTGTTGTGGATACCTGGAGTGTTAACTGTTATTCTTATTATTTTTGTTTTTTAATTGCAATAGTAGTAACAGTAGTAGATGTTTTGGTAGTATGATAGAAATAGTAGTGATAATATGTATTATCATTATTGTTATGATAATGTTATTGTTATGTTGTTTCTTTTATTGTTGTTATTATCAGTTTTTGTTTTATTATAGGGCCATGCAGAGACAGAAAAAAAATGATAAAGACTGTTAAGATCATGTAAAAAAAAGTATTAGATATGATTAATATTGTACAGGAAGCATTGTTTTACTGTGGTCTAATGATGCCATTAACTCCTTTACATTCCTCAAAAAGAAGCAAACAAATTTCTGTACTTATATCCTGACAAGGCACGAGTTTTTCAACCTATCTTGCAATCAATATCTTATTAATAAACGAAAGGTTCAACATTGGTCCCAGTGCATGTTCAACCTATCTAGCAATCAATTTCTCATCAATAAAGGAATTGTATAATATTGGTCCAGTGCATGTGGGACCTTTGATACAGCACAGTGTTAAAGCTAAAGTGTGTCATCATTTGATTTCATTCTAATCAGTTATATACTTCATTAATAGTAACATTCTATATAAATACACCAAAGGTTGGTCAGTCCTATCAAGGGTAAAACAGCATGTGTGAACACTGTACAGTAAGATAAGAAACCTCATTGACTCACAGTAAAGATGATATCACTTATTGTTCATTTCAGAGACAGGTACTGTTAGCATTCTTAGATAAGAATGAATATATTTGTTTCATTTTGTTTACATTGTGAATTTGTTTAAATCTTTGTATTGATTGAAATGTCACAGAAATTTTCAACTTCTTTACTCCTGTCAAATATTTCTTTTTATTCAGTTATGTCATAAGCTTTCACATGATTTTCATAAAGTTTTGTGCTAATTGGAATCTCTGAGGAATTTTATAGATCTTTTGTTCTTTCAAATATACTTTTTATTCAGTCACAGAATGAATTTCTATCAGATTTTGTATTAATATTTCAGGTGTCAAGGCTGGATGCACTCAGGAATTCAGAACCGCTTCCCTTCTCTGCTTTCTTAACCGACACATTTGGTCGACAACACACCTACCTCAGGATTTCCCTCACAGAGAAATGCAATCTCCGATGTAAGTATACTTATATGGCTTGCTAGATGAAGAAACTTTTGATTTGTAGCTATAATGACTTCTAAATTAACAGTAATATGACCTTGGTTGGAATCAGTGTTACCTTTATTCTTAGACATTAATTTTATCATTTACAGGTCAATATTGTATGCCAGAAGAAGGAGTAAGTCTGACTCCAAAAGACAGACTTTTATCAGCAGAAGAGATATTGAGAATTGCGAGATTGTTTGTGTCTGAAGGAGTAGACAAAGTGAGATTAACAGGCGGAGAACCTATGATCAGAAAAGATTTAGAGTATATTGTAGGTGAGTGATTTGTGTGATATTCAAGAAAAGAAAAAGAAAACAAATGTTCTGCAGTACTAAGAATTTGATATTTATAGATTTATTTCTCTTTCTAATAATATCTTTGAAATATCCTTATTTAACATATTTTTGCATATATTAAAGATGTATCAGTGCCTTATTTCTTCTAAAATAATGAATAGTGCACAGTATGATTGCCAATGCTGAATCTTAGTACTGTTTACCAAGGAATGTATTTTCTTGATAAGGGCTGTCAGATTTATAAATGTTTTGCTACATGAAGATAACTTGAGTCATGGTTACTGAAATATCAGGCTTAGTAGGATTGTAAATGATTCTATCAGGAATGATTACAGTAAAGTATGATAATTAGAAGCAAGTATTCTTCACTGTTACTAATTATTTTTGGATAGTATATTTCAGTACCAGTACCATATATTATTTTTATATCAATACTAGTATCATATATCCTTTTTAAGTATATGTCAATACCAGTACCATATATTATTTTTTAAGTATATGTCAAAACCAGTACCAAGTATTATTTTCAAGTATATGTCAATTGAATACAATACATTACTTCTAAGTGTATGTCAACAGCAGTACCATATATTATTTTCACCTTTTAGAGTCTTTAGCGGAGCTCGGAGTAAAGCAGATTGGCCTTACAACTAATGGTCTGTTATTGAAAAGAAGATTAGCAGATCTACAAAATGCCGGACTGACGCACTTGAATGTCTCATTGGACACCCTGATCCCACAAAAGTTCGAACTGATCACCCGTCGCCGTGGCTGGGAAAGAGTCATGGACGGCATTGACCTGGCTCTTGATCTTGGGTTTTCTCCTGTTAAGGTGAGAGTAACATTTGCTGTTTGTACATTAATCTAGTTATTTATGTTTTTTCTTCTTTTTTTTCTTTTCAGCCATATCTGAATGGGATTGATCTTGGCAGATAACTTTTTATTTTATTCAAGAGGGATATTTTTACACACAAAAAAATTAAAATTGCAGAAAAAAGCTTAGAAATAGGGGTTTACAAAATTCAAATAAGCTAATGTATGCTCTTAGTAGAGTAATGGATATTATTCAAACTTAACAGAGACTGTTTCTTATCAGAAAATTAGAATAGTATTGTTTATGTTTGTTTATGTTTAAGATGTTTTTCATAGACCACATTTTGCAGTGCATATGTTATGCAGAGTCCAAACACTTGAAAGTAAGTCATTACAGTAAAATGTTTTTAATGTAATTAAATTTGAACAGGTAAATTGTGTGATTATGCGAGGGAAAAATGAGGAAGAATTGACAAACTTTGTGGAGCTCACTAGACATAAAGATATTGACATCCGATTCATCGAATACATGCCATTCGATGGTAACAAGTATGTGTTATGTTACTTGTCATTTGTTATTGTTAATGCCAACAACAGTAATCATTGAATGTTTAGGTATGCTAATATATTCTGAAATGGAATTTCATTGTTTAAATTATATTGCATATTATTGTAAAGCCTCTTATAGCATGAAGATTGCAACTATTTTTAACTTTGTACATATGGTTTAGAAATTAGCTTGAAATTTTAATGTAATGTAAGAGTATAGTAGAAAAGGTATGAGTGAGACTGAATACCTTCACAATACAAGACATGTATTTGACCGGTTTTGATTATGTCTTCATCAGAAATACATGTATTTTTGTGGAAGGCATAATCAAAACCGGTCAAATACATCTCTTGTATTGTGTAGATATTCATTTTCATTCATATCTTTTCTACATTTGTCGACATGGATACGGTTCATCGTAATATAAGAGCTTATTTTAATAACAGATTTGTGGATAGTGAATTTAGAGAACTGTATATTGTTATGTTTTCTTATGGATAACAATGAAGTTGTAGGATGAAGTATTTTTTTAAACTTCAGACGATATATATTTTTTTCACATTTCAGGTGGGTTGACAAGAAGATGGTTAGTTACACCGAGATGCTGGAGAATATTGCACAAGTGCATCCAAATCTTGTCAAGATAAATGATAAAGCTAATGACACATCAAAGGTATTATACTCTCCTTCATATTTTCCATTCTCATGTAGATAAGGAAGAATTTTAAAGGCAGCTCAAAATGACTTTTTTTTTTTATTTGATGGTGTTTGTGCCAGAGAAATGCAGAAGAATAAGATCCTGTTACAAAGATATATATTATGGTAGTGAAATGAAGTATATGGAACCTTACAGTCTATATGATAGTATGACTTTGTGTGCCGCCAGCTGCCATGTTTCTTTATATTTGTTAGCATTGTAAGATATAGAAGATTAAAGTTTAAAGATGTTCAGAATACTGTCAACATTCTTTCCATATACAACTCAAATTTCCATAAAGTTAGTAAAAAAGGATTAATAATGGTAAATATTTACACAGTGTCAGATTTCTAGATTTATAGATCATGTCTTTTCTCTTCATTTCCCTTCAGGCCTATAAAGTTCCAGGATTTGTGGGGCAAATCGGTTTCATTACATCCATGTCAGAAAATTTCTGTGGAACATGTAACAGATTGCGCATTACAGCAGATGGCAACCTAAAAGTGTGTCTGTTTGGTGCTTCAGAAGTATCACTCAGGTATGTTGAATTTTCACAAAATTATTAAGACAAATTCTTTTCTTTTGATTTCATGTAGCAAGAGAGGAATAGCTTTCATTGTGTGCGAATATACATATTAAAGTATTGAATATGTTTGTAGTGTTCTAATCCAAGGTAATTTCATTTATTAGGGATTCGATGCGCGGTGGAAGCACCGATGAAGAGCTGTTGGAAGTTATTGGGGCAGCTGTTGGCAGGAAGAAGAGGCAGCATGCGGGTAGGTCTCTGGTTTTGTTTATTCATTTTATTCCTTATCTAGTTTTGATGTTTGATATTATATATAATTACAGTTGTTATTATATGGAATTACGGTGGTTTTCCTGGAGAATGGGAATGTGTGCGGATAAGCTGTAAAATTATTTGCTGATAAAGTACAATAATTAATATATCTAAAGTAAGTCATATGGATAGCTAGGCCTTGCATTTTTTACGTAGAAACACCATAGGCCTAATTATCTTTTCCTTATGACTTCCTTTAGGTTTATTTATTATTAATTTTATCAATAAATAATTTTTCAGTTGATCTACAGGCATTGCACAATTATTTCTGTATTCTTTGTTTGATCTTTAAATAATTTCGTTTGTAATCAGTTGGAAGTTAGTAACAGATCTCAGTATTCTCTTTGAAATATTTTTTAGAAAATAATAATATGATATCAACAATTTTATTATACTTTAATTACTATAATATGTATTATTATTATTGTAGTGTGTATTACTTAATGATAGAATTATGTAAACTGTACTTTTCAATTTGCAAGTGTAATTGTTGTTTAATGTTTTGGATTATATATGTTAAACTTTCTTTTTCCTTTATTAATTTACAGGTATGCAGAATCTGGCCAAACTCAAAAATCGTCCAATGATTTTAATTGGTGGGTGACGCGTGGGAGCCACACACAGTATAGTATGTACAAACCACTTGATATTATCTTTATGATATTTATGTGGAATAATGTGGAAACATCAAGACAAGTTAAAGGATGATGCAGTGGTATTTCAATTATTAAGATCAATGCTTTTTTTTTTTTTTTTTTTGGCATGTGTGTGTGTGTGTGTGTGTGTGTGTGTGTGTGTGTGTGTGTGTGTGTGTGTGTGTGTGTGTGTGTGTGTGTGTGTGTGTGTGTGTGTGTGTGTGTGTGTATGTGTATGTGTGTGTGTGTGTGTGTGTGTGTGTGTGTGTGTGTGTGTGTGTGTGTGTGTGTGTGTGTGTGTGTCTATGTCTATGTAAATGTATGATATATGAATATATTATATATGTTATATAGTATATGATATATAGATATATAATATATAAATATATGATGTATGAGAGATAATGTATAAAATACATAATATATAATATATTTGCTTTCTGAATGTTGCTTCCTTCATTCCCCTTCAACTCTTTGTTTTCTTTTTCTCTCTTCTCATTATAAACCTAAATGTGCAATGTATGTGCAGATTTATTTTTTGTGATATATTTTTTCCCTTTCTTTTCCCAGATAAAGGATATTATCCTATAGGTGTTCTGCAGTCTATGCACAAAAGTCCTTTGTTATCATCAAGACTGCTACATACCTCCATCAGAAATACTTGTAATTCTAAAAATGAAGAAAATTCAAAACAGCAACACTATCCTACCTATCCATTAGATGACTTTTCTCACATGAAATACTGGGAACACAGTTCTGTAGATGACCTGTGTAATAATAACCTACAGCCTGCCCAAGAGGTTATATCAGAGGATGTTGTTAAAGCACCAGAAATTTTTATTGATCATAGTGCAAAATTCTGGAACGAGTTCACAAAAACTGATGTAAGTACAGATAAGAAAGAAAGCAAAGAAAATGGAGACGAATCTAATTATCGGCAGCCAGAAATATCAGAAGGTGGAAGGGAACTGGAGGAGAAATTAAGCCACGTTGATAAAAAAGGAGAAGCACAGATGGTAGACGTAAGTTCCAAAAATGTAAGTGTACGTCAAGCTATAGCAAGAGCAGAAGTTTATCTTGGACCAATAGCATTCAATTTAGTTAAGGAGAATAAGATGAAGAAAGGAGATGTGCTAGGGGTAGCTCGCATAGCTGGCATTATGGCTGCTAAGAAAACGTCAGATTTGATTCCCTTGTGTCATCCGTTACCTCTAGATCACGTTGAGATTTTATTTGATATGCAGGAGAAATTTGAGGAAGAAATGTGTTACAGAACTGTAATAGATGCCAAAGCTACTACATCTGGTCGCACTGGAGTAGAAATGGAAGCTCTTACCGCAGCTACTGTTGCAGCTCTCACCATATATGATATGTGCAAGGCAGTATCTCATGACATCACTATTTCAAATGTCCAATTAATGTTTAAGACAGGTGGTAAGAGGGAGTTTGTGAGGAAATCATAAATATGTTGTTATTAAGTTTTAAAACCTTTTTTAGATTTTATGACAGCTGTGATTTGTTACATTAAATTATATATATATATATAGTATAACAAGTATTTTAATATTATATAAGAAGATTAATAATTGCACTTAGTGTATAAGAGATATAAATTATTTTTGTTAATATACAAAACACAAAATTTCCCCTAGATTTTTGAAAAGCATAGAGATGGAGAAATTACTTATGACCTATAATTATATGGAAATTTCACTGTTTTGTATATCTATGACAACAGTACTTATACTGTTTTGATAACTAACTCAAAGCTACCTAATGTAATCTATATTCAATCATCATATCATCTTCATATTCTCGTTTCACTTACCATTAAGATCTTTCAGCTTCTAACTCATCTCTCATCTCTCCAGTTTTTATACAATTTTTCCGTATATTGTAAATTTATCATAGATAATGCTGTGAGACTTTGTTCAGTCCAGAATATTGAGGACTCTTCATATTGTCATTGCAAAAGAAATGTTTATGATTATTGTTATTAATTGTAAGTGTATTTTCTTTTTTATTATTATTACCAGATTAGAGAATAAAAAATGTCACAAAAACTTTTAATAGCTTACTAAGAAATGCTAAATAAATAGTACTTGTTTACTTGAGTTTCTTTTTCAATAGAGATTTATCCTGTAGTTGTGAAAAGCAAGAACTATTATCTTTAAGTGCATTGAAAGTACTAACTGGAATGTACTATTTCTCTCCTAATGTGGAATTTTGTTCAGAATTTTTGGGAGTCCAATCCAACACCATTTTTCTGTGTTTTACTAAAGAGTGTGTTGATGATGACTGCATGTAGAATTCACAAGTCGTCCTACATTATTTCTTTTTGTATAATGGTACTGTACTGAGAACCAAAGCTGCTTTTTGATGATAGAACATTGTTATGTTATGGCAAAGAATCCCCTTAAGAGAGCAGGAAGTATCATGGTTTCCATATTGGAAGTTCTTGAACAGCTAAATGTAGATCAAATTCAATAGAGAATATTCAGACGATGATGCGTCACCGACTTTCAACAAATAAATATAGTGATGCAAAGATCAAACAAAAAGCTCAAACATGACTGTAATGATTGCAGGTAAATTTTAAAATTATTTATAGTTCATATACAAGTTCTTGGGCAGCTCATGTAGTAAAGAATAGATGATTATTTCCTTTTGTCTCTGAAATCCTACATGATTCCTCTTATGTAGTTTGAAGTGCAATCTAAATTCATTGATTCTGTATATAAACAAGTGTTGAAACTTTGTATAGTATAGTATTGGACTTATATGTAAACAAATCATCAGATAGATATTGTCACTATTACTACTACTACTATTATCATTGTCAGTATGGTTATTACTATTATTATCATTAATTTTATTGTTATTATTATCATTATTTTTAATAAATACTGTTATTATTTTTTTATTGTTATTATTATTATCATTATTTCATTTTTTATTATCATTATATTATTATTATTACTTTGCTTTTATTTTTGTTTTTATTAATATTTTCTTATTGTTTAGTTGTTTTCATTATAATATTCGTTATTGTAACAATGATGAATACAATAATAGTAATTATTGTAAGAACAGTTAATAATAACAGTGATAATGAGATGCCAATAAGACAAATAAAGACTTATCATAAATTATCTGATAATAGCCATGATAAAAGTATCCATACACACTATCATTTTGAAAGAGAATGAGTAAACATCTATCAAGGAAGTCGACATCTTGACATGAAACAAAATAGAAGTGTGGTGTTCATCTGACGCCAGCAGACAGCATGGCGCCATGAAATATAATTCACTCGCTTCACACTTTCACTCTTTCTCTCTCTCTCTCTCTCTCCCTCTCCCTCTCCCTCTCCCCCCCCCTCTCTCTCTCTCTCTCTCTCTCTCTCTCTCTCTCTCTCTCTCTCTCTCTCTCTCTCTCTCTCTCTCTCTCTCTCTCCTCTCTCTCTCTCTCTCTCTCTCTCTCTCTCTCTCTCTCTCTCTCTCTCTCTCTCTCTCTCTCTCTCTCTCTCTCTCCTCTCTCTCTCTCTCCTCTCTCTCTCTCTCTCTCTCTCTCTCTCTCTCTCTCTCTCTCACCATCCGTCCCAACAATTAGAAATGCACAGATTTATTGACAAATTAATGTTGATTCACCTTCAAAGTAAATGTACATCGAAAATAACATATTAATTCTCAAAATCATTTAGAATTTTGTTCCGCATCCGATAACATAAGCATTTAACAGAATGATGTGTTTATTTCTTCGTGTGTGTGTGAGTGTGTGTGTGAGTGAGTGAGTGTGTGTGTGTGTGTGTGTGTGTGTGTGTGTGTGTGTGTGTGTGTGTGTGTGTGTGTGTGTGTGTGTGTGTCTTTGTGTGTCTTTTCACTTAAAGTACTAGTTTGTGTCCCTTGAAAGTAAAATATTTTTATGTCTGACCATTCAACTCAACGGACAATTAGAATTTGTGGCTTTATCAATTGTGTGTACATGAAGTTTAGTTGATTGATTTGCTTTAGGCTTTGTGTTAGGTATTATCCAGTTAATGAACAATATAACGAAATTCCAGGTATTACGCAGACAGTAATTCAAATTTACAAAAAGTCTATTCCAATTTTTTTTTTTTTTTTTTTTTTTTTTTTTTTTTTTTTTTTTTAAGATTTCATGGTAGATACGAGTAGAGGTCTGTGTTTTTGCCGGATTTATATCATACATAAACCTTCAATTCTGTATTTATTTGTTGAAATGTTGACCTATTTTCCTGGATGGTGTCCTCTTCTTGGTGTGTTTTATATGGTCATTGAAAATTCTCTACCATTTCAATAAGATTTAAGCCTCAACGTTCCCGCTAATATTTCAGCTTCATATTCCCAATTTGTCATTTTTTTCAGTACTCAGAACATTTCAGGTCATTTTCAGCAAGATTTTCAGTTATTAATTCTGAACAATAACGCACTATTTTTCTGCAAGAGTGGTGAATCTTTGTAGAAACCATTATAAAAATACATTG
>NC_091549.1:7225640-7245640 GCF_042767895.1 Penaeus vannamei
TGTGGCTTGTAGGTGTTAATATTACTTAGAATATGGAAGAAACACTAGGAAAATATTTTTTTTAGCGGGGGAACACCTGAGCTTTCGTGATCAGCTGGTGTTGCGGAAGGTTATTTTTATATCGTTTTTGGATTTTCGTTTGGTGGGATATTAATATGGGTAAATAGATGAGAATATCCTCTTCGCTGTAGGAAGCAGAAAGCAGTAATATTATTTGATCATGAAAGGATAAAAGGCAAGGAAAATCAGTAAGGGTTAACTTTGCTAATGAATATGTTCTTCAGAACACTTGTGTGCAACAGATCACAATGATATTGTTACTGATGGTTTCATCTTACCCTCTGTTAGTCATGTATGTAGGATTTATGCTACGGAACCCCCCTGCTATATCCCTCAAATAGTAGGGGAAGGCTTGAAGGTTATCAGGGACTTTGTCAGGTAAAATATGAGGGAGAAACATATGAAGTAGGTCACTAAATTATCTATTGCAGGGACTTTGCCCCTTGCTACCCTCCCAGGTGGAGTTACTACCCCCTAAACTCCAATTTGGAATCTTCCAGGTTGTTATGGTGTAGAACCAGCCAGAGGAAAGGAAAGGTTTAGAAGAATTAACAAGATTTCAAGTGAAAAAAAGGCTTTTATAATTTCTGATAACATATGGTAACCAGTGTAATCACAAATATCCTACATTGTTGCCTAAATTTTTTAGTATATCATATCACTCTGTTAAGGGGGTGCAGTTTATCACATGGAGGGGGTAGCAGCCTCTCCATTCCAAGTAAAATGATTTTAGAATGTTCTCCATCTTCATTTTTTTTCATTTTCATACTGGTTTATTTAACCGTTAGAACACATACTATAATAGTGCCTGTACTTGTTTCTTAGTTTTCATTTTTTCTAAAGCCTCTGTATATGTACTAATTAAAGATTTCATCCTTTCTCAAACAGATGGTATGCTGCGTCCGAGTATATGTCGCCTTACGACATCAAGCTCCACAGGAGGTGGGGCACAAGCTCAGCCAAAGCATGATGTACAGGATAGCTCTTCACCAAAGACTGGTATCCTCATGTTGAACATGGGAGGTCCACAGACCACAGATGAAGTTCACGAATTTTTGCTTCGCCTCTTCAAGGATCGTGACATTATTCAACTGCCATTCCAAGAGTAAGAGCAATGGTCATTTTGTATTTTTATTTGATTTTATTTTCCCCCCCCTGTGCTACATGCTGTTCATTTCACAGTTATGTATGTATACTGTATAATTTTAGCTTTTATTTAGTATTTTAGAAGAAGAGAGAGCATGGTGAGTCACTTTATATAAGAGTTGGGTATAATGCAAAAGAAATTTTGTTGATTCCACCAGTCACTTCATTTTGTAGTAATTTTATTTAATAACCTATTTGATCCTGAGTAAGAAGAAATGTGTATGTATGAAATCAGCAGGTCATTCTTGAATCATTAGTTAATGTAGGAAACATTTCCTTTTATTAATGTAAATGCAAATATTTCACCAGACATATGAAAAAAGGAATTGAATAGAAATTATTTGTTAAGTAACATTTATAATCACAAAACCTAGATTAGGAAGAACTTTTGATGCTATTATAACTGACTGACTTTTGCCTTTATCTTTCAGTTACATGGGACCATGGATTGCAAAGAGAAGAACACCTGATATTCAGAAAAAGTATGCGGAGATTGGTGGTGGTTCTCCAATTTTTAAATGGACAGATCTTCAAGTAGGTATTTGAAAAAAAAAATGTTAGGATTTTGTTTTTATTTTGATTAAGTTAAAGTGAAAAAGGGAAGTGAAGAGTCAGTTAATGTAAACAGATAATGGAAATTAATTTGCAAGAGGATTAACATAAACAGGCCCATTTAAAAAGATTAAAGATCCTACTCTATTGTATAATGATTTTTTTTACACAAATATTTAAATTTCCTTTTTAGTTTGAAATGATAATAATCAGTAAAACAAAGCACCTTATATCGAGAATGTAAACCCTTGGTATTTTTATTATAGGGGAGACTACTCTGTGAACGTCTTGATGAAATGCATCCCGAGTCTGCACCTCACAAGCATTACGTTGGTTTCCGTTATGCTCACCCATTGACTGAAGATACCTTGGAAAAGATGGAAGAGTGAGTTCTAAACTTTCCTGATCGTTGTCTATTAATTCCCCTTGATTTTATGACTTTGAAACTCTTTCATAGGTGTATACGAAACTATTCCCTGATAAATGTCAATAATCTTGCTCTGTTGATCACATCCTGAAATGGGAAGTGGGTAGATATAGGACGTAGGAGAGTGTTACAAGTAGCTTCATGTATGCTCAGCAGTAAGGCTGAAATGGAAATAGCTTGTTTCATAAGATAACATATCTCGGCAGACAAAAATTAATGATATGAGATAGTAGCTTTCACATATTATTGGAGTGGTATTTATGAATGGTATCATATAGGATGAGAACTTCCAAAATCACACACACACACATGGACACGCACACGGACACGCACACACGGACACGCACACAGTTACACACACACATGGACACATCTGTAAGAAATAAACTGAAAGTGACATTAAATTTCTTTGCAATACAGGGATGGAGTTGAGAACTGCATTGCCTTCTCTCAATACCCACAGTACAGCTGCAGTACGACGGGATCCAGCATGAACGCCATCCATAAATTCTATGCTAACAGGTACAGTGTCATTTTATGTTTATAATTGTTACATACATAGGACTGTTTAAGAAGGCCCTTCTATTTTTTGTTGCTTTTATCATTTAAGTGATTTTCTTTATTTGTCACTGTTCATGTATGTATATGTATATGTATATGTATATGTATATGTATATGTATATATATATGTATATGTATATGTATATGTATATATATATATATATATATATATATATATATATATATATATATATATATATATATATTTATATACAAATATATGTATATTTATATATGAACATATATATTTGTATATAAGTATATATATGTTTATATGTATATATTTATATATGTATGTATATATTATATTATAGATATATATTATATATATTATTTATATATATATATATTATATATATAATATATATATATATATTTATATATGAACATATATATATATATATATATATATATATATATATATATATATATTTATACATATATTTATATATATATATATATATATATATATATATACATATATATATACATATATATATATATATATATATATATATATATATATATATATATATATATATATATATATATATATATATATTATATATATTATATATATATACACATGTATATTCATGTATATTGATTTATGTATTTATCTGTATGTGTATGTATATGAATGCATAAATGTATATATGAATGAAAGAGAAGAATTAATGATAGAAATTGCATACTAAAAGATTACATGCATATACATTTTTTTTTTCATTGCAGATCTGTGGAGTCAGCAATGAAATGGAGTGTCATTGATCGATGGTGTACAAACCCCTTCCTCGTAAAGTGTTTTGCTGACAATATCAGAAAGGAATTGGAACAGTTTCCCGAGGAAAAGAGAAAAGATGTTTTCATCCTTTTCTCTGCACATTCGTTGCCAATGAGGGTATGTGGTGCCTTGGAACTTTTCATTATTACCTCAAGTATTATTACTGCTAATATCATGGTGACTAATATGAAGTATCTCAAAAGTTATCAGGTTTTACCTATGGAAAGAGAACTTTCTATCTTCAATGGTGCATATGTGACAGAAGCCGAATATAATGATTGTTTTTTATTCTTTTACTATTTTTTTCTAAGATTGAAAGTTTTGCTCTAAGAGAAGTTTCTACAATTTATGTTAGAGATTAGGGTCTCTTCACCTAAAAGTATGTTTTTAAGTTACAAAGTAAGTATTTGTGTGTTGTCCTTGTTATTCAGAGAATATTTTAGCTAATAAATGATCATCTGAAATTTTAACAGCAAGTTGGGCGTGGTGATCCCTATTCTGCTGAGGTTGGTGCTACAGTACAGCTTGTTATGCAGGAACTTGGATTTACAAATCCATATCGTTTGGTATGGCAAAGTAAAGTAGGGCCTCTTCCATGGCTGACTCCAGCTACAGATGATGCAATTAAAGGTGAGTTTGAGTGCATGACCTGTCATAGTCCATATTTATGTGCAAGTCTTGATGATAGCAGAAAAACATTGAATACTCAGTCATCTTAGTCTTTATCCCAGTAGACTGCAATTGTAGTGTTCTGTTATTGTGTTGATAACCAGTGTTTTCTGTAATATTTCTTATTTAGGTCTTGTGCAAAGAGGAAGGAAGAACATGATCTTAGTCCCAATAGCATTCACGAACGAGCACATAGAAACCCTGCATGAGATGGATATTGAGTATGCTGAAGATCTTGGAAAAGAGGTTTGTAGTTTGGCTTTTATAAGATATTGATATTTCATAAATGATAAAGGTGATCTGTGAAGTCTATAGTGTTTATGTTACACATCAGAAAATTTTCTTATGATGATAAATTAAATGGGTGCTAGTCAGCATAGCAGAGTTTAGAATAGTGGCTGTAATGCTTTATATCCAGTACATTTATGCCATTTAAGAGTATGATGAAATATATTACGAGCCATAAATGTATTCCCTTATACAGGTTGGAGCTGAGTGCATACGCCGATGTGCATCACCTAACGACCATCCCTTCTTCATTGATGCCCTTGTTGATGTGGTCAGCAAGCACCTACAAGAAGGTCATAGGTGCTCGGAACAGTTCCTCCACAATTGTCCTTTGTGTGTAAACCCATCGTGTTATGCTTCCAAGAAGTGGTTTAGATATACCACCAAAAAGTTTTAAGATTTATTAAAAAAGAGAAGAAAGAATTAAAGATAGAGGAATTGCATACTAAAAGATTAATGCAAAATATGTAGAACAATGTAGAAGAGGTGGGTAATTGGTTTTATGTATTATATATGGCAAACTATTTTCTTGACTTGACCCTGTTTTTTTGGAATATCTTTTTTATTATATTTAAAAATCAGATTTGCATTTATTTATTTCACATCTCATATAAAAGTAGACAGAAAGTTGATACAGAAAAGGAGCCAGAGAGCCAAAAGTGAAGATTGTGCAAGTAATCAGCTTATTATGAATTACCAGTGAATGTAAATTGTATGCAAATTACCCCTAATTGTTAACATTGAAAATGTGCTTTTATATAGCCATAATTCAAGTTTATTATGCAACCATTGAGAAAATACACAACCATAGTATTTATTTACAAGACCTTCACTAAGTGATAAAACTTGATTAGAACAAAAACAAAAATGTTTAGGCCCTAATCCAGATATGCCAGGAGGATAAATGGCTTAACAAGGTGTGTAATAGGCAGAATAGTACCAAAGCAGAGGCATACTACTACTTAATGTGATTGTAAAATTTTGTCTTCAAATGATGTGAGAAATCATTTGTAGGAACTGGCTGTTCATTTTTTAATTCATCTTTAGTTTGAATACTGTGGTTATGGGGTATAATACTTTTAATGTTTCAATGTTACTATCACTGTTTTCATTTTTATTTTTTTACATCATTTTCATATCATTTACTTGTGTTGTATTTTCATCTTAATTGGCCTGCTTCAACCTTTTGTGTAGTAAGGAGCACAAAATCTTTATATCAAGATTTTATCTTTATATTAAGATGAGTAAATAATGACATTTTTTCCTTCAAACTGTCTTAGCTTCTGCTAGTTAAAGCCACAGAACAAAAGAATTCAGACAGACTTATGACACTAATTATAGATAATTCTGCTGAAGAGGTGAAGGACTGCAAGCTCATCTCGATATCTCCCACATTGTAGCTTCCAGTATTATGAGTATTTATTGTTGCACAGTAACCCACTGGATCCGGGTGACTTGACAATCACATCATGAAAAATTTTGGTTGTGGGCCAGGTTGATGAGAATGCCTCCTTTAAATTTGACTGAGAGTCAGAGTGACAGGAATGTCTGATCAGGATTGCACAAAGATCTTGGAAGGTGATTTGACCGTGGGCATTTAGAAAGCTCCTCTTACATTTCCACCAGTTAAACAAAGGGGAAATGTACCACCAATGACCCTATTCCTGCCCACCATGGTTGGCTTTGCAGGGTGTGTAAAAGAAAATTGAATGTTACAAAAATATTTTCAAATGACAGTTACCTATTGTAATTGTTATTGCAGAGTTGTAGGCAACCAACAGAGATAAATTGAAGCCTGATCAGGGAAAACACATTGTTATCACATTAATATTTGTCTTTATGCTAAATCAGACTATAGAAAACAGTCAAACTGCAAAATATGTAAATACATATTACAAAATCCAAGGAATCTTGATACCAGGCATGAGTGTTTGTGTGGGCTAGGCTTACAAGCCACACACCCAGGAGTCAATATTCAAGCTTAGATTTTGGTCCATGTGCAGACCACTAGCCACCTGGATCTATTGGGTTAAACTAAGAAATATATATTTGTTATTTAAAAATAAATTTGTTTCCTTTAACCTTTACTTAGAGTATGTTGTTGATAACTTTAAACAGTGGTTACTATACAAACTGAGCAAATGGTAAATTCAGTTTTATGAAGTTCTAGATGTAAAACTTTTTTTGCTGTGGGCTGTGGCATAATGTTGATTTACCCTGCATTGTGCCTCGACCAATTTTGCAGTTATTTCTTCTCATTCTTTTCTCCATCTCCTTCCTAATGTGTGAGCCATGTTAAACAGGTGAAAGAATGGCTTTTGGGTCAGTCCGGAATGGCCTCAGAGATCCATGGGCATGGTAATCCCCTGGTTAGTCATTTACCCCTACCTATCATGCACTCTTGTTAGGGTCATTGAGGGTTGTCTACATACTAACTAGCCCCCTTGATGTTAACCAGCTCTTCTTTAGTCCCGGCTTTGACCACTGCTACCACTACCCCATCCTTGATGCTTGCTTTCAATTCGGTTCATTCCGAGTTATTCACCAAGTTCATTCCTCAACCATGAGAATGCATACCTGCTGGATCACAGTTGTTTTAGTTTAGCTCTCACCTTACCTCTGCCCTACCTTGCACCTTTGACAGAAAATCCTTTTAAGTGCCCATACCCATAAATGAATTGCCAGACAATGGTCATACTGTATTGAATAAACTGACTACTGCCAGTCATGCATGTCCACTAACCAACTTCACCTGTGAACAAGTTTCAGGTATCTATAAGTAGCTTTAATTCTTGCAGTGGGTCTTCCTATAGGAGTCCAGGGGAGAATACTACCTGGAGACTGCTGCCCTCGTAACCAATATTTTCTCCTATTGGTTTAATTTACATATCAGAAGTTTCTTCTGTTGCTCACCAAATGCTAGGTTTTCTTATATAATATTTTTCTCCACCTACAAACTTTCTACTTTCCTTCCACCATAAAAGTTGTTCTTATATACTATACACCATGGCATGTATGTACATGCCATCCCAGTCAGCATTAGGAAATGAAATAGGCAATATACTTTTCTGTAACTGTTCTTATTTCATTTTATTACTAACACCTATCTCTTGGCATTGAAAAAGAAATGTAGTTTAATGAAAGAAACAGTCTATTAAGTCTTTAATATATAAACAATGGTATAAAAAATGAAAGTGCATTTTGCAAAGATATCTATACAATAATCTTAGAATCAAGAAAGATGACATATGCATGATATAATGAAAATAGATAAATTTATTTGATCGAAGGCAAAAGAGAATATAAGACACCTAGTTTATCAATGATTACAAAAAACATGATCCTTTGTAATGCAAATACAAATACACAAAATTGTTAAATAAACAATAGTTTCGTAAATTTGCCTATGTTGAATTTATTAGTCTATATCACTCCAAGCGTATCCTTCATATCTTGGATTATGTCCCTCGAAGCTGCTGTATATCTCCTGAAACAAGAAAGTAATCATTTTTATTTTTATTGTAATTATACTTAGCAATTAATGCCCCTATTAATAACAACAAAAATAAAATATGGAGAATAGGATGGTTCCTTTCACTGATTTACTTCCCTCAGATCCCAGTTGACTATAAGTTTTATACAATTATATTTAACACTAAAAAGAGGAGAAGGAGAAGGAGAAGGAGAAGAAGGAGAAGGAGAAGAAGGAGAAGGAGGAGAAGGAGAAGGAGAAGAAGGAGAAGGAGAAGGAGAAGGAGAAGGAGAAGAAGAAGAAGAAGAAGAACAACAACAACAACAACAACAACAACAAGAAAAGAAGAACAAGAACAAGAAAAGAAGAAGAAATGGAATGGTAAATATGGAACTGCTACAGACTTAACCACCTAAATCCAAATAGTAAAGATGATGATGATGAAGAACAAAACTCAATAAGTATCAGTAACTCACTCGTACACTCCATAGGCTGACTTTTTATCAGGATCTTCTTCCTCAGGACAGGTAGGGAATACAATTCTTGACATTATAGAATCGACTCTAACCACGGCTTGCTTGAGACTAGATGGGGAAATCTTGCCACTGTCTCTTATCAAGACCTTGAGCAAATGTGTACAAGCCAGGAGTGATGTTATGTCCTGCAGAGAAAAAAGAGAAGCATTCTGAGTAGGAATAAATGGGGACCATCCTGGCTGTTGCCCATCTTGTTCTGATTAATAAAACTTGGAAAAAAATACACACATACAAAAAGAAAACACTCAGACTATGTGTGCTTTTTATCCCTTCTCCTGTCACAGGGAAAATTTAAAATGTTAAAAATAAGCAACAAAAATGTCTTGCATGTTTGCATCAGCATAATCTCTGTTCCTTCTGGCTGTTCTTGCTAAATTTGTGACAATTTTAAATCTTATACAATGCGAAAGACTATAAAATGCAGGCTACAGGGAGGGCAATATCTCCATGCACAGGATCCTGTAGCAGCCACAACCTGCAACATGTACAACTCATGTTCCAAATACTTCCCAGGCTGTTTCATTCCAGGACCAACGGCCTTGTCTTCATTGGTCGCCAAGCAGGCTTGCTCAAACAGGCTCTCCTTTCCTAATTTCCTAGTCTACTTAAAGTCCCAAGATTCAGAACACAGAACAGATATCACATTCCAGACACACTTCATCTGAGCAGCAGCATCACAGGACATCCCTGCCCTTCTCTAACTAGTGATTCTCCCTGGCTCCCCCTTAGAATTCCACTTCACCTACAGCACCCAGCCATCACACCCACACTTAATTACTCCTCAAGGAGATTAACCACCAGTCATGCAGTAAAAACATCTATTTACTACTATCCATTCCTGCCTCCCCTGACACACAGCAATTGAATAATGCAAAAATACAAAATAAATGACATAAATAACATAATTGCTGATGCTAATGCAGAGATGTAGAATAAGAGTGGTAATATGAAGTCCGCTTAATGTAAATAGTTTACTACAATACTGATAAAACATAACAAATGACAAACATAGACCCGTTAAATGCTTATGCAGAGATTATAACATTGCAAAGGGATGGCAAGGAGTCTTACTACTTTACATGATTGTTCATGCATGCCAGATCCAAGCGATTAAGTAGGAGATTCTAAAAAGAGAAAGTATTGGGGGTTATCTCTTCTCTATGTATGGGTACTTTTATAAAATTTGTGCGGAGCCTGACCCAACTAATACACATACACGGAAGGGAGAAACAGATATTTCTATAAATAGTAACATGACAGCTACTAAGAATCACCAAACCCACAAAATAAATGTGCACTTCTCATTCTGCTATCCATGACACACACAAAAAGAAAAACTTACTTGTACCGCTGAGGTTAGCTTCATAAAGGATGTGATAAAGGCTGCTGAAAGTTTTGCACGGCTCTGACACACTCCTACTGTTAAGGCAACAAATCCACCAATTTCTTTGACTGAGTTCACATCTGTGTCCACACCTTTCACCTGATGTAAAAAAAGTGCAGAAATATTATAAAAAGACTAAATATTACAAACCTATCTAGGCCCACTGGCAAGCCTTATTAAGTGAACTACATAACATACAACATAAAATCTAAGATATGGCATAATACAAATATATCATTGTAAGTTGTTAAAAGATGCTCAATAAATAATTTGGGATTTTGCATTTTTAAATTCTACAAAGTTATATTTCCAGACACAGGAGTCACACTCACCTTATCAATATGCCAACTGAGATGATCTATCACAGAAGACACCAGATATTTCATTGCACATGAATTTGATGAATTACCAAAAGATGTCAATACCAGGGCCAGCATGTTAGCAAGGTCTCCATCCTGTGAAACATATAGAATTAACCTCTTTGCCTGTAAAAGTGCTACTGGCATTTCCTGCAAGGCATAAAAAAAAACAAAAAAACTTCCTCATAGTTAGGAATAAGGAGAATATATCTTTTAACCCAGTCAAAGCAGGAGCCCCCAGTACAATATCAAACACATCAGGGTACATGTGGAGTCAGCAGTTTGAGGAAAATATCAAAAGCATTGAAAAGATAAATTACCCTACCCTCTCACCTCTTGGCCCAGGCTTAAACAATCTTTAATGTAATGAGACTAAAAAGAGATTTTAAGCCTACTTCCTTGGGGGTATTTCTCCGTCATGAAAGCAGCCAGGACCAGGCAAGTCCACAACTGTTTAGCATGCACAACAGCATTTATGTTAAGGACACAAGCAAGCCTCAACATAGCAAATTACTCCCACTCTCGAAATTTAAACAGGTTGTAGCACTGATCCAATCCTCAGTATCTAAATGCCCTAACCATAATGCATACCAAAATAATCTATACTCCAAAAGCAAAAATCGACGTTACCCCTAGAGCATAAGGCATAGAACATACTGTGTATATATTTCTACATTTATCCTCCTAAACACTCGATATCTACATTTATTAATTATTTTATTACATGACTTTCACCATAAAATCCTTACATATCAGAAACCCTCAAACATGATAAAAAAAGGAGTGAAAAAGAGTAGTGTTGTTATAACCCACACTGAATCAAGACTGTGCAAGAGCTTTAGATATGAGAAGAGGTCATTCACTTCACGATAAATCATACCTGAGGCAATTTTTCTTGTTGTTTGCAGAAATCTGATATTGAAGTCAAACAAGTATTTATCAACTGCTCTGGACTGACCCCTCCAAACTCTTCAAGGTCATCACTTTGGGTCCCATACACTTCAAGGAATCCGTAGGCTTCTTGTGCCAGTACCAGACTTTTCTGCCAAAACTTGTCCGAGGCATCTACAAGGAAAATATCAAAATGTATACATGCAATATTTTGATTCACTTTTATCTTTAGTAAACAATAAACTTTTTACTTCTTATACATAGAGATTTTGTATCAAAATGTATACATGCAATATTTTGATTCACTTTTATCTTTAGTAAATAATAAACTTTTTACTTCTTATAAATAGAGATTTTGTATGTTGTAACGTAAACAAAAGACCAACAATTTTTGCAGACACCTTTTCCATCTCTCTCAGACTTAGGATGAGAGCGCTACTTACCAGTTTTTAAAAGTTCTTCAGTGAATCCACAGGCTTTATAGGCAAAGGAAGGACCTCCAGCTCCAACAATGAGTAAATTGGTGATGCAAGCAAGAAGGTCACTCAAGGCACTTACAGCAAGCACTGGAGCATCTTCTCCTGCTCTTAATTTTCTCTTGCCACTCTGCTCCTCCCCCAATGTTGGTATCAAGACTCTGAAAGAGTTAATGGGAAAGTCAAACAAATGACAAATCCTTACTATACACATCATTTACAAAGCAGCAATTCCTAAAACAAATAATTACAAAAAAGATAAGAAGAAAAAGTGTGAGTTAACTAATACAGCCACTAAACAACACAAACCTTCTGCACCAATCTATACAGGTAACTACAGTGGCAGTGCTGTCATATAGATCATCCACTGGAATCTCTTTTTCACATACTGCTCCCCTCCTCTTCTCGCGAGGTTCTTCGGATATGTGAGGTGGGTTATGAAGAACTGCAACCAAACTCAAGTACTGAGCCCAACACTCACACAGGAATCTGTCAGAGCATAGTGCTGAGAGCTCTTCTGTTTGGTTCAAACGATCACCTAAAAGACCCTGAAAAAGTAGTTTGTTTTGTCAATATCTATATTTGTGGGTAAGGGTTATACTTAGTATGATTTCTCTACACATTTGCAGAAATTTAACATAGCCAAACATTTCTCATTTATACTACTTCACTAAATAACAATAACTATATTAATAAGGACATGCATATTAATAATAAAATAATTACAATTTTAATAATAAAAAGAAATAGCGATAAAAAAAACATACAGAAAAATAAAGAAAGCTTATAGCCTTCATTGCAGTCACTATACCTTCACATTCGCCATGTTCTCTGACATTTGTACTAAAAGATGTCTGTTTCTTCCAAGAGCTGCAAGTTTATTTAATGGATGCTGTAGGATGTGACCAACAAGACGTAGAGCCAACAGAGGTTGTGGTGAAAGTTCCTCTTGGAATCGTACACCTTTGCGGCTTTTCCTACGTTCCTGTCGGCAATTACAGAAGCGATAATACTTTTTCCTCTTCTTGTTTCTCTCTTATCTGAAGTTCAGTTTATCAGTGCATACAAAAACATATCATTAAAAATATATGAACACAACTCAATCACTTCACGCTATATTAATCGTAACAATGATGATAATCACAATATTGAAATACCTGCAAAATATACATAAAAAGTAAAAACAAAAGTAAGAGCAAACTAAACCAATGATAATGAAGATAATAAATATGATAGAAGGAAAATAAAGGGTTTATGTTTTCTGCCCAAGACCAAACTCTTTCGAACAAACTGAAGAAGAAAAATAAGTTACAAGGACATGCAAGAGAAATGTAGATTGTGTGAAGAACATGATGAATACATATTCCACATAGTAGCAAGCACAATCTACAAAATGTGTCCACACAATATAAAGAGACGTGTCAGTGCACCATAAATCGTACGCATAAAATGAAGCAGAAATTTCCTTTGAAAGCCAAGTATGTTATCCTATAAGATTCAACTTTCAAATAGGCCATCCAATAGAAAATAGTTATTCTGATAATGACTGGAAACAAGAGAAAGAATATGCTAAATACCTAATGCAGCTGGTTTACATGCAAAATATTTAGAAATCTGGAGAATGAGTTAGAAAAGTTGCATTAAACTTTTTTGAGAGAAAGAGAAAGAGAAAGAGAGAGAGAGAGAGAGAGAGAGAGAGAGAGAGAGAGAGAGAGAGAGAGAGAGAGAGGGGGAAAGAGAGGGAGGGAGAGAAAGAGAGAGAGAGAGAGAGAGAGAGAGAGAGAGAGAGAGAGAGAGAGAGAGAGAGAGAGAGAGAGAGAGAGAGAGAGAGAGAGAGAGACAGAGACAGAGACAGAGAGAGAGAGAGAGAGAGAGAGAGAGAGAGAGAGAGACTACATTGCACTGAAAAATGCAAGGAATGTCCCTGAAACCTGAAGCAGTGAATGACTATCAAACCAAAACAATGTAAACAATAACTAGTAAGTGGACTACTTTGTATGTGGGAAGAACCGAAGGCAGAATTACATGTGTATCTAAAAAAAATGATTATTATAATAAAAGAAAAAATCCAAAAATATCAAGGAATGGGGTAAACAGGTGAGGTGAGGCAGGTCTAGTCACTGACTCCTTGGTAACTATGCACTTGTGGAGCCATCTATTTAAGTATTAAAAAATTAATTATCATAATCTAAATGTTAACCAATAGATAAAACAAAAACAAAATGCACAGCGCATGTTACCAATGCCGACGGTCTAAGTGCTACCCAGCATGCCTATGTGGTTAGACAAAGACAAGCAGTTATATTAAAGGTATTTCTTTTTACCATTTGCCTCCTCCCCCCATTTTTTAAATAATAAACAGCTATAACGCAAACACACACCTTAGTATAAAATATCAAGTTTTATGGGCCAAATAGAACATTCAAGGGACTTGAGCATAGTGCTCTCCCCTAAAGAAAAAGTGAGAAGATATTTCTGTGCAAAGGACTCACCTTACTACTTGTAGTTACACCAGCACTAAAACCTTCATTCAGCCATTCTGTTGCCAGTTCCAAGATGTCATCTACACGATTCCAGTTGCACAGAGCATTTACATATGTGACATAAGATTCTTCCTTGTCCTAAAATAAATAAAATAACATAAGGAATTATTATCCTCTGTATATCACACATCCATATCCTATAAAAACTTATATATTTTCAACATGTGGCAAATGCAAGACAGAAGAGAGGAATCTGTGCTACAGGTCTTTTGATCAGAAATGAGGATACAGAACAGGCCCTGTGCCCATTGGTTATAGGGAAAATTTAAGAGGATGGTCAAGAGGATGATGAGGGAGAGTAAAGAGAGTAAAAGAAAATTCAGTTTCATGAAAAGTGTAACCAATAATGCCAATAGAGTCTGGCCGACTTGAGCTAAGAGAGTGACTAATGTTGGCCACCAAGACAGGTATCAAGAAAGCAAGCAGAGCAGTTGTTGCAGCTCCATGGAATTAGTGGAGAGAAGTAGCCAGCTGATTAGGATACATCATGAATCTAGAGGAAAAGGGTCCATCTTGAAGGGTTGAGGAGATAGAGGTGGAGGGGCACATACGTCATTAGGGCCTTGAATGCTAAGAAGGTGCATAATGCAATACACAGAGAGAAGATACAGAGGAAGTTGATGGTGAAAAACAGGCTCAAGCCAAAAATTATCATCCATCCCAAGACTAGGGAAAAAAAGCATGATAACTGAGCATGATTTATGATACATATACTGTGTACATCATAGAATCAACATAAAAGAAAAACTGACATCAAACTGGAAAAAGCACATGGGACAGATAAATAATACTATAGTAATAATTAACGATAATAATTGATAAAAATAATAAAATAATCATGACAAAAACTAATTGAAAAAGAGCACTATAAAATAGCCAAATCTTTGGAGGTTAGAAGATACATAAATAATAGCAATCATATGAAGTGCAAAAAGAAAATCATCTGAATGGTAGGAGAATGCATGTAAGAAGACAATGAGAAACTGTAGGAAAAGAAAAGAAAAGGAAGAGAGAGAGAGAGAGAGAGAGAGAGAGAGAGAGAGAGAGAGAGAGAGAGAGAGAGAGAGAGAGAGAGAGAGAGAGAGAGAGAGAGAGAGAGAGAGAGAGAGAGAGAGAGAGAGAGAGAGAGAGAGAGAGAGAGAGAGAGAGAGAGAGAGAGAGAGAGAGAGAGAGAGAGAGAGAGAGAGAGAGAGAGAGAGAGAGAGAGAGAGAGAGTGTGTGTGTACAAGCCACAACATACACAACTCACCTGGTCTTGCTGCAGTCCTCTTAGCCGTGACATACAGTGACTGACAATGGTAGGCACTAAGGCTTTGGGAAGGAAGCTGGACAGATACAGAAGAGTCTGGGATACCTCATCGTTTTCCTGGACAATGAAAAGTAAATAAAAAAATTTACTATAGAAAATATATAGACACAAACGAATATGATTAACCATCATTCCAAAACAAATTTCCTAGAATTTAAACAAACATTGTCTGCTTTCCATGTATTGAACCTTCTTAAATATATTACATATCTCACAATCAAAGTATATGAAGAAGCATTAATCAAAGAAACTCTAAAAAACACCAAACAAACAGTTTCCTTAATCATTCATAGCAATTCTTTAAACCTTACAGTAATAAAAAAAAATAACTTCAAACAAATGTCTGACTTTTTCATCTAATGTAAACTGTAAATGTAAACAAAATCTCTCACCTTGAAGGCTTTGAAGAAAAGGGGCATGCTCTTGGACACCCTAGTTCGTATTGCTTCAATGTACTTCTCATTTTCTGGCTGTGCCAACCTGTGAGCATTAGTTGTCCAAATAATGACAATGGTATCAAAGAGTCCACCTATAACTGCAGGGTTGTCGAGTGGAGATGCACTATCATCAGCAGTTTGTTCATCATCACTCACATCTGTTAAGACATTACAAAATTCCTTAGTCTCTGGCTATAACTGGGAATGTATGCAATGTCAACATGCATCATACTACAAATGCTCACTAATTCATAACAGTCATTCAAATTCTACAAATGCAAGTGCAGCATGGGATATATTTGCAATGGCATAGAAAACCTTAAGTAGCTAAGAGAGAAGAAAGAGAAAAAATCCTGTAATATCAATTACTGTTGAAAAAGAAAGAAAGGAGGAAAGAAGCAAAAAGAAAATATATAAAAATATCTATACACATACAATGTTCATAACATCACTTCCTTTACCACGAAAACCAAATCCAATGTATATCAAGGGATGCTACCCTATTCTCACCTTTCCTCTCCTCACTTTCCTTGGCAGCAGCAGAAACGGCTTTCCTCTGGCTTGGAACTGGAACACACTGATGTTAGTATACACCTTGTTATCCACAACCTTACTTAGCAACATACTACTTAACAGCCGAAGCAACTGTTACCCAAGGCTTCCTTGCGCATGGCAAAACCAAGATACATCTTCAGCTATTGTATGCACACTATATCAGGACAGTTTCCAAGGGATATGAAAAGGGAATAGCTTTACATTTCTTTATATCCCTGTTTAAATCTACCATCATCAAATTCAATATCATTTAAATGAAACTCCTGCAATCTTATACGTATGAAAGAAAATGAATAAACAAATCAATGAAAAATAAAATTAGTAATAACAATAACAATTACCCTATTTATTACCCCAGAAAATAAAAATTTTCAACACTAAATCATTCCAGATAACTGTATGGGTTCTCATCCAAACAGCTGTATGGGATTTTTGAAATGACTAGCATGATTTAAGCATGAATCAAGCAAACCACAGAGAAGCACTATTCTATTTTTATCTTTACATATTCTGTAAGCTATTGTTGTAGAAACAAGATGTGTGTTTTTTTCCTTTATAAATTGATTCAAAAAAATATATAAAAAATAAACACACAAGCAGCTCTTAATATGTCTTATCCTGATGTTATGCTAAAAATGTCAGACTTCATTTTTAGCTTATCACATGCAAAATGCTTTTATACTTTTAAAGCATGCAACTGACAAAATCAGAGAATAATCTAAATGAATTAATCTGGAGGAATGATTCTTATTTCAAAAGAAATCATGAAATTAGAGCTGTATATGCTATAAATATAAGACTGTTCTAACCTATCTAATTCTAGCTTCTACTACAATTTTCCATACAAAAAAGAGAACCATTACTTTGCTTTGAAATCATATTGCCTGACAGAGAAAAGAACTTGATAATAGGAAGGAAAGAAATTATAATTCTTATGTCATTCACACCAATCTGAATAATAAAATCATATTTAGGATAAAAGGAGACTAAGAAACAGGAGGATAAGGGGATTCAGACAACAATTCTAATAATATATCATAAAGCAAAGCAAAGCAATAACACAAACATGGCTTTGAATACACAAAAGAGTTATCTACAAGCAAAAAGGAACGGTCTCTATCCTACTAAAGCTACAGGGTTTGTACAAGACAAAAATGAGCCAAGTTGTGAAGTCCCCCCCTCAAATGCATCTATCACCATTTTTTTCTGACTTTGCAATAGAGGGTTAAGCAGTCCTTTCAAACATATAGGCATAGGCTATAAGCATTAATAGCAATCCCATGCCAAACGGACATATTCTACTTCCATGCCTTTACAGTGCAAATCACCATGGGGAAGATCCTTACCTCTATTTTCTTTGTTATCAGGTGCCACTCCTAACCCTAGCTTCAAGTTCTTTTGACTTCCTACACTGGGACTTGTTCTTTCTTCAGGACTGGTGTTACTAGTTTCATGATCTAAAACAAAAGTGTTCAGAATCAATTCCATGATTTAAGTCTAAATCAGGATATCTTCCCTTGCTCTCACATCAGTTCCATGCAGTTGATAAAATCTTGGCATTTCCTTACAAACACAAAAACCTTTCTTTCCTCATATTCTACATCTAACTCCAGAGAATATAACACAAGGTATACTTCCAACCATAAACTTTTTGTATTGATACGTCAAATACACATTCCTCCAGCACTGCATTCATTCATTAGTGATCAATTCAAACTGGTCTCAAGCACAAAATTATCCAAGCATAGTAGATATCCATTTAACTAACCTGTTTCTTGCTGACCCTCTTGAGCTTGTTGGTTTAGTAAGTAATTTCGGAGACATCGCAGTATCAGGAGCATGAAGTGAACATTGCTCGGCAGATCCAGCTTCCGGCTTGTATACTGGTAAAATCTACGTGCTGCAGCTCGATTTTCCTCAAGTAAGGCCAAAGTTCGGTGCAAGAGTTCCTTAGAAAGATATAGCATTTATTATCAGCTTCTCGTAAGTTACAACTATATTTTCAAGTCAGAAAGACTACAGAGTATAGACATTTTCAAATTTAGCATTCTTTGAAACTTTGAAGAGGGGGAACACAAAAAAAGCAATAAGCATCTACATAACATAAATCAAATATAAAATCAACACATAAAATTCCAATACAAACCTGGTCTTCTCTCTGAATGGGATGGAATGTATTCAACAACAACTGAGTTATGAGTTTGCATATGACAGGTGTATCTTCCTCCAAACGATGCAGGATGTGGTTCATCGGCACTATGTCCCAATACCTAGGTTTACATGATCACTATTATTATAAGAGATTATTTCCTTATTATCATTACCATCATAATATCATATTTTCCATTATATCATCCATTATATACATAAAACATCCCATTTTCCCTACCTGATAATCTTTAATGATTTAACCTTCAACAACAACTTCACAAAGGTAGAACGAACATTTCCATTGATATCGTCAAAGGCATCTCCAATACGAGGTAAGACTTCTTTCAAAAATGGTACAGCATCATTGGAATCTAACATGAGGATAATACCCTGAAAAAGCAAGAAAAAAAACATCAATATGATCTTTCTAATGAAAAAAGAATCAATATTATATGAGTATTACGCTCTCACTCTTTTGACTGTAGAAATTTCAAGATAATGAAAAAAAAAAAAGACATTATAAAGAAAGAACCTTCCCTTTAATTCTAGCTACAATTTCTAGAAGTGTGCTCAAAATATTTATGCAGTTTGGCATCTATCACTTACATAATAAATAAAATTACACTTACAATGACTTATGAAAGGATCTATTAAAAATCAACTTATTGGATCTGGTGAGTTGACCCTCATGGCATGAAAAGGAAGGAATAACCATGAATGCATAAAGCTCTTGGAGGGTAATTAGCCTCAGTGGGTATTCAAGGAGCTCTTGGACTATTTCCATTGGTTAACAAGTGTAGAATCCACAAGTCATGACAGAAAGAATGCCAGCTCCTGGGAGGACACTATTTCTATGCTTAGGATACTCTTCCTGCCTGCCATGACTAATGGCATAGGGTGTATTACAAAAAACTGAAAATTACTAAAATGAAAAAATTACACAGATAATTAAACGTTACTCAGTGTTATTGTTACAGCTGTTGCAGAAAAAAGATAACATTGCAAAGAGGAGGCAAGGAGTTTTGACATCTTACTCAAGTTATCTTGTGGTCCAGGCCTACCTGTCATGCCTGACAGCAAGATTTTGAACCACATGCTGACTGAGGGGCACTCAGAAAATCACCCTTTTTAATGCTAATGGGAAATAAACATACTGACAGTGTTGTACTTGCCTTAAGCACTTGGGTTCTGACTTCTGCTGACGAGGCATCGTAGAGCAAATCTGACAGAAGCTTCTGGAACACTGTCTTTATGATGTTTGATGGGATCATGAGCCAGTAATTGGCTAAAATGCTAGTGACACCCTGTAAAAAGATAAAAGAAATTAATCCAAGTTGTTTGCTAAATATAATTTCCTTTGACCCACCGATGTCATCTAACTTACTGTCCACTCCAATCTT
>NC_091549.1:7253140-7255640 GCF_042767895.1 Penaeus vannamei
CAGTACTACTAACCTTATCTTCAAATTTAAATTTTCTATTCATTTTTGAAACACAATTGAACATATAAAATATAATCATCTTAAGATCTTGAAAAAAGATATCAGCAATATATACATATACAGTACTATCCACTAGTCCACCAGTGAGTGGTAGACTAGTGGATAGAGCGGCCGCCTTACGATCTGGCGGCGCTGGATCAATCCCTGAACAGAGAGGTTATATATTCATATACAGTACTGCAATTTTTGCTTTGTAATTATCTTATCAGAGATTCCGTTTCCCCAATAATTGTACAATCATAATGGCTAGGCTGTGGTAGTTTAATCTCCATGACCATTGTGCTTCAAGAAGACACTGCAATATCAAAGATTTAAGGAAACTGGAAGGCAATTCAAAATTATTATATGCACATGGCTGCTCCTCAAAAATAATGAGCACTGAGACCACAATAAGCTGGCTTTGCAAATTTACTTTCAGCAGGATTGCTGAGTGTTTATTTTGTATCTGACAGCATACACATATAATAACAATAGCCATTGTGTTTAAATGACATACCAGATTGAAGCATTTGATAACCAATATTTAGCCCTTCTTTCTGCATAGCATTATTCTGTCACATTTACAAATATATATATATATATATATATTTCCTTACCTGCACAGCTTCCTCAGCATCCATGGGAACAGTCTGTTGGCTGTCTAAACTGTGTGTGTCAGCAACTTCTCCAGCCTCCTCTGCTGGTCTCTCCTCCACCACCATTCTCGTGAGCTGCTCATTGGTCCAGGCATAGAGGCAAGACCAAAGAAACTCGTGCTGGGCTCGACTGAACTCAGAAAGGACCTCTTGGAGATCCACGTTACTGCGTTTCTTACCCTGAGGGAAAATAATTCTTCTTTCTAATTACTATATCAAATGATCAGGTACCAGTAAAGAAAAAAGGGAAAGGAACAGAAAAAGAGGATGGAAAAAAAATAATAATAATAAAAATAAGAGAAATAAAACATATTGAACTTATACTAATGGATAAAATTAACTTAAAATATTACAGAAAGCTAAGCAACTTACATGTCTCTGTAGAAGGCCAATGAAATCTGCAGTGTTGTTTTCCTCCAATGCTGTCAGTAACTCTTGCTTCGCCATGGTTAATTCTTAATCAACCTGATTTAAAATAAAAGATATATATAATATAAAGAAATTATTAAACTGCAATTAAATTCCCTGAACTTCAAGAAAAATGCAGAATAATTCCAGATTATAACAGTTACATATTTTTAAACAGAATACTTGAACATTTCAGAACACATACGCACACAGATACCAACTCTATCTTTCATCATATTCCTTTTTCAATCTTATATCTATGTATAGCCTGTATGAAGGATAAATCCACAAGGAACCCTGTACATAAGCAATATACAGTGTACTTCCATAAATTTGCAAGGTATATACAAAAAGAAAGAGAGAATATTAATCTTTAACATTCTACTGAGTATTTTCATTTTTATACAATTATTTACATTTATAAGATCATGATTTTAATGAGATATCACTACAGAAATTGAAAATCAAATTTTGACTCAATATTTGGCTTTTCTGAAGTCAGCCCACACACACACACACAAAAATCTAGTAAATTCATTGGACACCAACACTTTACTAATTAGCCTCTTTATCTCCCTCTCTCTCTTTTATACATACGGAAAGCAAAATAATAATAAATTAATAAATAAGAATAACATGTTACTTTATCCAGGTATGAATCTTTGCAATTTGCAACTCATGTAAGTTTCTACAGAAAAATTTGAGTGTCCCAAAATAATCATTTTGCACCTATGCTATTTCCTGTTATTAACTCATTCACACCCAGTAACATCTACTCAAATCATGTCAAACTAGGTGGTAAGTATCAATGTCAGGCATAGTCAAACCTGCTGTAAGTTATGTGCACTAAAGTTGTTCAATTGTTTGAACCTAACTGTGGTCACTGGGGAAATAGATAAAAGAATGGAGAGAGAAAAAAAATAAGTGAGAAAAAAGGAAGACAGAAAGAAAGGGGGGGAAAATTAAATAAATATATAAAATTAAATGATAATGCTCCAATCAAGAGCATAGAGAGCAGGATAAATGTATGCACTCAAGCGGCTGATTATGTGAGATGCCCACAATATGGTGTGAGGAAATTGTCCTGAATGGGATAACAAACAGACCAAGTAAAAAGCACTGCAAGTTGCACCTCTGACACCTTATTACAAATGCAGTCACATAACATTTCCAGACCCTTTCTTTTCAACCTTTTATCATATTCATTATTCAATTTCAACTCCACTGAAATTAAGTGCAACAGCTTAGACATGACCCAAATGAACAACAAGGGTAACAGCATACCAACATGGCCCAGAGGGGTAAGAACAAGGTGGTGTACACTGGCACCTGTCACATCCATAAATGGGAAAACTAGCCCTGTTCAATAAGAATATTATTTTGGGTCACATTTATTA
>NC_091549.1:7265640-7270640 GCF_042767895.1 Penaeus vannamei
GCAGACCCCATTCCTGGGTGGACACACACACACACACACAAATTTATATCTACCGTATACGCTACCGTGAACCTGCTTAAGGGGAATCTCATCCGCAGACTGCTGTCTCACTCGCAGTTTTCAGCGATAAGGCATCAAGAGGATATCATAAGGAAGCGTCCTTATGTTGCCCTATTTACCACAGCATTGAACAGCATACGATCTCACGGCCATGCAGTGTTCGTGTCGCTGACTGCATTCCCCCAAGAGGTAGTCTGCAGGAGGTGCATGATGACAAGACTTGCCGAAAGGGGGCCTTGGGTTTAGCACTTGCCGTAGAAGCAAAAGTGAAGCGGTTTCTCGTCACGACTTTCAGGAGCAAATCAAAGAAATCATTTCGTCATGAATAATTATTGTATTATTCGTCATGAATAATTATTGTTCCCGTAATAGCTGAAGAAAATCTGTTCATATATAGTTACTTGATCTGCGTGAGAACAAGCGAGTCAGTGATAATGAGAGTGTGGAGAGGTATATCGTATTGAAGGACCTAAGAAGTAAATTGAATCTCACATTAAACCAAAGAATGTAATTGAAAATGACACGAATATTTTTTAAAGTTTAGGTCGCGCGCATGAGGTCACTGGGTCGAAGTTCATTAACAGTGATAGAAAATAGATGAAATATACGATCAAGTAATTATATATTGGCAGATTTTCTTCAATTATTACGGAAACAATAGTTATTCATGACAAATAAATTATTCATTTGATTATTCATGATAGATAAGCAATTTTCTTGATGCCCTGTTACATTGTATTAGCAATAAACAGCACTGTAGTTACGATGGAAAAAATCTAGAATACCATAGAAGCCAAACTGTCATAAGAATCAAAATACCATTTTTATACAGGACAAAAAAAAGATTTGCAAATTACACGAGTAACTTGTTCTAGCCTGATTTCTCCGTGCAGATATTCAATTCCATACCAGAGCAGATAAAACACGTGTAGCATTTTACATAAGCTGTTCATGATCTCAATTGCTGAAGCGCCAGAGAATCGCAACCAAGATTTTTTTTTTTTTTTTTTGAAGCAATGAAAAAGGGCGCCGCCACTTCACTCGGCCGTCAGTCATCAGAGCAATGGGAAGTGTACCAGGATAATTAACAGGAAGTGTATCAGGATAATGAACAACAGAAAGTGTACCAGGATAATTAACAGGAAGTGTACCTGGATAATTAACAGGAAGTGTATCAGGATAATGAACAACAGAAAGTGTACCAGGATAATGAACAGGAAGTGTATCAGGATAATGAACAACAGAAAGTGTATCAGGATAATGAACAGGAAGTGTATCAGGATAATGAACAACGGTAAGTGTATCAGGATAATGAACAACGTTAAGTGTATCAGGATAATGAACTTACATTATGGAAAGGGGAAAAGAGGTTAGGTTGATGTAATTAAGACGAAATCCAACAACAAATTAAGAAACTAATATCCAAACGATGGAGTTCAGGATAATTTTTGTTAATGTGATTATTGTTGTTGTTTTGATATCACTATTATTATTACTGTTATTATCATTGATATTACTATTATTGTTTCTGTTATTTACTATCATTATCATTGTTATTACCGTCAACATTACTCTTATTATCATTGTTATTACTATTATTGTTACTTTTATCATTGCTTTACCATTATTATTACTATTATGATCATTGTTATTGCTATTATTATTACTATTATTTATTATCATTATCATTTTTATTACTATCATTATTACTATTATTATCATTGTTATTGCTATCACTGTTACTTTTGTCATTGCTTTACCATTATTATTACTATCATCAACATTATTTTTTCCTATCATCATCACCATTATTATCATTGTTATTACCATTAGCGTTGTTATCTTTATCATTACCATCGCTATTATAATCAATATCATCATTACTGTTATTGTGATGCAAAATAATCAAAGGGAATCAAGTAGTGAACAAACATGCACAGGAATAACATGTACAAAGATGTTAAGAGAACAGACGGTGCAAACTTTTTATTGGCAAGAAATTGTTGATTATGTCAGTTGCGAATTTCTTATTTGCTTGTGTTATATATTATGTGGATACTTGCTACCATGCGGACATATATACAAACTTACATACATACATACTGTTAACGTATATCCGTAGGGACACACACACTAATACACACACACACACACACACACACACACACACACACACACACACACAGATATATATATATATAAATATATATATATATATATATATATATATATATATATATATATAAATGTGTATATATATGAATATATATATATATATTTATATATATATATATATATATATATATATATATATATATATATATATTTATACATACATACATACATACATATATATATATATATATATATATATATATATATATATATATATATATATATATATATATGTATATATGAATGTATATATGTATCGCGCCGCCCGTCAGTATATGTTATAACTTTATGTCATGTTCATGCGTGTTCTTCTTGAACTTATTGTTTTCTTCCACTTCTTATTTTTTTCGGATATTCGTGTGGTCTATAAGTTTAAGTTGCCTGATGCAAGAGGAGTAGATTTTGTTATTTGCATGTTCTCGACGCGTGAACAAGAACTACCAGAATTTAAATTATGACTCGCGGGTTCGTAGGCGCGCTGTTCGCCGCAAAACTCATCACTTTCATTTTTGCTGCGAAAAGGAAAGGTTGGATTCAGCACAGATTTTGGGGGTAAAAGTACGGTTAGGGAGTTCGATTCCGATTTTAAGGTATTGGATTTCTTCGTCTTTTGTGAGTAAGTTATGATCGTAAAATCTGTATTGTTAGGAAAGATATTTTGTCTTGTAGCGATTTTTCTTGTTTTCATATCAGTTTAAATGATCGATGACCGTTTTTTTTTTCTTTTTTTTTCTTTCTTTTTTTAGTTTTCGAAAGGATCACATGTTTTGAATACGAGTAAAATACTATTTCTTTTTAAAATACTATTCCTTTCTTAAATGCTATTTCTTTAAAAAATACTATTTCTTTTTTAAATGCTATTTCTTTTTAAAATACTATTCCATTTTTAAATGCTATTTTTTTAGAATACTATTCCTTTTTTAAATGCTATTTCTTTTTAAAATACTATTTCTTTTTTAAATGATATTTATTTTTAAAACACTATTTCTCTTTATACAATCTATTGGAAGTCGTTCCTACACAGGGTACAAGGTCACATGAAATGAGCAATAAAAAAGCGTAAATGAATATGTAACGTTCGCATATTTGCACAAAGGTAAGTTTAGCGTCACCAGACGATATATGTTATAATTGTTGAAGTGAAATATATTCCCCTATTAAATTCAGACCATACATACCATTCCGAAACTCGTCAGCGCATGTAAGCAGGAGGAGCACATGCACCCGATGACGTCACGAAGATGGCGTCAAAGCAGGGGTCAAGCCAAGTCAAGCGGGCGCGGTGGCTCAGTGTCTCTCTGGTGTGGCTACGGGAAGGGTGTGCGCCGCTCCCACCTCACGCCGCTCTCAGTGACGCGCCTGTGGGAGACCCCGGAGGCGAGCTGTGAGCCTCCTGTGGGTGTGTGTGTGTCTATGTGAAAGCAGTGAGAAGGGGGAAATCTTTTTTAACTTTTACTTAAATGGAGACTTGAGGCGAGAGACGAATTTCAGTCGCTTGAGAATGTTTGGGGAAAAGAAGTGATTTTTTAAAAAGCCTATGAAGGGACTATCGTTTTAAAGGAAAATAACGACGATGCTCTGTAAGTTGCATCGCCAAAAGTGACCGTCACTTCAGAGAAAGAAAGTGCTAATAGTGACCAGAAAATAAGTCTGAGGGAAACTATGAACATTGAACTAGTGAACATAATTTGATCGCCTGCAGCCCCGTTGTCGGTTGAGGGTAAGTGTTTGAACTGATTATTTTTTGTATTATTTTTATGAATTAATATTAGTCTATTGGCATAAAAGACAAGACATTAACGTATCAGGTTCTTTAAAAAAAGTTTGAGGGACACATCAGGATGTTTGAACTGATTATTATTTATATTGTATTATTTTTATGAATTAATATATGTACGTTGATATAAAGGACATTTACGGATCAGGTTTTTTAAATAATGATGATAATAATGAAGAGTGAGAGATATAATTTTTGAAACTATTTTCCTAACCTATGACACGTATCTTTTGTTTATAGGTTAGGTAATATATTACAAAACGACGTATATTTAAAGACTAGCTGAAGCTTTACATCAACCAGAATAACTTTTTCTTTTTTAATTTTAGAGAGTAAAACTAACCTAACCATAACCATATTTGTCAAAAAATTAGGTTATCTTCGAGGTCAAGCAAGGGAAAAAATCGATTTCAACAGTTAAATGAACCGTATCCATGTTGACAAATGTATAAAATGTATGAGACTGGATATCTTCACAATACAAGAGATGTATTTGACCGGTTTCGATTACGTCTTCGTCAGAAATACATACATAAGAGAAAATGCATAGCATATATATACTACATCGGAGCTGGTAGATCACGTGACGACTGTGACCTCGCACTCGTTACGCGCATAATTGTAGTTAAACAGCTAAGATATAATCAGTTATTTAACGAGAACTAAAAACAATTTATACAGAACGGTTTGTAAGATTGATTTATTTTCATTTTCTATCATTATTTTTTCTACCATGCATTTAACCGAAATGTTTGTTCAGCTAAATGACTAACAAAGAAAAAGATTTTTTGAAAAAGATATTACCGAACTAAGTACAAGTATGATGGTAATGGCGAAGGCGATGGAATTAATGGTAATGGCAGTGCTAATACCATTATCACTTGATACAAGCTTGAGTGCGCTGACCGAATATATTTGACAAAAGACAAATTTGCTCTGGTACGGTTGTAGTCTTCTGTGTATTATATCATTCAGGTTAGACAAATAA
>NC_091549.1:7280640-7283140 GCF_042767895.1 Penaeus vannamei
ACACACACACACACAAGACAGGAAGCGCATCCCACAACCCAACTGTGTAGCCTAGAAATGCGTAGACGGAAAATGCTCCGTTCGATCTCGGTCGCTGTGTAATTGAAAGAAAAACGAACGAGTACGTGACGCATTTTAATCTTTTTCTTTCTGTAGTTGATGGTGTATCTAGGAATTTCTTTTAGGAATCGTCAGGAAGATATATATGTGTTTGGAATGGTTCCCGGAGAGGAGACGGAGGCGAGATACGTGAAGTGAATTAGTTTTATCGTTTCCTTTTTCCGTTTTTTTCCCACATTCGTCGGTTCATAATAATGGGTAAGTTCGAGTTGACTCCAAAAGGATACTTTTTTTACATTTTTTTTCTCCAAATTTTGAAGAAAAAGAAAAGAAAAATGAAAGAAAGAAAATAAAACAATGACCTTTTCAATGTATTCGGAATTAACATCTTGAAATATAAGTGTTCTTTGCAATTTATTTGAAATTAAAGCTATTTTTTTCTCTTTTTTACTTCAGTTTCTTAATTAATACGATCATGCATTTGCCCAAAAACGAGCCACATTATCTTGCTTTCTCTTCGCGCCCGTGACTCAACGCTAAGCCTTGATTGGTTCCTGACCTAGAGCTGGGCTTGTGTTGTAATATCTTGTTGCTTGTGGATCACGCCCTTGTGTCTTTTTTATTATTTCCTTTTTTTTTTTTTTTTTTTGGTTTGGAACGGTGGGTCGCACGTGGTCGGCCGTTGTTTTTATTTTTTTATTTATTATTATTATTTTTTTGTGTTTGTACGCGTTTATTATTCAGTTTGGTTATAATTTGCTTTGATTTTTTTTTTTTTTATTCTTAAATGTATTGAAGACAGAATAGGTTACTCTATGTATGTTTTTTTCGTGAATATTTGAACTGGCTGCGTTCCTCTATGTATATTTCTTTTTAAATATCCGAAGTGGATGTGTATGTGAATGTATGAGTGCATTTTTTTCTTTTCTTTTTTACTTCCCGGTCAGCCACGTATATTCATATAAATGTGTTTGTGTGTCTATAACATATATATGTATATATATATATATATATATATATATATATATATATATATGTATATATATATATATGTACCCATACACATACTTATATACATACAAGACAGGAAGTGCATACCACAACCCAACTGTGTAGCTTAGATATGTATAGATATTCTCTTTTCCACTTCTACACTATACCCACACATTTTCTTGTGAACGGTATTCCTCAATGTCAGACGAGATATGTTCTGTCACACATATAACATCTCATGACAATTTCGTCTGATCCAAAACAGGCCAAGGAAAGTGCGATGTCACCCTGTTTGTAATATTGGAGAAATGATACTAAATCTCCCGTGGTTATTGAGTTACCGCGCAGTAAGGGTGAATATGCGGTACTCCGTGAGTCAGTTATTCTGGGCGGATCAGATCTCGTGCTTTGACACTTCTCCGTCACCCTTTCAGGTCAGATGTGGATTGTGTGTTGCTTGTGCGTGTGTGTCTGTGTGTGGGCGTTGGGCGTAGGTGTCAGTAAGCTTACTCACACACTTACATTTACACGCACACACACGCATACGCATACGCATGCACGCACGCACGCACACGCACACGCACACGCACACGCACACGCACACGCACGCACACACACACACACGCACACGCACACATATACACACACACACACACACACACGAACACACACACACACAAACAAACAAACACCTACATGTATACCTCCATAGACAGATAAATAGATAAAGAATTAAGTGTCCAAACAAACAGATTCATAGATAGAAAGATAAGCCAGAAACGCCATGTTAACACCGAGGGACACCTTCCCCCAAGAGAATATCTATCGACGCCTCCAGATCCTACGACCACATTTCCAGAATCTTCAAGAAACTGACCGAGACAGCCGACACGACCTCCCACTTCACCTCCTTAAATGATTTTGTTCCTGGATTTTATCTCGTGACCCTTCCCCTCCCCCCTCCCCCCTCTGCTCCTCCTTCTTCATTCTCATTTTCCCTTTTTTTTTCTTCTTTTTCCTTTTCCTTCTTCTTTTTCTACTCCTCCTCCTCCTTTTCCTTCTTCTTTTTCTCCTCCTTTTCCTCTTCTTCTTCTTCTTCTCCCCCCCCTTCTTCGTCTTCTTCTCCTTCTCCTTCTTCTTCTCCTACCCCTCCTCCTCCACCTCCCCTTCCTCCTCCTCCTCCCCCTCCTCCTCCTCCTCTTCCACCTCCCCTTCCTCCTCCTCCTCCTCCTCCTCCTCCTCCTCCTCCTCCTCCTCCTCCTCCTCCTCCTCCTCCCCCTCCTCCTCCCCCTCCTCCTCCCCCTCCTCCTCCCCCTCCTCCTGCCCCTCCTCCTCCTCCTCCTCCTCGTCTTCCTCCTCCTCCTCCTCCTCCTCCTCCTCCTCCTCCCTCTCTTCCTTCCGCTCGCCCCCCTTTCTCTCCTTCATCTTGTGTCATCTCTCTTTTTCC
>NC_091549.1:7285640-7288140 GCF_042767895.1 Penaeus vannamei
AGGATTTTTATCATATTTTTATTATTGTTGTTGTTATTATTATTATTATTATTATTATTATTATCATTGTTATTGTTATTATTATTGTTATTATTATTATTATTATTATTATTATTATTATTATTTTTATTATTATTGTTGTTTTGTTATTATTATTATTATTATTATTATTATGATTATTATTGTTATTATTTTTTGTTATTATTATTATTATTATCATTGTTATTGTTATTATTATTGTTATTATTAATATTTTTATTCTTTTTTAATTATCATCATTATCATTTTTGTTGTTGTTTTGCTCTTGTTATTATTTCTTTTCTACTGAAGACTTTGTTTGGGTTCATGACTCGCCTTAATATCACATTAAATCCAACCTCTCATTAATGGATGACATGACAGGTGAGAGACACTTGGGGGTACAGGTCAATTCCAGGTGACATGACTTCTCACAGCGTTGACTGACAGTTGTGGGAAAGGGAGTTGATACTTGACCTTTCTTAGACCTTGTACTTTGACTTCTCTTCTGGTGTGACTTTTATTGACTTGACTTCTTTTGCTGTACCTGCATTTTATGTATTTTATCTCTTTCTTTTTGGACACTTTTTTTCTTTATTTTCCTCTTCTCGTTCTTTTCTGTTTTTGAGTCGTTTTTTTTTTTTCTTTTTAGTCTTGTCGTATTTTCGATTTTCTTCCTTCCAGCTTTCACTCTCCCATTCTCACATATTTCTCTCTGTCCCTTTTCTCACTTTCCTCTCTCTCTTCCTTCTCTCACCCCATTCTTACCTCCCTATTGTATCTCTTCGCTGGTTCCCCTTTTCCGTCTTTCCTCCCTTCCTCTCTCCCTCCTCGCTTTCTCCTCCTGTCTATCCTCTTCCCCCTTATCCTCCTTTCTATCCTCTTCGCCTCCCCTTTTCCCCCTCCTCGTCCCTCCCTCCCCCCCTCCCCTCCTCGCCCTTCCCTCCCTCCCTCTCTCCCTCCCTACCACCCCTCCCACTCCCTCCCTCCCTCCCTACCACCCCTCCCCCTTTCTCCCATACTCATCCACCAAAATCAATGGGTTAGTTATTGGTGTGTCGCAATGTCAGTGACAGGAGATGGAAGGTCAACATAGTGTAGTGTTGACAGTTCAGAGAGGGGGCTATGTGGGGGGGGGGGCGAAAAGGGAGGTGGGGGGAGGGGGGTCCTGTGAGTAGATAGGAAGGGGGGAGGGGTCCTGTGAGTAGAGGGGAGGGGCCGGGGGAGGGGGAGGGGGGAGTCCTTAAGTAGGAGGGGGAGTGGAAGTCTATTATAGCTATCTTGAGTTCATCGGATTTATTGTGTGTGATGATAGTTGTTTCTGTGAAATGTTTTGGGTGTTATTTTTTTGTGTAAACATTTGAGATGAGTGTTTGTGATTAGTAAATACAATGATAATGATTCCTATAATTATGTTGGTGATGATAGGACGATTACTTGCTAAGTGATATTTTCCTTTACATTATTACGATTTATTTTTAGTATGAATGTATCATATTGCCTATCATAATTTTGGCTGTTATTATTATCCAGGGTATTATAGATAACATCATTAATCAGATGAATTACCATTGGCATTAGTATTATGAGTCCTATAAATACTAACATACGGATTATGACGAAATAAAAACAAATTTGCATGTTCTTAATGTATGAATTAGTAGATGAATAGATACATAAGATAAATTCAAATAAAGTATGATAAAATTAAGATGAATGAATAAATAAAGAAAATACAAATAATAAGGGACATGGAATTGCTTGAGAAAGTAAAAGGTTCTCGTCTCAAATAAAATATATGACTAGTTGCTCATGAAACGTTGCAAGCAGATATCATACGTGAAAAAAAGCTATTAGTACTCTCATATACTGTGAAACCTCGTGCTTTGGTGTAACTGATAAGCCCAAGAAACCTAAAACACGATTAAATTCAAGTTGAATCCTTGGCAAATTGTAAACTTGACTAGAGTTTGCTGGCTTTCAAGTATTCAGGTAATCTGGTTAAGTACTTCGGTTTCATCTTAAATTTTCCCTGTTTGCAGAAACTTAAATAAATATCTACCTTTGTCTCGCGTTTCTCATCTAGATAGAGAGGAGAGAGAGACAGAGAGAGATCTGGAAATTAAGTCGTATTTTTCGTTTTTCTTTCCTGCAGCTCCCACTCTCCCATTCTCACATCTTTCTCTCTCCCCCTGTTATCACTTTCCTCTCTCTCTTCCTTCTCTCAACCCATTCTTTCCTCCCTATTGTACCTCTTCGCTAGTTCCCCTTTTCCTTCTTACCTCCCTTCCTCTCTCCCTCCTCCCTATCTCCTCCTCTCTATCCTCTCTTCCTATGTCATACCACATACCAAGTTTGTGGTATGACAAGAAAAATGGGGGAGAATGAAGAAGGAACGGGAAGGAGGGGAGTGGGGACGGAAGAGGGGAGGGGAGGATGAGAGGAAGGGAAAATGATGGAGGAAAGGGAGGGGGGGAATAGG
>NC_091549.1:7300640-7303140 GCF_042767895.1 Penaeus vannamei
TGAATAAAAAATGCCAGATTGAATATATCGAAGAAAATGAGATAGAGAGAGAAAGAAGTAAAACGAAAGAAAGAACGGAAGAAATAAAGAAAGACAGAACGAAAGAAAGAAAAGAAGGAAAAAAATCAGCATATTCGAACGCCAGCAAACAACAACAACAAAAAAGAAATTGTTGGTTGCTTTCGGTTCCGTCGAGAGCCGTTATATATATACCGGACAGAACTCAATATCCGTCGATTAGATTGCCTCTTGAGTGCATGTAAAGCTTCACTTGCACCGGGAAGGGAAATTTCCCGCCAAGGTACAACGGATTAAAAAAAGAAAAAGAAAAAAGAAAAATAAAAGTAAAAATTTACAGTTGATATCGAAATCCTTTGGGAGGGAGTTGTCGGTTCTCGTCCTTGTGAATAATTTTGTTCAATTTTATACTTGCGTTGTTTAATTATTTATCCATTCTTATGAATCATTAATCTACATAATAATTCAACTATTTGGCGAAAATTACTTAATAATCGCTATCTTACAAAGGAGATTATTTAATTCACCTTTGAATTAGAGAAGAGTTTGACAATAATTAGGATAGCAAGTGCGTGTCAAATGGGCGAAAAAATAAAAGGAAGGACAAGGCAGATAAATGATGATGATAGGAAGAATGAAAAGAAAAGTAGGAAGTGCAATAGAATAATTAAAAATACTGACCAATATATGTCACTTTAGTCATTTGCAAATCAACATGCGCAGGCAAGGAGTATCTTATTTATTTATTTATTTTTGCGACGTACTCTTTACAGAATTATGATTATTATTTTTATTATTATTATTATTATTATTATTATTATTATTATTATTATTATTATTAAGCTCTGTATCGACAGACGTAGGGTGCAATGACTGCAGCAAGCATATAAGATTTAAAATATTAAGAATGTTAAAATTGTTTTTTGCAAAAAATATTAGGGCGGATGTAAAAACTGTTTTTGCATGTCTCTAATTTATCACAAATGAATACAGCGCATGTTTTTCATTTGCACATTTTTAGTGATTTATGAATTCTCCCTTTAGAACTGAAACAATGTTAACGCATTTTCTCATGCAATTATTATGCTTGGTATTATGATAATATATTATTTATAAATCTTTGACCTTTCAGAAACCGCGGGAAAATGTTGACTCGAAAAAACAAGGTTAATAAACTTGAATTAGGTATTATGTGAATGATAAAGTGTCCGGATATTGGATTTGTGCGAATATTATTTCCGGTAATTACAATCTAAAACTTTAATTATATTAGGTAATAATCAAAATCATGTTTAACTTCAACATTCATTATATTCTGGTAATTATATCTAAATCTTGAATTATATTAGATAATGATTATGATTATCTTTAACTTTATATTCCGGTAATTATATCTAAAGCTTTAATTACGTTAGATGATAATCATATTTAACATTAATTATGTTATGGTAATTATCGGCCGGTTTGTTAAAACTGTACAAGGCCCGACCCGATGAATATTCATAAATACAGACATGTATATATACAGTAATAAATACATATCTGTCTATAAATCTGATAGATATAAATTTTATATCTATTTGCCCGGTTGATATGTATGGCTAGACTGATAGGTATGCATTTATTTCTTTAATTATGTATGTCAAGTTTACGAATATTTTTTGGGCCTCGTATATCTAAAGCTCAAAATCCATAGCAATTGCAGGAAGGGAGGAAGAGAGAACACAGATTTTTTCACAGTGATTTAATGATGTAGGTTAATGGATGATATTTGCGGTTTTCGTTGTGTATTTGCATCGTGACTCAGCGTTTCAATTTGCGAAAGTTTTAGGCACGTCGTTTGTTTCTTTTCTGGTGTGCGCATCGAGTGTTTTTTTTTTTTTTTTTTTTGAGTTACTCACGTTTTTACCTATTTTTTGCTTCGCTAATATGGTTGTCAGGCATACACTCGTATTAAATTGATATACAGTTGAAGTATGGTGAGAAAAAAAAGAAGAAAAAAAGAATATTTACTGTAGGATGTCAATATTTTAAGCAAGTACGATAACTGTATCATCCTTTGCATAATACTTCGACAATGGTTTTGATTCATATTAAAAAAGGAGAAAAAATACAGTGAGATTTCATTATTTCTGAAAAATAATTGTCTATATAGTGTATAACAACCTCGAGAAATAAGTTTTTGAATATTGCACAGTGTCGAGATTTATTTTAATCTGAACTGTCGTTATCGTGTGTCTGGCAACGGGGGAAGTGAAGGGAAACAAGGCACAGAAAACCAAAAGAAAACCGAATATTTTTTCCCGCCCTTACGACATTAGTTCTCCGCTGCTTTTGTTTATTGTTTGTGTATCTTTTTTTTTTTTTTGATATGTAGTAATTGTATAAAAAACAAACGTATCTATTCGTTACTTATGGTAGTTGGAGTGGGTTTCCCCTTTTCCAGAACGATCGAAATACAACACAGGACCATAAAAAAATC
>NC_091549.1:7323140-7325640 GCF_042767895.1 Penaeus vannamei
GCAGTTAGTATTGCATATATTTGGCTTCGTGGAGGGATTACAAACCATTCGAAACGATCTACATTCAAGATAACATTCATATTGCTTTTTGGATTAGTAACGGAGCACGTGACTGCGTATGATGCTTCTCTTTGATACGGACGCCGCTTTCTGGTGCGAGCTCTCGAAAAAAAGCTTGTTCTGGGTACGGACTCCTGATGGAGAGTAAGATGTTGGGCTTAGAGCTTAAACCCTTTACTTGGGCTTTTTTTTTTTATGAAGTCTTGTGCCATTAATTTGAAAGTTTCGTGATTCTGTGCATTGCGTTTGTTTGTTTGTCTTAGTTTTTCTACGGTTGTTTTTGTTTTGGAGCTCGCAAGGGTTGGAGAGTGCCATGGTAGTTCATGAATGATTGTGAAATGAGGAGCTATGGTCGCTTCTGGAGAAATGATGTTCATGGGAGATACGCAGATGTTCATTCTTGTGCTTATCATCCCGATCAACACATGCCCAGACACGCAGGCTGAATTTGCAACGTAATGTATGAATGTTGTATCTGTCTGTCCTCTCTCCTCTCTCTCTCTCATTTTCTCTTTTCAGTTTATTCCATCCTTCCTTTTCAGTTTTTCGATCTTCCTTTTTCCTCTTACCTCTCTCTCACATACATTCATACTCATTCACATACACACACAAATATATGTGTATGTACGCGCGCGCGTGTGTGTGTGGGTATGTGCATTAATGTATGTAAGTATGCATGTATCTATGTATGTATATGTACATATATATATATGTATATATGTATATATATGTAAATATACCTCTAAATACATACATGTATTTATATGTATATAAATGTATTTATATGTATATAAAGAAAGAGACATATGCACATAAAGATAGCTGGATAGACACATTCATATGCGTTTTTCTTTATAATTATGGTGTTGTGGACTTTGGTTATGAATAACTATTAGATTTTGAAATATATTGCATATCAGACAGAAGATAATGCTATTACAAGGCTGTCAGAGAGTATGACTTATACGAACACCTGCCTCCATGAGTCACGTTCTGCGTTGGCCTCGAACTTTATCCCACCAATAGATGGCGCCCTCCCTTCCCCCTCCCTCGTTTTCTTTGACTTTATTCTCCTCTTCTTTTGACTGTTTTGCGCTTGTTTTTTTTCTTGTTTGTCTCAGTGTTTTTCCCTTCTCCTGGCTGATGGTGTTTATGTGTTTTCATGGTCCTTTTGCTCCGTTTTCATGGCTTCGGCAGGTTTGTCTTTTTATATTTTTTTATTTTTTCTTGCTTGTTATCGCTTCCTTTGGCCGACGATTTTCCCTTCTCACAGGAGGATTTTTGGCGACTCTAAGTAATATCAGTTTTTTGCTGATTCACACCTTCCTTAAGGACTTTGTGATTAATTATTGTATCCGATTGCACTCTATAAGGCTATTAGTCCCCGGTCAACCAGTCTACAAGCCTCGGGAAATTAATGCAGACTTAGGCCACTTTTTAAGATTTTGATGTATAATCAAAGTCATAGCACTTTATTAATTACAATAGTTTTCTCACATCACATACTGATTCCGAATACAATTTAGTGTCAACAAAACGACAAATCTGCCGTGTCTTTGTGGCTGAAAGTCTGATTTTCTTAATTTAAAATCTTTCGGCTTGATATGGAATCGGTCAAAGCATACACATGATAACATAATGCCTTTATTATTTTTATTTTCTTTTATTTTGGTCTGAACTGCCAGTTTGCTTTAAAATATCCCCACATTTTTTAAAACAAAATAACACATCCTCTGATATTTACAGCTTAATATTTTTTCAGATTGAAATTAAAAGAACGTTTCCTAAATCATTTGTGACTTTAATCTCGTTGTGACAAATGGGATATATATATATTTTTTCTGAAGTGTATGGTCCTTAAAGTTAACCTCATAAACTGCTTAAAGATGGAATATTCTGTACCGTATTCTATACAGTACATATACCGTTTAACCTCATAAGCAACCTATGAGGGGACCATTTTATACTGTACGGTGGGGTATATATATATATATATATATATATATATATATATATATATATATATATATATATATATGTGTGTGTGTGTGTGTGTGTGTGTGTGTGTGTGTGTGTGTGTGTGTGTGTGTGTTTGTTTGTTTGTTTGTTTGTTTGTGTGTATGTGTGTGTGTGTGTATGTATGTGCGTGTGTGGGTATCTATCTATCTATCTATCTATATATATATATATATATATATATATATATATATATATGAATAACTCATAATGGTTTCCTTTCTTTTTATTTATTCTTACCTGATTTTAGCTCCAGAGATCCTTGTTTTCTTGCAGTCGGATATATATTGTTTGTGAAAGCAAGTTGATCCCACTTAAGTAACCCTTCGTAGTAGGTGATTCTGCTCGGATAAGTGTATCATATTTTGCCTTTCTCCTCCGCGGAAAGGAAAAAAAAAGGGAAAAAAAGAAAATGAAAATAAGT
>NC_091549.1:7340640-7350640 GCF_042767895.1 Penaeus vannamei
TTCCTTGATTCTTGACAATTCTCGTCTGCCAAATTCCTTGATTCCGGACAATTATCGTCTGTCAAATACCTTGATTCCTGACAATTCTCGTCTGCCAAATTCCTTGATTCCTGACAATTCTCGTCTGCCAAATTCCTTGATTCCTGACAATTCTCGTCTGCCAAATTCCTTGATTCCTGACAATTCTCGTGTGCCAAATTCCTTGATTCCTGACAATTCTCGTCTGCCAAATGCCTTGATTCCTGACAATTCTCGTGTGCCAAATACCTTGATTCCTGACATTTCTCGTCTGCCAAATTCCTCGATTCCTGACAATTCTCGTCTGCCAAATACCTTGATTCCTGACATTTCTCGTCTGCCAAATACCTTGATTCCTGACAATTCTCGTCTGCCAAATTCCTTAATTCTTGACAATGCTCGTCTGCCAAATTCCTTGATTTCTGTCAAGTCTCGTGTGCCAAATTCCTTAATTCTTGACAATTCTCGTCTGCCGAATTCCTTGATTCCTGACAATTCTCGTCTGCCAGTTTCCTTGATTCCCGAGAGAGGAGGTACTTTTGTGTAACAGGTGTTTAATTGGTGGAGTTTGTAGTCGTTTTGTTTATATGTTTGTGTATTTGTTTTTTGTTTTATCTTTCCTTTTCGTTTCGTTTTTTGTAATGATAATGATTATTATTTTTTTTTGCCAATGAAAGGCGATGACAGATCTTGAAATATTCTCCCTGTAAAAAAATATATATTCATATACATACATGCATACATGTTTATATATATATATATATATATATATATATATATATATATATATATATATATATATATATATATATATAGAGAGAGAGAGAGAGAGAGAGAGAGAGAGAGAGAGAGAGAGAGATAGATAGATAGATAGATAGATAGATAGATAGATAGATAGATAGATAGATAGATAGAGAGATAGAGATAGAGATAGAGATAGAGATAGAGATAGAGAGAGTGTAAGAGAGAGAGAGAAAGATAGAAAGAGAGAGACAGAGACAGAGACAGAGAAAGAGAGAGAGAGAGAGAGACGACGTTGAGACAAATTCTCAAAGACTTTTATTTTGATCTAATTACCCGAATGCTCGTGCCTGGATTCCTGCGGTTGGCGAACATCCTATAAAAGACAAGGATTTGATCGCGAACTTCGACTGACACGAATGTTTGTGATGTTATGGTCTGCCAATTCCAGGTGTCATTCGTATGCATTTTAAGTGGTTTAAGAAATAAATTTAGGTAGTTGCAGAATGATGTTTATGTGGCTGCAGAGAAGAAAGTTTAAGGGGACCGATTGGAAAATCGAAAAAAAAACAGACGGTCCCCTTAAGTTGCGAACTTAAAGGAAAAAATAGTGTACTTTTTAAACTACAAACTTCAAGATCATATAGACATACACATTGCATTAATAGACACTTTATGAGGCATTTGGTCTTCCAAGACATGTGGTACATTTCTTATTGTACAAATTTATCATTTTCCTGGTATTATTATCATCATTACCGCATCCATAATCCCATTATATAAACTTTCATTCCTTTTTAATTAATTATCCTCAGTATTATCTGGGACATTCCTTACACCTGGTGAGGTTGCCCAGGTGATGATGTTTCACCACATATCTAGCATATGTTACTGTTATATGTAAGAAAACAAAACATAGGTATTGTACTTGTAATATTTTCCGTGGCCTACAGAAACGTCATATTCTCAGTAGCCTACATAAACGCTGTTACATTCTCCAAAACCTATACATAAACCTCCCCACATTCGCTAAAACCTACATAAACCTTGCCCCATTCTCCCAAACCTACATAAACATTCCCCCATTCTCCAAAACCTACATAATCCTTGCCCCATTCTCAAAAACCTACATAAACCTTGCCCCATTCTCCAAAACCTACATAAACCTTGCCCCATTCTCCCAAACCTACATAAACCTTGCCCCATTCTCCCAAACCTACATAAACCTTACCCCATTCTCCCAAACCTACATAAACATTCCCCCATTCTCAAAAAACCTACATAAGCCTTGCCCCATTCTCCGAAACCCAAATAAAGCTTACCCCATTCTCAAAAAACTACATAAACATTCTCCCATTCTCAAAAACCTACATAAACCTTTCCCCCATTCTCCCAACCCTACATAAACCTTACCCCATTCTCCCAAACCTACATAAACCTTACCCCATTCTCCCAAACCTACATAAACATTGCCCCATTCTCCAAAACCTACATAAACCTTGCCTCATTCTCCCAAACCTACATAAACCTTTCCCCCATTCTCCCAAGCCTACATAAACCTTGCCCCATTCTCCAAAACCTACATAAACATTGCCCCATTCTCCAAAACCTACATAAACCTTTCCCCCATTCTCCAAAACCTACATAAACCTTGCCTCATTCTCCCAAACCTACATAAACCTTTCCCCCATTCTCCCAAGCCTACATAAACCTTGCCCCATTCTCCAAAACCTACATAAACATTGCCCCATTCTCCAAAACCTACATAAACCTTGCCCCATTCTCAAAAAACCTACATAAACCTTGCCCCATTCTCAAAAAACCTACATAAACCTTGCCCCATTCTCAAAAACCTACATAAGCCTTGCCCCATTCTCCGAAACCCAAATAAAGCTTACCCCATTCTCAAAAAACTACATAAACATTCCCCCATTCTCAAAAACCTACATAAACCTTGCCCCATTCTCCCAAACCTACATAAACCTTGCCCCACTCTCCCAAACCTACATAGACTTTACCCCATTCTCAAAAAACCTACATAAACCTTGCCCCATTCTCAAAAAACCTACATAAACACGAAGATACTCCTGCCTATCACACATACGTAATTACAAACAAACACACCCTCCCACGTGCAATTATAGTTCGAGTATGTATGGCCTTGTTCACACCGGTAATGAAGGCTTAGCGGCTAAATAGCGGGTTTTCAGTAAGAGAGAGCTTAGCATATTATTAGCGCATTTATCTTCCAGGTCGTATGGTGAGTAATGACGTTTCGAGCCCTCTGTCGTTTGTTGTCCATATGGGCGTCGAAGGAAGGCGTGGTTAGGTGTGTGAGTTACGGGGGTTGGTGGATGTGTATGTGTTTTATCGGCGTGGAATGCGGTCGGACAGATGTGGTTGGGTGAAGTGGGGGTGGAGGGTGGGGGTGGGGTTCTCGTTTTCTCTGTTTGTCTGTGTCTTTCTGTTGGCCTTATTTTTGGTTTGGTCTTTGTTTCTTTCTATCTCTTTTTTTCTTAATTCGTCTCTCCGTTTTTGTATCTCTCTCTTTATCTTTCGCCCTCCCTCTTCCTCTCCCTCCTTCCGTCTCTCTCTCTCTCTCTCCCTCTTTCTCTTTCTCCTCCTTCTCCCTCCCTCTCCATCTCTCTCTCATTCCACCCCACACCCTCTCTCCCACAAAATAAATCCGCGATAAACCCACCTCCACACCCATACCCACCGCTCTACAACACGTACACTCCAAAGGACGAGCCATATCTACGGACTGCACATTCCTTAACAGGGTCATGGCGTCGCGTCCGTGGATTCGGCGGCTGCTTCCTCTCCCTGGCGTGTGAATCAAGGTCGGATGCGTACGATTAATTAAAAGCCTCGAGGGTGAAGATCGAGTGGAGATGTGGTCTCAGGTCGTGAAGGGAATTATGGGCTGTGCTGTGCTGACAGGTTGTTTTAGGCGTATATGTATGTGCGTATATGCATATGTACACGCACAGAGTGTATAATATATATATATATATATATATATATATATATGTATATATATATGTATATATATATATATATATATCTGTGTGTGTGTGTGTGTGTGTGTGTGTGTGTGTGTGTGTGTGTGTGTGTGTGTGTGTGTGTGTGTGTGTGTGTGTAGTATATGTGTGTGTGTGTGTGTGTGTGTGTGTGTAGTATATATGTGTGTGTGTGTGTGTGTGTGTGTGTGTGTGTGTGTGTGTGTAGTATATGTGTGTGTGTGTGTGTGTGTGTGTGTGTGTGTGTGTGTGTGTGTGTGTGTGTGTGTGTGTGTGTGTGTGTGTGTGTGTGTGTGCGTGCGTGTGTGTGTGTGTGTGTATGTATATGTATGTGTATGTGTGTGTATTAGTATGTGTGTATGTATGCGGGGGTGTATGTGTGTGCGTATGTGTCTATATGCAATATATAAATGTACTCATATATACGTATGCATGTATATATACATATTAAGAACGTTGCAGCGAACGCGGAAATTACCTAATAGAGGCTTTGCCTTCCTGTTCTTACCTGGAACCCCTCCGGCGTCGGGGAAAGGCAAGTTTCTCGCGGGCTGACAGAAAACACGAACTCGTCAGAGAGAAAGAGAGAGAGAGAAAGAAAGAAAGAAAGAAAGAAAGAAAGGAGGGAGGGAGAGGGAGAGGGAGAGGGAGAGGGAGAGGGAGAGGGAGAGGGAGAGGGAGAGGGAGAGGGAGAGGGAGAGGGAGAGGGAGGGAGAGGGAGAGGGAGAGAGAGGGAGGGAGAATGAGAGAGAGAAAGAAAGAAAGAAAGAAATGAGGGAGGGAGAGAGAGATAGAGATAGAAGTAGATAGATAGATAGATAGAGAGAGAGAGAGAGAGAGAGAGAAAGAGAGAGGGAAAGAGAGAGGAGAGAGAGAGAGGAGAGAGAGAGAGAGAGAGAGAGAGAGAGAGAGAAGAGAGAGAGAGAGAGAGAGAGAAGAAAGAGATAGATTGAAGAGAGAGAGAGAGAGAGAAGAAAGAGATAGATTGAAGAGAGAGAGAGAGAGAGTCGGAGACAGAGACGTAGAGACAGAGAAAGAAGAGAAAGAGAAAGAAGATAGAAAAAAAGAAAAAGAAAAAAAATCAGATCGCCGAGATTAGCAGCGTGAGAAACTTCCTGCCTTAAGTCATTACGATGCGGATGATAAGACGCATCAAACGGCGGATAATCGCGATCCTTATCTGAGAGTCAATACGGGCTGTGAGCTCGTTTCCTCCCGGGCCCGAATGGATGGCTCGGGGCGAGTCAGCAGCGCGATTGAAAATTATGGCACGTAGCAAATTGAAATGCAAATGGCAGGCTCTTGGCGGCGCGAGGGAGCCTGTCCGTGGCCGATGGAGGGGAAAGGCAGGGAGGGTGGGGGTGGGGTAGGGGTTGGGTGTGGGGTGGGGTGGGTGGGGGGGGGGGCGAGTGCTTTCGGTACCTCCTCAGGCGATAGGTTTGACGGTGATGATTTTTGTTTATTTATTGATTTATCTTAATTCTTTCACATTTTTTTTTCCTATTTAGCCTTTTGTTTTTATTTTCTCATTTTTTTGCCGTTGCTGTTTTTTTCTTATTTTCTTCTTGTTTTTGTTGCTGTTTTTTCTTATTTCCTTCTAATTTTTATTTTTTTTATTATCGTAATTATTATTATGATTACTTCTGTTATAGTCGTTATTATTAATACTACTACTAGTATTATTATTATCATTACTATTATTATTTACGGAATTGCAAATTAAATTACACCAAACGCATCGATATCAAGCACTAGAGAGAAAAATAAAAATATTTCTCAGGACTTCTTATGCTTGGATATTCTTTTTGGAATATTTCTCTGACGCGCCTTGCACTCGCCGAAGTATTGCACAGCTCATGCAACACGAAAATTGACATGTCTCGAGTGCATTACAGACGGTATAATATTCATACAAATTCTGCGTAACTAATGCTGGTTGTGTGATATTTTGCATTATCATTTGTGTACTGCGGTCGGTAATGCTGTGCTGAAACGTTTAATTGTGAGTGCCTAATCATGCGTTTAAGTGTAAGGAATTATCAGGTAGTAAATAAGTTTGCGTTTGTGACACACACACACACACACACACACACACACACACACACACACACACACACACACACACACACACACACACACACACACATATGCGTGCATGCGTGTGTATGTGTACGTATATATATGTATATGTATGTGTATATGTATATATGTGTGTGTGTGTGTGTGTGTATTTCTGCGGTTACTCTATCCGGCAAATGTCATATGCAATAACCAAGTTCAAGTGAACGAATGCCGTACCATTACGTCATTGACAAACCACAAAAAGGGGCAAATGAGGTTTGTCGCCAGGAGTCCAATTGGAGAGAGGAAGGGTTATAATTACAATGTAAAGTTTAACGGGAGATCTCAACACAAATCACGTATTGTAAGAGGTGCTCAACGCTCTCAGCATATGACAGGGGGGCGAAAGAGTACGTGATTTGGGAACAAAACAACACATTCACTCGTTACTAATGTGTGGTTGTAAGGATATTAAGAGGGGGTGGTCCCCCTACCTGACCCTACTCCCCCCCACAATGGAAATCACGGTCATAATTGTTAATGTGCTTCCTCTACCTCCTAATGACGATGTTCAATGGGGGCTGCCCGGCTGTTCCCAGCAACCAGGGCGAGGAGATCCATTATGATCAGCGAGTAACGGGGGTAAATGGCGTCTCCCTTTCGGATGTGGCTGTTGCTGTTCTCCGCTTCAGCTGCCACTTATTTTTCTCTCTTCTGTTGCATCCTGATTCTATTTTTGTGTTGATCTCTTTGTGTTTTGTCCCTTTTTCTCTCTTTTTCATGTTGGTTTTATTTTTGTATTTCATCGTCTACAGCTCTTCTCCATTATTGGATTATTTCCCCGATCCCTTTACAGTCTATGCGATTTTGTTTCTTTCAACCCTGTATACAAAGGATTTGAACTCTTCCTTTCACCCGGTTATTTCCCTTATTCTCTTTTTCCCGCCAAAAAACCCTGAAATAGCAGAAGAAAAAAAGAAAAAACCCGTAAATTAGGATAGCAGGATAAACACGCAAATTAACCTGAAAAGAAAAAAAAGCGAAGGAAACAGTTCGAAAATTACACATCAAGGCAACGCAGGGAAGGGAAAACTGTGCACCGTGAAAATGAAGAACCTTACAACGCTAATTCGGTTAGTGTGATTGGATAAGCAGACTTCCCTCCGGTAACAGGTCTCTTTCCAATGGCAGTGGCCGTTAGGGGGAGGGAGAAACCAGCGCTTCTGACGAAATAGATTAGATTCAGTCAGAATAGCTTGTTGCGTGGTTTGTGTGTTTGTAGGTGTTTGAGGGGGAGGCTAGGAGAGAGAGAGGGAGATGGAGAGAGAAGAGTGGAGAGAGAGAGAGAGGGAGTGAGAGAGAAAGAGAGAGAGGGGGAGGGGAGGGAGAGGGAGAGAAGAGAGAAGAGAAGATGAGATAAGAGAAGAGGAGAGAGAGAGAGTATCAAACAAAGAGAGAGACAGAACTAAAGACAGAGAAGGAGACAGACAGATTTACAGACAGTTATACATACAGAAACAAAGGGGCTAGATACACAGGCAGACAAGCAAACAAACAAACCGACAAATATAGACACAGGCAGAGGTGAGACGAAAATGGAGAGAGAAAAAAAGAGAGGAGAAAGAGAGAATGAAAGAAAGCAGAGAAGAGAAAAGAGAGAAAGAAAGAGAAAGAGAAGAGAAAAGAGAGAGAAAGAGAAGAGAAAAGAGAGAAAGAAGAGAAAAGAGAGAGAAAAGGAAGAGAAAAGAGAGAAAGAAGAGAAAAGAGAGATAGAAAGAGAAAGAGAAGAGAAGAGAAAAGAGATACAGACAGACAGACCTTATATACCTTTCAAAAAGCTCCGCGCAGATCTGCCATTACACCTAAAAGCTGAAGTGTTGCTTTATTGGCTAATGCCGAGCGGGGGGACACCTGTTGGCGCATGGAAACAGCTCTTATACTTTATGGCACCATAATCCCCCCTCCCCCTCTCCCCCCCCCCGTCTGTTCTCTTTCTCTCTTTCTCTTCTTCCTGTCTTTCTGTAGGTTTGTTAGGTTTACTTTCCTTCCTCCCTTTCTCTTTTTTTCCTCTTGTGTATGATTTGTCTCGTTATTTCGATCCGTCATTTTGCCTTGCATCTCTCCATTTATCTTTCGTTCTTTGCTCTCTCTCTCTCTGTCTGTATGCGTGTGTGTGTGTGTGTGTATGTATGTATGTGTCTGTGTGTGTTTCTCTCTATCTCTTTCTCCCTCCCTCTCCCTCTCTCTCTCCTCCCTCTCCCTCCCTCCCTCTCCCTCTTTCTCTCTCTCTCTCTCCTCTATCTATCCATCTTTATCTTCGTCATCCAGAGTTATGGTAATACGTGTCCCAATCACGCCTGGACGGCAAATGCACCGACGTGGCAAGTGATGAGTTTGTTTTGCTCGGCTCGGGCCATTTTTCCGTCCGTAGCAGTTGTTTCTGGCCAGACCTCTTTTTTTTCCCCTAGTTCTCTTTTTTTTCCCCCAGTTCTTCTCTTTTTTTCCCTAGTTCTTCTCTTTTTTCCCCTCGTTCTTCTTTTTTTCCCCTCGTTCTTCTCTTTTTTCCCCCACGTTCTTTTGGGAAGGATTACACCGCATAAGAAAATAGAAGAGAAAGGGGGGCGCAGGGGGCTATTGGTGAGATTTTGGGGGAATAAAAGAAGAATTTATGACGGCCATATCGATAAAGAAGGGTTTATTTTTGCTTGGAGGTAAAATGGCGTATTCAGCGAATCAACGGCTGTGCTTTCTGTAATGGCTGCCTCGCTTTCGTTGTTTTTTTTCGTTTGTTTTATATACTTTTTCTTTTTTATCGTTTTTTTGTTATATACTTCTACTGGGAATTACTTACATCGGGACAGTAAAAGAGACAGATATTATACCCTTTGTTAGTGTGGATGAATAACTGCTTATGTAGAGGTGGCAGATGCTAGGAGGAATAAATAAACATTATGACATACCGTATACATTCCCACAAGCTGAAGATAAAGATATTGTACCTATAATGTAAATTAATAACTATATGTAAAGGTGACAGATGCTTGACAGAAAAAAGAAAAGGAATATTATGACACTTTGTATACACCCCTATAATCTAAAGATAAAGATATACCCTTTGTTAGTTTATGAATAACTGTACGTAGAAATGGAAGATGCTAAGAGGAATAGACAAATATTGTATGGCATTGTTCGTATACATTCACACGAACTGAAGATATAGATATCATACCCTTAATTAATGTGAATGCATAACTATGTAAGGATGGCAGAAGCTAGAAGAAAAAACATATTTTTACATAATACGTCCACATTTCCGCAAACAAAAGATACAGATATCATACCCTTAATGTGAACGAATATGTAAAGATGACAGAAGCTAAAAGAAGAAAGTATATATATCATGACACTGTTTGTATACATTCCCACGACTTCAAGTGTTTTTTCCAATAGGCCTCGACTTTTGCAAATGCTCTCGATACGCCAGTGTTTGCAGAGCTGTGAATTCAAGCGAGTTCAAATTTGAAGAAAATCTCTTCTCAAACACCTCTCATTTTTTCCCTACAAACATATGTTCCACTTGAACGCACAAAAAGATTTACAAGGTGTGGTCTTTGAAATCGAAATTATTGAAATTACATATCATTTTCTACGTTGCATCCGGAGATTGAAAAGTGGTGATAGGCTTTGCTTAAATCCTAACATTATGCTGTATGACTGATATATAAAGTTTTTTGCCTCGCTAAGCTGTCAGTGAATTATATTTTCATCGGCACAAATCACTTGCAAATAAATATTCATTTTAATACCACTATGAATATTTGCATTGCCATATTCTCACAAATCTGATCATATTCTTACCTCTTAACATCAGCTTGAATTTTCATCATAAACCCAAAGGCAATATCCATTTGCATAGACATATCTTTCATCCACTCTTACTATCCTCTCTATCCTCTTTACCTATCCATCTATCCTTCTACGACCCTATCCATGCATCCATACCGTCCAGCATTGAGGTTTACCATTAAGCCTGATAACATGTCTATCTACCCCCTCTCCCTATCCATCTAACCATCCACCTATCCACCCATAGCTTCTCTAACCATCTATACCATCACCTATCCATCCTTCATCCATTAAAACCATCCATTCATCCA
>NC_091549.1:7363140-7365640 GCF_042767895.1 Penaeus vannamei
TAGGTTTAGGTTAGGTTAGGTACTGCAACACCACCCTTCCCCTCCCTCCAACTCTACCCTTTCCCCTCCTTTTTTCCCTTACCCCTAATTCTCTCCATTACTCTTCATGCCCCTCTCCTACTTTAAACTCTCCTCCTTTCATCTCATGCCCCTCCCCCCCACTTTTCTCCCCATCTCACAGCCCTCCCCCCCCCCCAACCTCACGGCCCTTTCCCCACTCCTTCCCTTCCCCCCCACCTCTCACCCTCTTCTCTCCTTCCCACCACCTCACACCTCATTCCCCCTGGCCCAGCCCCTCCCTACCTCACACCCCCCTCACCCCCTATCCCGACTTTACCGCCTCGTTCCATCCCCTCCCTCTTTTACACCCACCTCACACACTTCCCCTCTTTCCTTCCTCCCCCTTCTCTTCCAAACACTCTCTCCCTTCCTTCCCTCTTCTCCACCTTCTTCCTAACCTCTCTCTCTCACCCCCTCCCCCTCCTTCTCTCCCCTTCCCCCCGTCCCCCCTTCCTCCCTCTTCCCTCCTTCTCCACGCTTCAACCCTCTCTCTCCACCCTCCTTCTCTCCTCCCCCCCCATCACCTCTCCCCCCCCCCACCTCACTCTCCCTTCCCTCAAAGCCCCTCCTACCTCACTCCCCCTTTCCCCCTCACCCCCACTCCTTCTCCCCCTTCCCCCCTTCTCCCCCTCCTTCCCCCTCACCCCCCACCACACGGTTTCCAGGCGGAGGAGGCTCAGGAAGGACAATTAAGGCGCGGAAGGAGGGCGAGTGCACAAAGACGCGCTCCAGGCGAGGAAATGGGGAGGTAAGCTGGGTGCGTTGAGGTGGGGCGGGGGGGGGTGGGGAGGATGGGGTGTTGGGGGGAGATGGGGGGTGCTGAGGGGTGGGGTGGGTGGTGGGTGGTGAGGGGTGGGAGATGAGGTAAAGAGGAGGAGTGAGGGATGGGTGGTAGAGTGGGGGTGGTGAGGGGAGAGATGAGAGGGTGGAGGTGGGGTGGTGGTGAGGGGGTGGGGGTTGGGTGGGGGTGGGGGAGGAGAGGGGTGGGTGGATGGAGGTGGGGGAGGGTGGAGGTAGAGGGTGAGGGCTGAGTGTGTATAGGAGGGTGAGGGGGGGGTGGGTATGAGAAGGAGGGTAAAGGGGTCGATGGGTGTTGGGGGGTGGAGAGGGTGTGTGGGTTGGAGGAGATGCAATGGGAGATGGTTATTATTTTGATTTTTTTTGGGGGAAGGGGGTTGTTTTGGCTGTTTTTGTTTTGTTTTGTTTTTTTTGGTTTTGGATTTTTTTCTGTTTTTGTTGTTGTTATTGTTGTTGTTGTGTTGTCTGTGTTTTAGGTTTTAGATTTTTTTGTCTTGTGTTTTTTTCTGTTTGTTTTTATTTTCTTCTTGGTGTGGTTTGTTTTGATTTGCTTGCGTGTATGCATTTTTTGTTTATTTAGAATTTGTTTTTGTGTTTTGGGGGAAAATATTGATGGGTGTCGGTTGTCGATTTTTTTTTGCACCTTTTTCTTTTTTTGGTGATTTGGTCGATTCGGTAATTGAGTTGCCGTTTGCCTTTTTTTTCCTTTTTTTCTTTCTTCAGGTCGTCGGATTTCGGAAACGAAGGAGGATGTTGGTTTGCTGTTTCGTTTTTTTTTTTTTTTCTTTTTTCGTTTTTCTTTCTTTTCTTTTTTCGTTTTTTTTCTTTCTTTTCGTTTTTTTCTTTTTCTCGTTCTTTTTTTTTCGTTTTTTTTCTTTCCTTTTTTCGTTTTTTTTTTCTATTCTTTTGACTTGGTTTTTCGGATTTGGGAAAATGATGTCCGATTTGCTGCCTTATTTTTGGCGCGTTAATGAGAGTTCCTACCCGCTCTTAATTGCGGTTTTAATTATGATTCTCTATTCGTGCAGGTTAAGAAGTGTTCATTTTGTCTGTTGTTATTTTACTGAATATCTATCAGTTCATTGAATTTGCTCAATTAATTCGTCAGTTTATTTTATATTTGATTATATGTTCTTTTGTTTATTTATTTATGTATTCAGTTCTTTGTCTATTTATGTATTCAGTTCTTTGTTTATTTATGTATTCAGTTCTTTATTTATTCATGCATTAAGTTCTTTATTTTTTATGTCTTCATTCCTTTATTTATTTATGTATTCAATTCTTCATTTATTCATTCTATTAATTATTTATGTATTCAGTTCTTGATTTATTTATGTTTTCAGTTGTTAATTTATATGCTTGTTCAATTATTCATGTATTTACGTTGATAATTGTTCTCTCATAATCATCCGACTCATCAGCATAAAATCAAGCCGGTTTATGACGCTTGAAAAACACCCTTGTTCGTATTAATATTATCCAAGTCATATCCGCATTGATTAACTCTCTCTCACCTTTTTTTTTTAAGAATCACAAAATAGACAAAATAGACAGGAAGTCATATTCACGTTCATTGACTCTTAAAAAAAAAAAAACAACACAAGATAGACAAAATAGACAGGGAGTCATATTCACGTTCATT
>NC_091549.1:7385640-7395640 GCF_042767895.1 Penaeus vannamei
GTGTGTGTATGTGTGTAGAGGAAAGGAGGAGTTATGAGGGTAAGCTTCCGACACTCTCAAAGCCAAGGGGAGTGGAAGTTTATCTCTAGTGTGTCTGTTTTTCATTTTTATTATTTAATATTTTCATATAACTTTGATACATGTTAGGGTAAGGTATTCAGTGGGTGATGTGTGGCAGAGAGTTCTGGAGGACGTGAAGAGACAGAAATATTAAGCGGTGCATTTTGTAGTCTCTTTAAGATGTAAAAATATACTAGGGATGTCATTAACTGTCCTTTTCTCACCTTTAACAGATTCTCTTTAAGAATATGTAAAAAAATATACTAAGAATGCCATTACTGTGCTTTTCTCACCTTCTAATCCCGAGGCATTGGAAGGTAGAATATTTAGCTTATAGTAGATTCTCTCCCCCTTTTCCTCTACCTTAAACAGATTAATTCCCGAGGTAGAATATTTACCTTAGAATAAATTCCTTCCCCTTTCCCCCTCCCTACCTTAAAGAGATTTATTCCCGAAGCATTGGAAGGTAGAGTATTTAGCTTAGAATGAACTTCCTCTCCTTTTTCCCCCAACTTAAACAAATTTCTTATTCCGAGGCATTCGAAGGTAGAATATTAAAGAGATTTATTCCCGAGGCATTGGAAGGTAGAATATTTAGCTTAGAATTCCTCCCCTTTTTCCCCCCACCTTAAACAATATATATTTTTTATTCTGAGGTATTCGAAGGCAGAATATTTAGCTTAAAATGAATTTCATCCCCCTTTTCCTTCCCCACCTTAAACAGATTAATTCCCGAGGCATTGGAAGGCAGAATATTTAGCTTAGAGTAGATTCCCTCCCCCTTTTCCTTCCCCACCTTAAACAGATTAATTCCCGAGGCATTGGAAGGCAGAATATTTAGCTTAGAGTAGATTCCCTCCCCTTTTTCCTCCACTTTAAATCAATTCCTAAGGCACTGAAAGGTAGAGTATTAGCTTAGAATTCCTCTGCTTTTACCCCACCTTAAACATCAATTCCCGAGGCATTGGAATGTAGAATATTGAGCTTAGATTTCCTCCCCTTTTTCCCTCACCTCAAACATATTTTTTTTTATTCCGAGGCAATGGAAGGTTGAATATTCAGCTGAGAATAAATTCCCTCCCCTTTTCCCCTCGCAGCCCCGGTCCCCAGTCCCGGTGCGCCCCGACCGCCGAATCGTGCGGACTCAGGCATGCGACATCGAGTCCTTAGACGACTTCGAGCCCAGGATCCCGAGGGTGGAGCTGCGGCGCCCTTCGACGGGGAGCGGGCGGTCCTCGGGCGGGGGAGCGAGCAAGAGGGACCTCCTCAAGGTGGAGTCGACGTGCATCAAGGACGACCTCGATTCCCTGAAGAAGGAAGCGTCTGGAGGAGGAGGAGGAAGTGGAGGAGGCTTCCGCTTCAGCCACGTCTTCGGCTTCGGGAGTCGTTCGGGCGAGGGCAAGGACAAGGCGCCGAAGAAGAAGAAGGGCGCCCTGGACCCCGGCTCGCCCAACTACGACACGCACCCGAGAGTGTTCCGGGAGGAGTCCTTCACGCTCCACAAGGACTACCTGAGCATCAACTCCAACTACGACGTGTCCCAGGCGCGGCGGTCGTCCTACGGGTGCGAGTACCACCGCAAGGAGCCCTTCTACTCCTGGGACGACCACTACTCCTCCATCGGGCCAGGTAAGTCGTCCTCGGCCCCGGTGTCACGGCGGATTTTTTCCTTTGTTTTCTTTCTCCTTTTTCATAAATCTTCCTTTCTTTCTTCTTCTTTTTCCTTTTCCTGATTTGTTTTCCTTTTCCTATATATATATATATATATATATATATATATATATATATATATATATATATATATATATATATATATATATATATATTTTTTTTTTATTTTTTTTTTTCTTTTTTATTTATTTTTTTTTTTTCTTTCTTTTTCGTTTTCCTAATTTTCTTGGTTTGGATGATTTTTTCCTTTGTTTCCTTTTTCCCTTTCCATGTATCTTCCTTTCTTTATTCATCTTTTTCCCTTGCCTTATTTTCTTTGTTTTCTTTTCCATATATCTTCCTTTCTTTCTTCTTGTTTTCCCTTATTTTCTTTGCTTTTCCTTTGTTTTAATTTTAATTTTTCATATATCTTCCTTTCTTTTTCTTCTCCTTTTTCCTTATTTTCTTAGTTTTTCCTTTATTTTCTTTCTCCTTTTCCATATATCTTTCTTTCTTTTTTCTTTTCTTTATTCCCTTGCTTTTGGAGTTTTGCCTTTTTATATCTTTTGTCTTTCTCTCTTTGTCTTATTCTTTTTCCTTTTTCCTTATTTTCTTGGTTTGGGAGTTTTGTCCTTTTATATATATTTATTTTCTTTTCTTCTTTTTTTCTCTCTTCACATATTTTTGTGTTTTTTCTTCTTTTTCTTTTTTCTTATTTTCTTGGTTTTTGCCTTTTTTGCCTTTCTCCTTTCTTTTTTTTTCTTCTTTTTCCATTTCCGTATTTGTGAGAGATTTTCTTTTTGATTTTCTTTTTATTTTTATTCTCTTCGAATAAAGATTTGCTTTTTGGTAATTCAATAAAACGACATTTGGAAATCCGTTCAGATCGTACTCAGATTTGTTCTGAATAATTCATATAGTGATTTTCCAATAACTCTTTTTCCTTTAAATGTTAATGCGTTCTTCAAAGTTATAACAATTCAATTTTTTTGAGAGGGAGAGGGAGAGGGAGAGGGAGAGGGAGAGGGAGAGGGAGAGGGAGAGGGAGAGGGAGAGGGAGAGGGAGAGGGAGAGGGAGAGGGAGAGGGAGAGGGAGAGGGAGAGGGAGAGAGAGAGAGAGAGAGAGAGAGAGAGGGAGAGGGAGAGGGAGAGGGAGAGGGAGAGGGAGAGGGAGTGAGAGAGAAAGAGAAAGAGAAAGAGAAAGAGAAAGAGAAAGAGAAAGAGAAAGAGAAAGAAAGAGAAAGAGAGAGAAGAATAGCAAACATTTGTGCGTATTTTCATATAACGCTTTGATATATCATCATAACGGTAGAATATTATAACTGTAAATTAAAAACAACATGATGAATATGAAACAAAAACATATGCATAATTATCACTCTTAAAGAATATGCATAATTATCAGTGAGAAAAAATGCATATCTAAATAATCTAAATTAACACTGAATTAAAGTCTAAATTATCATTGGAAAAAAATAATGCCAATCTAAATCATTAAAACGAATGATGAATTAAAATCAAAGTTATCATTGAAAAAATAATGCAAATCTAAATGAATTGCGAGAACGAGTAACCACCTTCTTGTTGCAATCAAAAGACGGTGATTTATTTATGATTGCAATGCCGACGCCTTTATGGCCCGAATAGCGCAGTAAATCATTGCAAGACGGGAAGATCTCTGGGGGGGTGAAGGTGGAAGGGGGAGGGGGTGGAGAGGGAGGGAGGGGGTGGTGGAGGAGGTGGAGGAAGAAGAAAAGAAGAAGAAGAAAAATAGAAAGAAGAAGAGGAAAAATAAAAAAAAGAAAAAGAAAGAAGAAGGAGAAAACGAAGGGGAAGGAGGAGAAGAAGAAGAAAAAGAAGAAGAAGAAGAAGAAGAAGAAGAAGTAAAAGAAGAAAAAGAAGAGGAGGAAGGGAAGGTGGAGGTAGAGGTAGAGGCGGAGGAAGTGGCGGAGGTGAAGATGGAGGAGGAAGTGGTGGATGAGGTGATGCTCATGATAGAAGAAGAAGAGGCGAAGGAAAAGAAAAACGAAAGAAGGAAAAGAAAAAGAAAAGAGAAATAGCAAGGAGTGGGGAGTGAAGCCCCGCGCTGGCAGAGATATGCTATAGGAACTGCCTGATCAACCTGCCATAATGGCGCCTCCCGAACTTCCGTTTTGCTGTTTCCTTTTTTTTAATTATTATCATCGTGTGGAGCGAGATGGAGATGGAGGTGGAGGAGGGAGGAAAAGGGAGAAAGGGAGGAAGGAGAAGGGGAATGAGCAAGAGAGGGAGAATGGGAGGAAGAGAGAAAGGAAAAGAGAGAAAGAAAGCGGAGGAGAGAGAGAGAGAGAGAGAAAGAAGAAAAGAGAAAGAAAGAACGAATAAGAGATAGAGGAGAACCGACACAGGTTTATCAATCAGCGTCACAACAAAAAAAAAGAAAAAGAAAAAAAAATCACAGCCCACCCCCCCAAAAAAAAATAATCACAGAAAAAAGATAATAAAATAGAAATATCACAGCAAAAAAAAAAAAAAAAAAAAATCACAAAAAACAAAAAAAAATATATTACAGAAAGAAAAATCTCCAAAAAATACAAGAGAGAAACCCAGCGAGCCAGAATGGAGCGCAACCTTCTCTCGACGCCAAATTCTGTCATTCAGAGAAAACTCCAGAGATACAACAGCTAAGGGGATGTAAGTGTGCCAGTCCTGTCTGTTCTGAGGTGTTTTGAGGAGTGAAATGAAGGGGAAACGTGTAGGAGAGGGGGGGGGGAGAGGGGGGAGATGGAGAGGGGGTGGCGGAGTAAGAGAGGGAGAGGGAAGGGGACAGGTAGAGAGATAGGGAGTAGGAGTGGAAGTGAGAGTGAAGAGAGGGAGGGAGGGAGAGAGGGAGAGGTGGAGAGGGAGGAAAGGAAAGAGGGAGGAAGGGAGAGTGAGGGAGGGAGGAAGGGAGAGAGGGAGAGAGGGAGAGAGGGAGGGAGGGAGGGAGGAAGGGAGGAAGGGAGGAAGGGAGGGAGGGAGGGAGGGAGGGAGGGAGGGAGGGAGGGAGAGAGAGAGAGAGAGAGAGAGAGAGAGAGAGAGAGAGAGAGAGAGAGGGAGGGTGAAAGGGAGAGTTGGAGAGAGAGAGAGAGAGAGAGACAGACAGACAGAGAGACATAGAGACAGAAAGACAGAGACAGAGATAGAGAGACAGACAGAGACAGAGACAGCGAGAGAGAAGAGAGCCATTGAGAGAGAGAGAGACAGCGAGAGAGGAGAGAGAGAGAAAGAAAGAAAGAGAGAGCCTGAGAGGAGAGGAAGAGAAAGAGAGAGAACAAAAACGAAAGAGAGAGAAGGAGAAGGAGAGCGAGAGAGAGCGAAAGAGACGAGAAAGAGAAAGAGAGAGAGGCAGCGAGGAAGGGAGCCAACACCGATCGCCTTCTGTCCGCCATTTTGATTCGATTAGGTCAGGAGGTCAACATATTTTATTTAGAGATGCCAGTTAGGCGAGTTACCTTCCACTTTCCCGCCCTTTCGTTTTTTTTTTCCTTTCTTTCTTTTTTATTCTCGATTTTTACTTGATATTTCACATTTTCTTTTCTTTTCGTACTCTCGTAAATATGTCTTAGCGTCGTTACCCTCCTGCTATTTTTTTGTGTATAAGGATGCTAGGTTAGCGTTATGGTTATTCGTATCGTAATTGTAGTTGTTAATGTTGTTGTTGTAGTTGCACATCACTCATCACTTCCCTGTCACTCGTTTGTCCTCATCGTATTTCATCATTATCCTCATTTTTACTTCTCCGTCATTGTATTTCATCATTATCCTTATTTTTACTTCTCCGTCATTGTATTTCATCATTATCCTCATTTTTACTTCTCCGTCATTAATCACTTCCCACTCATTCATTTCTCCTCATCATATTTTATCCTCATCCTCATTTTCACTCCCAGTTACTCGTTTCTCCTCATCGTATTTCATCCTCATCCTCATATCCACTTCCCCGTCACTAATCCCTTCCCAATCACGTTTCTCCTCATTGTATTTCATCCTCATCCTCATTTTTCACTCCCAGTTACTCGTTTCTCCTCATCATATTTCATCATTATCCTCATTTTCACTTCCTCGTCACTCGTTATTCCCCATCGTATTTCACCCTCATCCTCATTTCCCCATCCCCGTCACTAATCCCTTCCCAATCACTCATTCCTCCTCACCAATCCCTTCCCACTCACTCATTCCTCCTCACCATTACCCTCACCAATCCCTTCCCCACTCACTCATACCTCCTCACCGTATCTCCTCTTCCTCCTCCTCCTCCTTCTCATCTCCCATCTTTCAGCATCACCTCCCTCCCTTCCACACCGGATGCTGGGCTCCTTATCTCTCCTCGCAAACGCCTCATGATGATAAACTGACGTGACGAGAGAAAGGGTAATCAGACTCGTAAATTTAAAACCCCCCCTCGGATGTTAATTAGGGTTTGTTGTAACACTTGGATGTGGGAGGGGGGGGAGAGGGGGGGGTCGTTGTGACTTCGCGATTGTGGTTTTGGTGGTGTGTTTTTCGTTTTTTTTTTGCTTTTTTTTTTTTTCCTTGTGTTTTTTTCTTCTGATGTTTCTGCTTCATCATTATGGTTACCTTCATTGTCCTTATCATAATAATCATCATTATCATCTTTATCTGTGTATCTTTATCTTCATTTTCATCTTCATCTTCATCTTCATCTTCATCTTCATCTTCATCTTCATCTTCATCTTCATCATCATCTTCATCATCATCATCATCATCATCATCATCATCATTATCATAATCATCGTCATCTTCATCGTCATCGCCACCATCATCATCACTATCTTCATCACCATCATTGTCACCATTTTCAGCATCACCATCACCATTATCTTCATCACCACGATCATTATCTTTATCATCATCATCACCATCAATCTTACTCATCTTCATCATCTCTCTCGTCTTAACACTAAAGAGTAGGTGGAAGCTGAAGGTGAACAGTAATTGTTCTTCAAACTTTTCCAATTAGTACGAAAGGAACACACTCGAGCGAAAATAGATTGACGGGAAGGTATATCTATCGTCATCGTTAACATCATCACCATCGCCACTATCATCATCATCAGTCATCACCACAACCGTCGATATTATCTTCATCACCAATCAGCATCACCATCATCGTCATTACCATCACCATTATTATCATGATCATCACCATAATCATTACCATCAGTCATCACCATTATCATCATCACCACCACCATTATCATTATCAGCACCATAACCGTTACCATCAGTCATTATCATCATCACCATCACCATTAATCATCAACACCATCATTAATCATCACCACTATCATCATCACCACCATCATCATCATCACCATCACCTTCAGTCACCACCACCATCTTCCATTAATTCCCCTTGACAATAGAACAGGAACAAATAGATCTTAGAACACCCAAATCCACAGATAACCCCGCCCACTGTAGCTAGATAGATTGAAGGGGGAATACAACTCAGGGAATAACGTAAGGAAATAGATAGATAGAAGTAGATAGGAAAAGTAGACAAAGAAATGAAAAGTAGATGGGAAAGGTAGACAAAAAATTAATATAGGCATAAAAAGTAAAAGTAGATAGAAAAAGTAGACAGAAACATGGAAAGTAGATGGGAAAGGTAGACAAAAAAAATAGACAGAAAAAGTAGACAGAAAAAATTGATGATTAGACAGAAAAGGTAGATATAAAAAGTGCAAGCAAATAAAATGGAATAATCAAAAATGAGGACCACGATGGCAAATAATAGATAGAAAAAAGCAAAAAAAGCAAAAAAAGAAAAAAAAAAGAAAGGGAAAATAGACAAAGACAAGTCCAAGGAACACATAAATACAAGAACAAAGGGAAGACCAGTTTATAACATACAAGAACAAAAGATAATTTTATAACATACGAGAACAAAAGAAGATCATTTTATAACATATGAGAACAAAAGAAGATCATTTTATAACATACAAGAACAAAAGATCATTTTATAACATACAAGAACAAAAGATCATTTTATAACATACAAGAACAAAAGATCATTTTATAACATACAAGTACAAAAGATAATTTTATAACATACAAGAACAAAAGAAGATCATTTTATAACATACAAGAACAAAAGATCATTTTATAACATACAAGAACAAAAGATCATTTTATAACATACAAGAACAAAAGATCATTTTATAACATACAAGAACAAAAGATTATTTTATAACATACAAGAACAAAAGATCATTTTATAACAAGAACAAGAACAAAATACCATTTTATAACATACAAGAACAAAAGGAAAATCAGTTTATAATAAGAACAAGAACAAAGGGGAAATCATGGTATAACACATATTCACAAGAAAGAACAGAGAGAAAATCAGTTTATAACGCGTACAAGAACAAAAGGAAGCTCAGATGAAAACAGATGGAAGATCAGTTTATAACGTAGAAGAACAAAATATCAGTTTATAACAAGCAAGAATAAAAAGATCATTTGATGACATACAAGAAGAAAGGGAAGATCAGTTTATAACACATACCAGAACAAAATTAAGAACAAAGAACAAAGGGAGAATCAGTTTATAACACACAAGAACAAAAAAGGAAAAATCAGTTTATAACAAATACCAGAACACCATTAAGAACAAAGAACAAAGGAAAAATCAGTTTATAACACATACAAAAACAATAAAGGAAATATCACATTACACCTCTCGACTCAGATCACCTTTTGGACATGAAACCACCGAACTAATTACATCATCAGAAGAAAAGTAATTAGCCATCTAAAAGTACAAATAGATAGCCAAGTAGATAGATTCTCCCAGTGTCGATAGATAGAAAGTAGGGGGAGGGGGCGGGGACGAGGCCACGAGAACGGCGTTGATCAAGGTTACTATTACCCGACCTTATTTAACCTGAGCCGAAACGAGGTCATGAGGTAAGAATAGGTCAGTTGAGGGGTTAGGTTAGGCTGTTGATGTTTTTTTCTTTCTTTTTTTGAGGGGAGGGTTTTGGGTGAGAGAGAGAGAGAGAGAGAGAGAGAGAGAGAGAGAGAGAGAGAGAGAGAGAGAGAGAGAGAGAGAGAGAGAGAGAGAGAGAGAGGAAAACTGACTGAAAAAATGGATCGAGGAATGGTAATTACAGCAATACATGATAAAAAAAGAGAAAGAGTAAAATATAAATATAATATATATATATATATATATATATATATATATATATATATATATATATATATATATGTATACGTATATGTATATGTATATATATATATATAAATATATATATACATATATATATACATATATATATATACATATATATATATATATATATATATATATATATATATATATATATATATATATATATATATATATATATATATATATATATATATATATATATATATATATATATATATATATATATACATATATATGTAAAGTCAGAATAAACGGGATAAACAGCGAATCGAGGATGAGATCGAGTATTCGGGGCTTAATTAATCCCAAGACGAGATAGCCTTTCTTGGCCCGAACTCTCTGAACCTCTGGAGACATCTTGCTGACGTCACTGCTACCTCCCCGCTGACGTCAGTGCTATCCCCTTCCACCCAAATGACGTCACTGATACTCCCTCCAGATGACGTCACTGCTATCCCCTTCCCCTCAGATGACGTCGCTGATACCCCTCCAGATGACGTCACTGCTATCCCCCTCCCTCTCAGATGACGTCAGTGCTATCCCCCTCCCCCCAGCTGACGTCACTGATACCCCTCCCACCCAGATGACGTCACTGATACTCCCCACAGCTGACGTCATTGTTACCCCTCCCACTCAGATGACGTCACTGCTACCCCCAAGATAACGTCACTGATACCCCCCACCCCATCCTCCGATCGAACCTCCCCCCTCCCCCCAGCAAGGTAATCAGGATTTAATATAGAAAGACGAGAGTCGTTAATACATCTATAATAACGGAGAAACGTAAATGTTTTTGCTTCGATACTACAGTTATTGAGAAGAAAAATGATGCTTAAACAGTCCTGGCGTAAGAATTATTATTATTATTATTAATTATTTTTATAAGGGAGAGTTTTTTTTAATGTTATTTACAGTAAGAATTATTATTATTATTATTTCATAAATAAGGGAGAGTTTTTCTAACGTTATTCATATGTGTGTCACGTGATAATTAAACAGCAGGGTGTGAAGATTCCGAAAGATAATACGAGAAAATTTGAAAAAAATGTGAAAAATACAGTTCGG
>NC_091549.1:7410640-7425640 GCF_042767895.1 Penaeus vannamei
TGAAGGATAATCAATATTGAGAAGAGAGTGCCATTACGTCAGGGGTGCCAAGCCTACGAGGGCCAATTTCAGCGGCCATGTTGAGGATCACCAACTCATGAATGGGGGAAAAATATAACTTTTATATTTTATGTTGAAATGACCCTTTGTAAAACTGTTAATGCAATAGAAAATAAATAAATAAAGAAAGAAAAAAAAGTAATCTGCGCTTACTCTATCCATCTTTTTCGTTCATGTATCCCTGATGTTATTATTTTTTCTTAAGGTACGGAGGTCTATTAAGCTATAAAAAAAGATTTATAGCCGAAAGGAGACTGTATCGTCTTATTTGATTGAGATACCGATCACCCCCCCCCCCTTCCCCTACCCCCCTCCCTCCCCATTATCTCTCCCTCTCTCTCTCTCTCTCTCTCTCTCTCTTTCTCCCACCATTATCACCAATCTCCACTTCCTCTCCGCTTCGCCAACCCATCGTAACTGCGGGAAGAGAGGCGTAATTTGGGGCAATAACAAGCGCCAAATTTTCATCTATAAATAAAATTCCGACACACACACCGCCGCTTATACAAACAGAGGTTCTTTTCGGTGTGCTGAACCGAGGTCGGCGTCGCTTGATGTGGGCGTGAAGGAGGGGATTGACCTTTGACCTGAGATCTATTGGCTGTGAGGGACGGCGTCGGGTGTTGTCGGAGGAGGGGTGGGGGGTGTGGGGGTGAGAGGGTGTTGGTTGGGGTGGGTGAGGGTGTTGGTCGGGGTGGGTGAGAGGGTGTTGGTCGGGGTGGATGAGGGTGTTGGTCGGGGGGTGAGAGGGTGTTGGTCGGGGTGGGCAGAGGGGGTTTGGGTCGCGGGTGAGGGTGTTGGTCGGGGTGGGTGAGAGAGGGTGCTGGCCTGGGTGGGGTCGGGATGACGTCGGGTGTTGGTCGAGGTGGGGTGAGGGGGTGTTGGGGTCGGGGTGGAAGTCGGTTTTCGGTCGGGTTTTGGGGGGGTCGAGGTCGGTGTGGTGTCGAGATGGTTACACGAGGCGATATTCTTGTCTCTCCTATGCCTTCTCCTTTCCGATCTCTTCTCTCCCTGTCTCCTCCCACTATCTCCTCATTTTCGACTCTTTCTACTTCTCTTTCTTCTCCTGTCTCTCCTTCTCCTTTTCCTGCTACCTTCCCCTCTCCTATCTAATTTCTCTTCCTCTCTATCTCCTCATCTTCTGTCACTGTCTTCACATTTCCCTCTGTCTCTCCATCTCCTTCTCCCACGGTCTCCCTCTTTCCTCTTTTCACTGTCTCTCCTCCTCTCTTTCTTCCCCCCTTTGTCTCTCCTTCTTCCCTTCTCCTGTTTCTCCATATCCTTCTCTGTGTCTTCCTATCTCTTTCTCTCTTTTCTTCCTATTATCTCACTCTTTCTCTTCCCATTATCACTCTCTTTCTCTACCCATTATCACTCTTTCTCTCCCCCCCATCTTCTCCCTCTCTCCTCCATCTTCCCCCCCCTTCTTCTCCCTCTCTCATCCCCCATTATTCCCCTCTTTCTCTCCCCTTCTTTTTCTCACTCTCTCTCTCCCCCATTATCTCCCTATCTTCTCCCTCTCTCTCCCCATGATTTCCCCCCTCTTCTTCTCCCTCTTTTCTCTCCCCCATTATCTCTTCTTGTCTCCTCTTCCCTTCTCCTTTCTCGAGTTCCTTTCCTCTTCTGGTTTGAAGTGCTTTCCGATATGATCTCGCCCCATTAAGGTAAAGCTATTGCGATGGCTCTATGTATTTTCTATACCATGGGATGTGGATCTCTCTGTCTTTCTTGTCTTCATCTCTCTTATTCTTTCGTTCTTGTATTTAGTTTTTTTTTTCTTTTATTCTCTCTCGTTCCCTCTCTTTCTGTCTTCTCATTGTTTCTCTCTCGCTCTCTCTTGCTTTCTCTCTGTCTCTGTCTCTGTCTCTGTCTCTCTCTGTCTCTGACTCTCTCTCTCTCACTCTCTGTTTCTTTCTCTCTCTCTCTCTCTCTCTCTCTCTCTCTCTCTTCTCTTCTTCTTCTCTTCTTCTTTCTTCTCTTCTTCTCTCTCTCTCTCTACACGAACACACACACACACACACACACACACACACACACACACACACACACACACACACACACACACACACACACACACACACACACACACACACACACACACACACACACACACATGTGTATGTATGTATGTATTTATGTATGTATATATTTATGTATGTATCTATATGTATGTATATATATGTATGTATATATATGTATGTATATATATGTATGTATATATATGTATGTATATATATATATATATATATATATATATATATATATATATATATATATATATATATATATATATATGTATACATATATATATATATATATATATATATATATATATATATATATATATATATATATATATATATATATATGTCCCCCTCTCTCTCTCTTTTACCTCATATCGAAATTATTTCACATCGTAAAATATAGTAATTTTATAATTTACGATTCCGTGAATATTGCATAATCTTTGCAAATAACTCCAGTACGAAATGAAGCACCACCAAAAGACGGTAGTTCTGGCTGTCGGGAAGAACATTGATATTAAGCAGGATCGATATAGCGCAAGTGCTGCTCGTAAAAATCAGTTATTATTGATAGCGTTCTTCTGAAAGTTCAATCAACGTGGATTTGCGTTGTACGAAATGTGTTAGGTATTTCGTTTTGCGAGTGTGTGCTTTTGTCATTGTGTTTTGTATGTGTTTGTGTGCGTGCGTGCGTGTGTATTTGCGTATGTGTCTATATGCGCGTACGTATTAGCCGGTATAAGCTTTATTAACGTAAACGATAAACCAATTTGTTAAAAGCGTCCTGTTGTTTTTCGAGTATGTTTATTGCCACGCGCTTTATGCATGGCTCAAGGCGATTTTTTTTTTTTTTTTTTTGAAAAATAGACTACGTGATCCTAAATCAACATCTCACCAGTGACCATATTAAAATGTTTTCTGCAGGGGGGGAAAAAAAAAAAAAAAGGGGGGGGAAAGGGGGGAAAAAAAAAAAAAAAAAAAAAAAAAAAAAAAAAAAAACCCCCCCCCAAAAAAAAAAGGGGGGGGAAAAAAAAAAATTTAAATTTTTTTTTAAAAAGAATTTTTTTTTTTTTTAAAATTTTTTTTTTTTAAAAATTTTTTAAAAAAAAATTTTTAAAATTTTTTTTTTTCCCCTTTTTTTTTTATTTTTTTTTTTTTTTTAAAAATTTTTTTTTTTTACAAAAATTTTTTTAAAATTTTTTTTTTAAAAAAGGGGGAAAAAATTTTTTTGGGGGGGAAAAATTTTTTTTGGGGTTTTTTGGGGTTCCCCGGGGGTTTTTTTTTTTTGGGGGGGGGATTTTTGTCAAAATGCGTTTTGTTTGTTTTTTTGGTTTTTTTTTTTTAAATTTTTTTTATTTTTTTTTTTTTTTTCCCCCCCCCCTTTTTTTAAAAAAATTTTTTAAATTAAAAAAAATTTTTTTTTAAAAAAAATTTTTTTTTTTATTTTTTTAAAACCCCTTTTTTCCAAAAATTTTTTTTTTAAAATTTTTAAAAATAAAAATAAAAAAAAGGGAAAAGGGCCCCCCCAAAAAAAAAAAAAAAAAAAAAAAAAAACCCCCCCCCAACCCCCCCAAAAAAAAAAACCCCCTTTCCCCCCCAAACAAAAAAAAAAAAAAAAAAAAAAAAAAAAAAAAACCCCCAAAAAAAAAAAACCAAACAAAAAAAAAAAACCCCCCCCCCAAAAAAAAAAAAAAAAAAAAAAAAAAAAAAAAAAAAAAAGGGGGGGGGGGGGGGGGGGGGGAAAAAAAAAAAAAAAAAAAAAAAAAAAAAAAAAAAGGGGAAAAAAAAAAAGGGGGGGGGGAAAAAAAAAAAAGGGGGGGGGGAAAAGAAAAAGGGGGGTTTAAGTAAAGGGGGGGGGAAAAAAAAAAAGGGGGGGGGGGGAAAAAAAAAAATTAGGGGGGGGGGGGAAATTTTAAAAAAAAGGGAAAAAAAAAAAAAAAAAGGGGGGGGGGGAAAAAAAGGGGAAAAGAAAAAAAAAAAGGGGAAAAGAGAAAAAAAAAAGAAAAAAAAAAAAAAAAAAAAAAAAAAAAAAAAAAAATTTTTAGAAAAGAAAAAAAAAAAAGGGAAAAAGAAAAGGAAAAAAAACCCCAAAAAAAAAAAAAAAAAAAAAAAAAAAAAAAAAAACCCCCCAAAAAAACCCAAAAAACCCCCCCCCCCTTTTAAAACCCGAAAGGGGGCCCTAAAACCCCCGGGGGGGGAAAAATTCCCCCTTTTTTAAAAAAATTTAAAAAATTTTTTTTTTTTTTTGGGTTTTTTTTTTTTTAAAAAAAAAAAATTAGGGGGGGGGGTTTTTTTTTTGGGGGGGGGGGGGGGTTTTTTTTTAAAAAGGGTTTTTTTAAAATTTTTAAACCCCCGGGAAATTTTGGGCCCTTTAAAAAAAAAAACCCCCCCCTTTTGGGGCCCAAAAAAAATTTTTTTGGGGGGGGGGGTTTTTTTTTTTTTTAAAAAATTCCCAAAATTTTTTTTTAAAAAACCCCCCCCCCCAAAACCCAAAACCCCCCCCCCAAAAAAAAAAAAAAAAACCCCCAAAAAACCCCCGGGAAAAAAAATTTTTCCCCCCCAACCCCTTTAAAAAATTTTTTTTTTTTTTTTTCCCTTTTTCCCCTTTTTCCCCTTTCCTCCCCTCTCCCCCCCTTTTTTTTTCCCCCCCCCCTTTTCCCCTTTTTTTCCCCCCTTTTTTTTTTTTTCCCCCCTCTCCCCCCTTTTTTTTCCCTCCCCTTTTTTTTTTTCCCCCCCCCCCCCAAAAAAAAAAAAATTTTTTAAAAAAAAAAAAATTTTTTAAAAAAAAATTTTAAAAAAAAAAAATTTTTTTTTTGGGGTTTTTGGGGGGGGAAAAGGAAAAATTTTTTAAAAATTTTTTAAAAAGGTTTTTTAAACACCCCCTTAAAAAAAAAGGGGTTTAAAAACCCCCCTTTTCCCCCCCCTTTCCCCCTTTTCCCCGGGGGGGAAAAAAATTTTCAAAACCCCCCCTTTCCCCCTTTTTTTAAAACCAACCCCCCCAAAAAAAAATTTTTTAAACCCCCGGGCCCCCCAAAAAAAAAAAAAAAAAAAAAAAGGGGGGGGGGGGGGAAAAATTGGGGGGAAAAAAAAAAAAAAAGGGGAAAGGGGGGGGAAAAAAAAAAAACAAAAAAAAAAGGGAAACAAAAAAAAAAAAAAAAAAAAAAAAAAAAAAAAAAAAAAGGGGGAAAAAAACCCCCAAATTAAAAAAAAAAAAAAGAAAAGGTTTAAAAAAGGGAAAAGAAAAAAAAAAAAAAGGGGGGGGAAAAAAAAAAAAAGAAAAAAAAAAAAAAAAAAAGGGGGGGGGGAAAAGGGGGGGGGGGAAAAAAAAAAGGGGGGGGGGGGGGGAAAAAAAGGGGGGGGGGGGGAAAAAAAGGGGAGAAAAAAAGGGGGGGGGGGGGGGGAAAAAAAGGGGGAGGGGAAAGGGGGGGGGGGGGGGGAAAAAAAAGGGGGAAAAAAAAAGGGGGGGGAAAAAGGGGGGGGGAAAAAGGGGGGGGGAAGAAAAGGGGGAAATAAAAAAAACAAAAAAAAAAAAAGAAGAAAAAAAAAAAAACCTGGGGGGGGGGAGGGGGGGGGGGGGGGGGGGGGGGGGGGGGGGGGGGGGGGGGGGGGGGGGAAAAAAAGGGGGGGGGAAAGGGGGGGGGGGGGGGAAGGGGGGGGGGGGGGGAAAGGGGGGGAAAAAAAAAAAAAAAAAAAAAAAAAAAAAAAAAAAAAAGGGGGGAAAAAAAAAAAAAAAAAAAAGGGGGGGGAAAAAAAAGGAAAGGGGGAAAAAGGGGGGGGAAAAAAAGGGGGGGGAAAAAAAAAAAAAAAAAAAAAGGGGGGGGGGGGAAAAGGGGGGGGGGGGAAAAAAAAAAAAAAAAAGGGGGGGGAAAAAGAGAGAGAGAAGGGGGGGGAAAGAGGGGGGGAGAGGGGGGGGGGGGGAAAAAAGGGGGAAGAAAAAAAGGGGGAAGGGGAAGAGAGAGGGGGGGAAAAAAGGGAAAAAAAAAAGGGGGGGGGGGGGGGGAAAAAAAGGGAAAAAGGGGAAGAGGGAAAAGAGGGGGGAAAAAAAAAAAAAAAAAAAAAAAAAGGGGGGAGAGAGAAAGAGAGAGGGAGAGAGAAAGAGAGAGTGAGAGAGAAAGAGAGAGAGAGAGAGGGAGAAAAGAAGGGAGAGGAGGGAGAGGGAGAGGGAGAAAGAGAGAGAGGGAGAGAGAGAAAGAGAGAGGGAGAGAGAGAGAGAGAGGAAGAGGGAGAGAGGAGGAGAAGAGAAGAAGAAGAGGAGAGAGCGAGGGGAGAGGAGAGGCGAGGGAGAGGAGAGAGCGAGGGAGAGGAGAGAGCGAGGGGAGAGAGAGAGAGCAGAAAAAGAAAGAGCGAGAGAGCGAGAGAAAGAGAGAGAGAGCGAGAGAAAGATAGATAGACAGAGAGAGAGAGAGAGAGAGGGAGAGAGAGAGAGAAAGAGAGAGGGGGGGGAGAGGAAGAGCGAAAGGGGAAGTGGGAAAGAGGGAGAGGCAGAGGTAGAGAAAAAAGTGGGGGGGGGGTAGGACAGGAAGAGCTTAAAAGTCAGAAAACGTTACATTTGTCACCCATTCAGTCACCGCTTTCCTGTACATGAGCTTCACACATTACAAAGATGATTTCCTGCCCGTTATTTGTCGCTCGTTAGTACTTTCCCACGGTTAATTACTCATAATTATCCCCAATTTACCAAACGAAACAATATAGGATACTTGAGAACTGACAAATAACAGGTATCACTCCATTTACTTAAATCCTGACGGGTGACGTTGGGGCACAGTACAGGAAACCCAAAAAGCGCGGGAATTTTAAGATTATGAAAAAGCGCGGGAATTTTTTAGATTATGAAAAAGCGCGGGAATTTTTTGAATTATTAAAAAGCGCGTGAAAAACACGTCAAGGAAGATGGGAGGAAAACAATTTACCTGGAAATTAATATTCATGAATAAGTGTATAGTATGGTATTAAGGAAAATTGAAATCAAAAGAAAGTCTTTATCAGAATTCACATTCAACCTAACCTAACTCGCAAACAGGTGGAGGTCATTTTGTAGCACTGGGTCACACGTCCTTGTTCTTATGCTGTATATTCATTGGTTTTCTGTCTTATTTGTTTAATTGCTTCCATGTATATTCCTTATTTTCCATAGTCGAATGTCTAATGTTCCAGTTGTCTATTACTTATTTAAACGTTAGTGGTAAATCGTGAAGTGCAGTAAATGAATTTGTGTTTATGTATTCATATATATATATATATATATATATATATATATATATATATATATATATATATATATATATATAGTCATTTATTTATTATTTATATATCTATCCACTTATTTATCTAATTAATTACTTTATTTATTTATTCATTTATTTATATACACACATACGCATACACTTACATACATATATGCATATATACAAACAAAATATTTTTAAGAATTTTTCATTCATCCATATGTATATGTATATATATATAACAGTTGTCGCAGCAGTTTTTTTTAATTATTTGTTTAACTCTCCGTTACGATATAAGTGAAGCTGCTTAATATAATTGTATTTCGTCTTCTTTAAGTACTCGTATGGTGATTATTAAATATAAGAAATAAAAAAAAAGGGATAAAGATAACCCCCCCCCCAAAAAAAAAAATATAATAATAACAATTACCAATTATTTCCAACCTTTGCTCCTGAAATAAGATTTCTTTCATTTTTTTCCTTTTTTTCCACCTACAACTTGCTTTGAAACCGGAGCAAAACTCACGCAAAACTCAGATCTAAAAAAAAAATGTGTTTGTAGCAGAGGTTTATGCTTTCCTTTGGGCATAAAGTGCATCCATTCCCGCCTGCACCGCCTCGCCTGGCAGGTGTGGGCATGTATAATTAAGAATAATTAAAGCGCGGCCTAATTGCCTCAGCCGTCATTATTGCATTGCGTCGCACGGTTGAAAAGTCGGTTGCAGGGCTGTATGTTTTATTTGTTTTATATGTATATATGTATGTATATATATATATATATATATATATATATATATATATATATATGTGTGTGTGTGTGTGTGTGTGTGTGTGTGTGTGTGTGTGTGTGTGTGTGTGTGTGTGTGTGTGTGTGTGTGTGTGTGTGTGTGTGTGTGTGTGTGTGTGTGTGTTTGTTTGTGTGTTTGTTTGTGTGTGTGTGTTCGTGTGTGTGTGTGCGCGCGCGTGTGTGTGTTTATGCTTGTTTATAATTGTTCTATATTTTGCTTAATCTCGTAAAAAAATGTTTCCATGTACAGTCTAAACCTATTTGTCCTGTTTCATCCGGTACATTTTACATCATAATTATCACCAGCGTTGTTAGTTCAGTACAGCGACGCTTATACTATAATTCCACTGATCTGACCTTTTTGTTGTTGAATGTATGTTAGTGTGATACAACAGAGTGATGCAGTTGCAAGGAGAGAGAAGACAAGAAACTGAAAATAGATTTTTTGTTGAGAAAATTATGTCACTGAGAGGAGATGACTTCGCTGATGTCTCAAGATTGATATTAAAAGTGATGACGTCACTTTTAAGAGAATTTGTTCAAGGTTTGGCCAAGTAGGGCAAATACTTTCCGAAGAAAAAGAAAAAGAAAGAAAATAAGGGAAAAGCAGGGGCTTTAAAACAGAAGATATGTCCGGGTAGAAGAAAAAGAAAAAGAAAAAGAAAAAAATAGAGGCTTCAAGACGAGAGATATGTCCAGGTAGAACAAACACTTGCCGAAGAAGAAAAAGAAAACGAAGAAAAGAATAAGAAAAACAAGAAAACGAAAACAAAAATAAAAAACATCAAAACAAAATATACGTCCAGGTAGAACAAACACTTGCCGAAGAAGAAGAAAGAAAAAGAAGGAAAAACAAAAACGAAAAACAGTTATCAAAACAAAAGACACGTCCACGTAGAGCAACCACATCCCGAAGAAGAAAAAGAAACCGAAGAAGAAGAAAAACAAAAAAACAAAAAACAGACCCTCAAAAAGAAAACGAAGAAGAGACGAAGACGAAGAAGAAGAAGAAGAAGAAGAAAAACTCTCAAAACAAAAAAACAAAAACAAAAAAACTCGATCCCGGGAGGTCAAAATGATACCTCGGAGGAACGTGCTCTTCTGAAATAGAGCGACGAGAAGGAACCAATGATTAGGCGTGTGAAAAGACAATTCTGAGGAGGAGCGGGGGTCTCAGCCGGGAAGGAGGGGGGAGGGGGAAGGGGAGGGAAGACTGAAGACGGTGATGGAGTATACCGTAAGCTTGGGCAACGGGGAAGGGGGTAGGGGTTGTGGGGGGGGAGTTGGGGTAGGGGTGACGATAGGGGAGTATGGGAAGGGGTTGTGTGGATAGGGGTTGGGGGTTGGGGAGGAGGGTAAGAGGAGGAAGATTGGGGTGGAGGGAGGTTGTTGATAGGGGAAAGGGGCAGGAGTTGGGGAAGAGTTGGGGAAGGTAAGTATGGGAAGAGGGGTGTGTGTGGATAAGGGGGATTGGGGAGTGGGGAGTGGAATGTAGGGGTTGTTGATAGGGGTAGGGGACGTGTGGAAGAGGATGTGTTGATAGGGGTTAGGGGGAAAGGAAGTGGGGGTTATGGATTGGGGGGGGTTAGAGAAGGGGAGTAGAGGGGTTGTGGGTAGGGAGTGGGGAGGAGCTGTGGATGAGGAGTAAGTATAAGGACAGGGAAGTGGGGTTAAGGTAAGGGAAACTTGGATATAGGAAAAGAAGTGGAGGTTGTGGACGGGAAAAAGAGTGAAGGAGAGAGAAAGGAAATAAGAAAATTAAAACGAAGGGTAGGGGAAGAGAAGCACGAGGCAGGGAGACAAAACAAAAAAAATAAGGGTAAGAAATAGGGAAATAGACATAGACAAAGAAAAAACAAAACAAAAATAAAGAAGCACGTATAGGAAATAAGTCTGTATGCATCAAGAAAGGAAGCGAAGGTCATAATAGGGCAAGGGGCGTCGTTTCTCAGAGTAAGGAGGAGTAAGGGAAGGAGTAATGGGTTAGGAGAGCCCAGGTGAGGAAGACAGGTAGCGCATGAGAGAGGGGTGGGGGAAGGGAAGGGGAGGGGGAGCGAGGGGAGATAATCATCACCTGAGGAAAAGATGGATGATGATGCTGCGTGGATGAGTCATCTCTCTTTCCTCTCTCTCCTTTCTCAACCTCCTTCCTTCTCTCTCCTTTCTCTCCTTGCTCTCCCTCCTTCCTTCTCTCTCCTTTCTCTCCCTCCTTCCTTCTCTCTCCTTTCTCTCCCTCCTTCCTTCTCTCTCCTTTCTCTCCCTCCTTCCTTCTCTCTCCTTTCTCTCCCTCCTTCCGTCTCTCTCCATCCCCTTCCCTCCTCTCGCCTCCCTCTTTTCCTTTCTCTCCCTCCTTCCTTCTCTCTCCATCCCCCTCCCTCCTTCTCTCCCTCCCTTCCTTCTCTCTCTCCATCCCCCTCCCTCCTTTCTTTCCCTCCCTTCCTTCTCTCTCCATCCCCCTCCCTCCTTCTCTCTCCTTCCTTCCTTCTCTCTCTCCATCCCTCTCCCTCCTTCTCTCTCCATCCCCCTCCCGCCTCTCTTCTTTCTCTTCCTCCTTCCTTCTCTCTCCATCCTCTTCTCTCCTTCCTTCTCTCTCCTTTCTCTCCCTCCCTCCTCTCCCCATCCCCCTCCCTCCTTCTCTCTCCATCCACTTCCCTCCTTCTCTCCCTCCTTCCTTCTCTCTCCAGCCCCCTCCATCCTTCCCTCTCTCTCCATCCCCCTACATCTCTTTCTCTACGTCCCCCTCCCACCTCTCTTATTTCTCTTCCTCCTTCCTTCTCTCTCCTACCTCTTATCTCCTTCCCTTCTCTCTCTCTTTCTCTCCCTCCCTCCTTTCCCAATCCCCCTCCCTCCTTCTCTCTCCATCCCCTTCCCTCCTCCCGCCTCTCTCCTTTCTCTCCCTCCTTCCTTCTCTCTCCATCCCCCTCCCTCCTTCCTTCTCTCTCCATCCTTCTCTCCCCTCCCGCCCTTCCTTCTCTCTCCATCCTCCTCTCTCCTTCCTTCTCTCTCCATCCTCCTCTCTCCTTCCATCCCTCTATACAGCATAAAGGATCATCTCATAAATAAAAGTGGAGCTGTTTCTCTCCTTATTACACAAGACGTGAGAAAATGTAGGACGGATTGTTAATAAATCCATATTGTTTCCCGTTGGCTTAGGAATTGGTTATATCGCGTCTATCACACTTGCTTATCCGTATATAGGAGATATATCTGAGGTAAGCAATATTATATCGGTCGAGAGGTTATATTTTCCTGGCTCTTATATATATGTAATATGTATAAACTAAGCACTTTGTTGTGTCTGAATGCAAGAAAATGATTGAGCAATATCAGCGTTGTGTTTCGTAAGAATGAGACAGCTAAGTGTGTATGGCAAAGGCGAGAAAGATAACTAAATATATTGCAAAAACGAAAGAGAAATAAATATATTGCAACAGCGAGAAAGAAATAACTAAATATATTGCAAAGACGAAAGAGAAATAGATATATTGCAAAGACGAGAAAGAAATAACTAAATATATTGCAAAGACGAAAGAGAGTGTATTGCAAAGGCGAGAAAGAAATAACTAAATATATTGCAAAGACGAAAGAGAAATAAATATATTGCAACGAAGAGAAAGAAATATCGAAGTATATTTCAAAGACGAGGAAGAAATATCTAAGCGCATTGCAAACGACAAACAAATAACTAAATATCTTACAAGGGCGACAAACCAAAAAGTCCATAACAAAATCATAGAAAAAAAACTATATTCCAGCGGTGAGAAATGAACAACCACGTTACCATAACCAGATCTACAACAACAAAACCCTTCCATACGGCAGAAGGAAGTGAGATTCAAAACAATCTTCAAAACACGATCGTCTCCTTTTATATCGAAAGGAATCTTATATAGGAATTCCAAGGCCAGTGAGTCCTTGGCAGTAGAGTCCTCATTGAGAAGACATTCCTGATTTTATTAAGATACAGGATACAGGAAGAAAATAGCTTGCAACGGGAGAGGTATTTCTTGAGATGCTTCTAGAGACAAGAAGAAAAATAGAAAAAATAAAGAAGGAAAATGGGAGATTGATTTGGGCATTCATGTTTAACCAACAACAAGGAAAATGAATGAACAATGACAGTAACTAAGTATATGAATAATTAACAAGGAAAATGAATAAATGAACAGGGAAATGATTATTTAACAAGGAAAATTAATAGATAATAAGGAAAATTAATGAACAACAAGGAAATTAATAAATAATCAGGAAAACGGATATATATCAAGGTGAATGAATAACAAGGGAAGTGAAACATGATAAGGATCTTTTTTTCATTATTTCAAGATTTAGTTTAAATCTATTTGTCACAATGAATATTTTTCCTGTGTCATGCTGTCTATTTATATGAATTAAATTAACAAGGAAAATTAAAATATAATAAGGGAAATTAGTAGATAACAAGGAAAATAAATACATGACAAAGACAATAAGAAAGAAAATGAATAAATAACAAGGACAATAACAAAGAAAATGAATAACAAGGACAATAACAAAGAAATTGAATAAATAACAAGGGCAACAACAAAGAAATTGAATAAATATCAAGGAAAATGAATAGCGAACGAATGAAATGTCTATCCACCTGCAGTCAACCTAACCAGTGATCAGCATTCAAATCATTTCAGAATTAGGATGTTAAGCCCACGAGGACACGAATCACTGATTGGTTATACAGGGATTGGAAATGGCACCCAAATGGCACCCGAAATGGCACCTGAAATGAGCTGGCACTATTTCTAATCGAATCTCTATTGGGTGATTAGTAATAGAACTCATTTATTGTCAAAAAATGATGATTCAAGATAAAGAATGAAACGTAATAAAGAAACAGGGAAGTTAATGCAAAGAAAGGATGATAAGGATATTGGTAATATTCGATGATTAGTAATAAAAATATAATGATAAAAGATATTTAATAAAAAGAAATAAAAAATAGAGCAATAAGTAAAATATATATATATATATATATATATATATATATATATATATATATATACATATATATATATATAATATATATATATATATATATATATATATATATATATATATATATATATATATATATATATATATATATATATATATATAATAATGATGATAATTATAGCAACAATTATGATGATAATAATGATAGCAACAATTATGATGATAATAATGATGGCAACAATTATGATGATAATAATGATATTACTAGAAATGAATAAGTGAAAGTAAGTGAGTATAATCCTACTAACACACATTCTCGCAAACTTATTTTTATACACGATTTTATTAGAATAACAACCATTTTGACAGCGAAAAAAGAATGTGGATATAATGCAGACACCATTCGTTAAAGGATTAAACACAGGAAAAAAAAATCCTTTGTTTAAATCCTGTCCTACTTTCCTTGCTTTTCTGTCGCGTTCTGAGTAAACGTCACCTCATCAACTGAAGTGATAAATAACATGCCAGATTAGGAGGTAATGAGTGCGTCTTGTTATTTGATGAGGTGCTGTAGAGACTCATCTCAGGGTTGTACATGTCTGTGGTTATTTTTATCTTTTTTTTTTTTTTTTACATACGTTTGTGTTTTATCTACTCGTCTAATTATTCCTGCGTCACACTGTTTCTTTCTTAGCATTTTGTCTTTTCCTCTCTTTCTCTTCCTTTTTCTATTTTTCTTTCTTTCTCTGTCTGCCTCTCTCTCTCTCTTTCTTTCTTTCTTTCTCGTTCTCTCTCTCTCTCTCTCTCTCTCTCTGCCTCTCCTCTCTCTCTCTCTCTCTCTCTCTCTCTCTCTCTCTCTCTCTCTCTCTCTCTCTCTCTCTCTCTCTCTCTCTCTCTCTCTGTGTGTGTGTGTGTGTGTGTGTGTGTGTGTGTGTGTGTGTGTGTGTGTGTGTGCGTGCGTGTGTACATGCGTGCGTGCGTGTGCGTGCGTGTATATCTATCTATATCTATCTATCTATCTATCTAGTCTAATATCTGTCTACCCCCTCTCTCTCTTCTCTTCATGTTTAGTATTTATGCACGCACAAACACACACACACACACACACACAAACACACACACAAACACACACACACACACACACACACAACACACACAACACACACACACACACACACACACACACACACACATACACACACACACACACACACACACACACACACACACACAGACTCATCTCAGGGTTGTACATGTCTGTGGTTATTTTTATCTATTTATTTTTTTTTTTACATACGTTTGTGTTTTATCTGCTCGTCTAATTATTCCTGCGTCACACTGTTTCTTTCTTAGCATTATGTCTTTTCCTCTATTTCTCTTCCTTTTTCTATTTTTCTTTCTTTCTCTGTCTGCCTCTCTCTCTCTCTTTCTCTCTCTCTCTCGCTCTCTCTCTCTCCCTCTCTCTCTCTCTCTCTCTCTCCTTCTCTCTCTCTCTCTCTCTCTCCCTCTCTCTCTCTCTATCTCTCTCTCTCTCTATCTCTATCTCTGTGTGTATGTGTGCGTGTATATATATATATATATATATATATATATATATATATATATATATATATATATATATGTATATATATCCGTCTCACCTCCCTCTCTTCTCTTCATGTTTAGTTTTATGCACGCACACACACACACACACACACACACACACACACACACACACACACACACACACACACACACACACACACACACACACACACACACACACACACACACACACACACACACACACACACACACACAAACACACACACAAACACACACACAAACACACACACACATACAAACACACACACACACTTGGCTGCAACGATGCATGACTTATGCCTGGGTTAGACAAGGGTCATGACTTAGGGTTTGTCTCTCTGTGCAT
>NC_091549.1:7433140-7435640 GCF_042767895.1 Penaeus vannamei
GAGGGAGAGGGGGGAGGAGGAAGGGAGAGGGAGATGGAGAGGGGGGAGGAGGAGGGAGGAGGGAGGAGTGAAATAATGAAAAAAGATAAGGAAGAGGAAGAATGATAGAAAAAAAAATGCAGAACGAGGAAGACTGAGATAAAATGAGATAAAGAAAAAATAGCCGAGAGAGAGAAGATGTAGAAACAGGAAGACTGAAATAGAACGAAGTAAAGAAACAGGAGAATTAAGATAAAAAAGAAATGGAGAGAGACGAGGATGTGATAGAGATAGAGAAAGAGGAAAGTTAAGGTAGGGAAAGATAGAGAGAAAAAAAGATTATTTAGAGAGAGTGTGAAGGGGACCAAGATATAGAGAGATAGAGAAAGAGGTAAATGGTAACAGATAGAATAAGAAGGAGAGTGAAATAGAAAGACGAAGAAGAGCAGAGGAAACAAAGAATAATGCGAAAAGACAGAGTAAAGAAAAATATTAGAAAAATAGAGCGAGGAAAAGAGGGAAAAAAAGAACGAAATGAAAAGGAAAACGTACGAAAGAGAGAGATTACAGAACGAATGAAAATGGAAAACATAGAGCGAAAGATGGAAAGGAACAGAAAAAGAGAAAGAAAGAAAACATGAAACGAAGAAAGGAAGGAAGATATGGTACGAAAGAAGGAAGGAAGACATAGAACAAAGGAAGAAGGGGAACATGAAACAAAAGGAGGGAAAACATATAGTAGAAAGAAAATTCTGGAAGATGAATAAGAAATAGAAACGAAAGAAGAGAGAAAGACAGAGAACGAAAGAAGGAATAAAACATGGAACACGAGAAAGATAATGAGACGAAAGGAAAGGGAACATTTATATGTAAGGAAGGAAGACATGGCACGATAAAAAAGCGAACATGGAACAAAAGCAGAAAAGAACAAAACTAAAGGAGAGGGATACACATAGAAAGAAGGAGGGAAGACATGAAACGAAAGAAAATGGAATAAAAGAAAGAATAAATCAAAAGGAATACAGATAGAACGAAAGAAAGGGAGCCACAAAACGCAAGAGAAAGAGGAAATGGGAAACGAATCCACGAATAAGAAAATGGGAAACGAAACCAAGAAAAAGAAAATGGAAACGAAACCAAGAAAAAGAAAATGGGAAACGAAACCAAGAAAGAGAAAATAGGAAACGAAATCACGATTAAAAAAGAAATGAATAAATGAAAAGATAAACCAATCAACGAATAAGTAAATAAAATGATTGATAAGAGGACAATATTGATGATTGAATGGATGAATAAATAAGAGAGATGAATGACTAAATAAATGGGATAGATGAACTGGTAAATGAGATAGATACGCGCATAGACAAATAAGAAAGAAGAAACGAAAGGATGAACAAACGCAAAAGACAAAGAAAAGGTAAATGAAAGTATTCCACAAGGTTAAAAAACACCTCTTTCCAACAGAACGCGCAACGGTAGTGGATAACGTACGTAATTTACAAATTTCCATATACTAGGTTTTTATTTCTTAACGGAAAATAAAATCAGGGAATTGGTACTTTCAAAATTATTCATAGGATGTTCTCCCACGCTCTTTTGAAGTTGATACTCATAGAAATTCTTATTCAGCTTCCCGCAAGAATCTCCAAAACCGTTATTTTATTTTTTTATTTTTCCGTGTCGTTGTGAAGAAAGCTTTCGTTATATTTGTTAGAATTGTGTGGTTTATTTATTTGGTTTTGCGGTCGTGGGTGGAGGGTGATGTAATGTGTAATGAGATGGGTATTTTAATGAGGTAGGTTTATTTTGTGTGATAAATTGAGTATTTTGATTAATTCTATGTAGGTTTATTGAGTTTATATTACGGAAGCTGGTACCAACGGTCAATTTTCGGGACCAATTTATAGGTCGTTTCGTTATAATAAACGTGTATGACATGTTTTCGCATTGGGAGACGTAGTGGTCAAATTATCTGTAAAATAAGTGCTCATTACTTATTTCGACCTCAATAATTAATATATTTACTCAAGTTCGGAAAGAAAAAAAAAAGAACAGAAGCTCTGAGAAAGAAAACGAGGATAAACACGAGAGAAGAAAATGGAGATTGAAGGGTAGACTATAAGAAACGCTAACATAACCCAAAACCACGGTGAGATATCAAACTATTGTTTTGTGAAATGAAAACAAAATATATAAGCAGATTAAATCATGATATTCTTAAATATTTAATCTGGTGTTCGTATTCTCAACGTTTATCATTACGATGGGAATAAAGGTAAGTGAATCTATCTTTACGGTCGTCTCGTTTTATTTTTTTCATATTTCTAAAAATCATTGATATTTTTACCTCATGAATAAAATTTTCTGAATGGTAAGCAGGTCTCTGTTTAAAATTAAATGTCCCGGCTTTGTTCAAGTGCATATGTAGAGTATGTTATCCACTTGTCCATTTTTCGAAAATATGATTATTTTTTTCCTGTTGTAATCCGTGCTATATAAATATTTATCTGAAATTCGAGTA
>NC_091549.1:7440640-7443140 GCF_042767895.1 Penaeus vannamei
CTCTCCTCTCTCCCTTTCTCTCTTCCCCTTCTCCCTTTCTCTCTTCTCTCCCTTTCTCCCTTATGATGAAAGCCTGATGTCTGCGGTGATCGCTCGGTGCCGCGCCACTATGAATTTGTATTATGTGGACCGAGAATTGATTACTTCCTTTTTATGTATAGAGATGGCTGGCTCTTCCTTGGTCTGATTATGTAAATGTGGAGATGGAGGAGAGGGAGAGGGAAGGAGGGAGGAAGAGAGGGAGAGGGAAGGAGGAGGAGAGGGAGAGGGACGGAGGGATGAAGAGAGAGGGAGGAAGAGAGGGAGATATAAGAAGATAGAGGGATAGTGATATGGAGGGAGAGGGAGAGATGGAGAGAGAGATATATATAGAGATGGAGAGAGAGAGGGAGAGAGGGAGAGATAGAGAGAGAGATACGGAGAGAGGTAGAGATGGAGAGAGAGAGAGAGAGAGAAAGAAAAACATACGTGTCATTTTGATATTTGGAGTATTCGTCTGTCAGATCAGCAGTAGCTATCGAAGTATTTATCTACCAGTAGCTTCCGTTCTCTCTCTCGCTCTCCTGCTCTCTTTCTCTCCCTTACTCACTCTCTCTCTCTCCTTCCCTCCCTCATACTCTCTCTCCATCCCCCCTCTCTACTATTATATATATATATATATATATATATATATATATATATATATATATATCTCTCTTTATATATATATATCTCTCTCTCTCTATATAATATATATATCTCTCTCTCTCTCTCTCTCTCTCTCTCTCTCCATTATCTCTCCCTCCTCCCTCCCTCCCTCCCTCCCCTCCTCTCTCTCCTCCCTCCCTCCTCTCCCTCCTCCCTCCCTCCCTCCCTCCCTCCCTCCCTCTCTCTCTCTCTCTCTCTCTCTCTCTCTCTCTCTCTCTCTCTCTCTCTCTCTCTCTCTCTCTCTCTCTCTCTTTCTCACTCTCTCTCTCTCTCTCTCTCTCTCTCTCTCTCTCTCTCTCTCTCTCTCTCTCTCTCTCTCTCTCTCTCTCTCTCTCTCTCTCTCTCTCTCCCTCCCTCCCTCCCTCCCTCCCTCCCTCCCTCCCCCTCTCTCTCTCTCTCTCTCTCTCTCTCTCTCTCTCTCTCTCTCTCTCTCTCTCTCTCTCTCTCTCTCTCTCTCTCTCTCTCTCTCTCTCTCTCTCTCTCTCCCTCTCTCGCTCCATCCTCCTTCCCCTCTCTCAGCATTGCCCCAGAACACACCTGTTGCTTGGCTGCGTGGCGTGGTGACGGGAGTGAGGAGAGGAGGGTGAGGAAGGAGGAGTGAGGGTAGAGGGAAGGAGGAGTGAGGGGAAGGGAGGAGGAGGGGAGGGGGGAGGAGAGAAGGGGAGTGCTGCGTTAGAGCGAGGGTTGGATGTAGCGAGATGAGTGAGGAAGGGGAGGAAGAAGGAAGGAGAGGAGGAAGGAGGAGGAGGAAGGAAGATGAGGAGAAATTATCATTCGAGACGGTGAAGGGTCTAAGAGAGAGAGGGGGGAGGAAGATGGAGAGAGAGAGAAGAGAGGAGAAGAGAGAGAAGAGAAGAAAGAAGAAGAAAGAAAGAAGAAAGAAAGAAAGAAAGAAGAAAGAGAGAGACAGAGAGAAGAAGATAGAGAGATAGACAGATAGATAGAAAGAAAGAGATAAAGAGAGAGAGAGAGAGAGAGAGGAGAGAAAGAGAGAGAGAGAGAAAAAAAGAAAAAGAAAGAAAGAAAGAGAGAATAGTTCCGTATCACCAGAGGAAGCAAAAAAAAAAGAAGGGAAGAGAAAGAGAACAGATATAAAGGAGAAAAAAGGAAGGGGAAGTCTGTAAGCGACGAGAGAAAAATAAACAAAGTTTGTGCGAGGCATATGAAGTTCAGATAAATATTGCCCCAAAATGGAAGCGCAACAGGTGTTAATGATATCCACGCGGTAGGATGGGGAGAAAGTAGGGAGAGAGAGGGGGAAAGTAGGAGGGAAAGGAGTAAGTAGGAGGAGAGGGAGTTAGTAGGAAGGGAGAGGAAGTAGGGAGGAGGGAGAAAGTAGGAGTAGGAGGAGGTAAGGAGGGGAGGTAATTGTAGGGAGGAGGGAGTAGTAGGGAGGGAAAGGGAGAGGGAAATGGATAGGGAGGAGAGGAGTAGGAAGGGAGAGACAGTAGGGAGTAGGAGAGAGGTAGTAGTAGGGATCGAGAGGAGAGTGAGAGAGGAATAGCAAGGGAAAGGAGTAGGGAGGGAGAGGGAGTTATGAGGGGAGAGAGGGAGTAGGAAGGGAGGGAGAGGGAGTGGGAGGGAGAGGTAGTAATGGGGAGGAGGGAGAGTAGTAAGGGAGAGGGATAGGGAATGGGAAGGGAAAGGAGAGGGAGAGAGGGAGTGAAAAAAGGAGATAGAAATAGGGAGAAGGAGGAGGATGGCGTGGGGAGTGGGTGAAGGAAGAGGTAGTAATGGGGGAGGGGGAGGAGTGAGAAGAGGGATAGGGAGTAGGGAGGGATACCAAATAGGAAGGGAGAGGGAGAGGGATTAA
>NC_091549.1:7450640-7453140 GCF_042767895.1 Penaeus vannamei
TATTATTATCATTATTTGTATTTCTCTTTGCTTTTGATATTACGTGACCCATTTTATTATCTGATTATTGTGTTATCTGTTTTATTTTATATGTCGTATAATCATTTATGTGTCGTGCAATGTTATATTTGTTATATAATATTTTATAATATGCGTTATGACTTGCAATCTGCTTATTTGCTTTTTTATACGTAATTGTTCGTATTCAAAGTAGTTAAAACATACGGATATTACATCGCAAGCAACCTGCAATCGAGAATTATTACATTTTACAACAATTGTACAGACAGTCATACCAAATATTACCTTTCACTAATATAACCCTTTCACCAAAGCGTTTACAACAAACAAAAAAATAACCTTCCAAACAAAATACAATATAAAAATAACACAGTATTATCACAAAAAAATATAACAGACAAATCTCATTTCTCAAAAAAAAAAAAAAATAAATAAATAAAAATATTTTTCCGCATCTCAAAATGTTCACAAGAACGCGAGAGAACGCACTTGCTGTTGTGACGTGAGGGCAGGTATGTTTGAGTGGTCCCAGAGTGGTCACTAGTGGAAGGGGGTCTTAATATCAAGGTCAGAACACTTGCGGGGTCCTTCAGTGTATAAAGGGTTGGGATGAACAAGCTAATAGAAAGGTATATTTTTTATGCGTATGTACTTGCAGACACATACTTTACATGTACATGTATATATACATATATTATTATTATTGTTATTGATATTATCATCATCATCATTATCATCATCATCATCATCATCATCATCATCATCATCATCATCATCATCATCATCATCATCATCGCCATCATCATCATCATTATTATTATTGTTATTATTATTGTTGTTGTTTTGTTGTTGCTGTTGTTTTTATTATTAAAGTTTTATTGTGATAATCATTATCATTGTTTTGTTTATTGTTATTGTTGTTGTTGTTGTTAGGATTATTGGTATTTGAACAATCATTATACACATTGTTGTGATTATTGTCATTATCATTACTTTGGCTATTATTATCATGTATATTGTATTTTTTGTTATTGTTAAGACTATTATTTTATGAGGATTATGATTATTATTATTATTATTATTATCATCATCATCATCATCATCATCATCATCATCATCATCATCATCATCATCATCATCATCATCATCATCATCATCATCATCATTAATATTATTATTGTTATTATCATTATTGCTGTTGTTATTATTGTTATTATTATCATAATTTTTATTAACATGTTACTATTATTATCCTTATTATTGTTATTGATATCATTATTAGTTATTATTGTTGTTTTTATTATTATCATTATCATTATCATTATGACGATACTTTTAGTACTCATTATGTTATTATTGTTATTATTTTTTTGTTATTGTTTTTATTACTATCGTTAATGTTATCATTACTGATGCTGTTATTATTATTGTTTATTTTTATCATTGTCATCATAATTACTACTACTACCATTATTGTTAATATTTTTATGACCATCATTATTATCATTATTATTATTATTAATGTTACTATTACTATTACTACTACTTCTGGTACTACTACTGCTACAAAAACAACTACTACTGTTATCAATGTTATTATTATTGTTATTATTATTATTATTATTATTATTATTATTATTGTTATTGCTGCTGTTATTATTATCATTATTATTACAATCTAATTTACGCTACAACAGACATTGATTTCAATCAAACTCTACGTAACTCTATCTATTAATTTTTATTTCTCTATTTTTTTATCTAACTCTATTTATTAATTTCTATCTCTCTATCTAACTCTATCTATTAATTTTTATTTCTCTATTTTTTATCTAACTCTATTTATTAATTTCTATCTCTCTATCTAACTCTATCTATTAATTTCTATCTAACTCTCTTTTAATTTCTATCTCTCTATCTAACTATATCTATTATTTTTGTATCTAACTTTGTATCTATCTGTCTGTCTAACTCTGTCTATTCATTTCTATCTGTCTATCTAACTGTGTCTATAAATTTCTATCTCTCTATCTAACTATCTATTAATTTCTATCTCTCTATCTACCTCCATCTAGCAATTTCTATCTAACTCTATCTATTAATTTCTATCTCTCTAACTCTATCTATTAATTTCTATATCTCTAACTCTATCTATTAATGTCTATCTAATCCTATCTATCTATTAATTCCTATCTGACTCTCCCTGAAGCCGATAAAGCCATTAATCTTATGCTCCTTAATCTTTTCCCAATAGATTTTAGAGAGAAAAAAGATATAATCATTAGATCGATTTCTTGAAGTTGCTTGCATGCTGCTGGGCTCGCTTCTCCCCCGGGATTCGCCTCCATTCGTTGCAGGTGGAAATTGCAAACGGTTGCTTCCTGGCGTGTGGAGAGGGGGGGGGGAAGGGGTATGTCTGTGGGGTGGGGGTTGTGTGAGGAGGGTGTTGTGTGTGTGTGTGGGGGCAGGCAGGGGGTAC
>NC_091549.1:7458140-7465640 GCF_042767895.1 Penaeus vannamei
TAATAAGCAGCGCTGTTCTGCTGGGTGGAAGGCAGGAGCAGTCACTGGTCGTTTCTCTTGTTCTTCTCCTTTTTCTTCTTCTTCTTCTTCTTCTTCTTCTTTATCTTCTTCTTCTTCTTCTTTTTCTTCTTCTTCTTCTACTCCTCCTCCTCCTCCTTCTTTTTCTTCTTCTTCTTCTTCTTCTTCTTCTTCTTCTTCTTCTTCTTCATTTTCGTCTTGTTGTTGTTCTTCTTCTCCTTCTCCGTCTCCTCCTCCTCCTTCTTCTTCTTCTCTTTCCTTCTTCTTCTTCTTTTCCTCCATCTTCTTCTTATTCCTTCTTCTTCTTCTTCTTCTTTTACTCCTCCTCCTCCTCCTTCTTCTTTTCTTCCTCTTCTCCTCCTCCTTTTTCTTCTTCTTCTTCTCCTCCTCCTCCTCAGCTTCTCCTTAGCTTCTTCTATCTAATTCCTCTTCTTCTTCTTCTTCTTCCTCCTCGTCCTTTTTGAGGGGAAGGGAGAAAGGGGGAAGATGAAAGTTGTGAGGACCTGTAGATTGTTAATTATGAGGCCTCTTGATTATTCTTGGTCAGCTTTCGGGAATTGTTCTTCGAGTAGTTTGTTGTTGTTTGGTTTTGTTATTGTTTGTTGTTTGTTTTTGTTGTTTTGTTGTTGTTTGTGTCGTTGTTATTGTTTTGTTTTTATTGTTGTTGTTATTGTTATTGATTTTGTTTTTGTTGTTTTGTTTTGTTATTGTTTTGTTTTTGTTATTGCTGTTTTTGTTATTGTTATCATTGTTATTGATGTTGCTTTTGGTATTCTTTTGTTTGTTGTTGTTGTTGTTTTCCCTTTATATGTCTGATCTGTATTGTTTCGGTGACTCCTGTGAATTTATTTTGTGATCAATATTGTTTATTTATTTTTATTTATTTATTTATCTGTATTTATTTGTTATTTGTTATATTGTTTATTTGTTTATTTTTTTACCAGAGGTGTGTCTTAGCCCAACTTCAGTGCTATTAAATTTTGGTGGTGATCCGGATACAGGATTTTGTTTGTTTGTTTGTTTGTTTGTTTTTTCATTGGTCAGTTGGTTAGCAGAATGACTCAAAAAGTTATGAACAAATTTTTATGATTTGTTTTATTTTACCAGAAGTGTGTCTTAGTTCAAATTAGATGTCAGGATCCAAGAATCATTTCAAGGATTCATTAGCGTTGCGAGATAAGGAAACACGAACGTCACCGAAAAGAAGTGATTTTGTAATACTTCTTCAAGTATTGCATCATTCTCCTTCTCTTTCTCCTTCTTCTTCAACTTTTTTTTTTCTTCTTTTTCTTCTTCCTCCTACTTCTTTTTTTTCTTCTTCTTTTTTTTCCTTCTTCTTCTTCTTCTTCTTCTATTTCTTCTTCCTTTCCTTCTCCTTCTTCTTTTTCCTTCTCCATCTTATTCTTCTACTTCTTCCTTTCCTTCTCCTTCTTATTCGTCTTTTTCTTCTTCTCCTCCTCCTTCATTTTCTTCTTTTCCTTCTCATTCTTCTTCTTCATTTTCCTTCTTCTTCTTCTTCTATTTCTTCTTCCTTTCCTTCTTCTTCTTCTTTTCCCTTCTTCGTCTTCTTCTTCTTCTTCGTCTTCTTTCTTTCCTTCTCCTTCTTCTTCTTCCTCCTACTTTTTATTCTTCTACTTCTCCTCCTTCTTCATTTTCTTCTTTTCCTTCTCATTCTCCTTCTTTTTCCTTCTTCTTCATCTTCATCCTCTATTTCTTCTTCCTTTCCTTCTCCTTCTTCCTTATTCTTCTGCCTCTTCTTCTACTTCTTCTACATCTTCTTCTCCTTCTTCTTCTTGTTTCTTCGTCTTCTTCTTCTTCTTCTACTTCTTCCTTTCCTTCTCCTCCGTCTTCGTCTTTTTCTTCTTCTTCTCCTTCGCCTTGAATGAGGTATGCGCTATCCGAATGCTCCTAGTTTCTCCTTCCTCTTCATAAATCTTTCCATTTGAATTATTCTCCCACTTCCTTTCCTCTTTCAACCATTCATCAGAAGAAGTAAATAGGATAATACACGATAACAGATCTGTCTTCCTCACAATTATTTAGGGTGAACGCCGTTTCATCATCTAAAATACAGTAAGTCGATGATATAGTTGTATTTTCAAAAGGTGAAGGTGAAGGAAGGGAGGAGGAGAATAATATGGTTCAGATATTTTCGATTTTTTTCTCCTCTCTTCTTCTCTTATCTTTTGTTTTCCTCCTCTGATCGATTTTATTTTTTGTTTTTTCTCTCCTATTCCTTTTCCCCCCATTTTCATTCTCTGTCTTTCTCTCTCTCTCCCGTTTCTAGTTATCCCTTCCTTCCTCTTTCCCTTCTTTTCTTGTGTCGCTTTCCCCCTTTCCACTCTCCCTGCCCCCATTTCTCATCCACTTCTCTCCTCCTCTCTCGTCTCCTATCCTCCTCTTATCCTTTTCCTCTTCCTCTTTCTCTCTTTCTGCCTCTCCTTCTCCCCAATTTCTTCTCTCATCCTCATCCCTTCCCTCCCCCTCTCCCTTTTTCAACTCCCCTCTTCCTCTGTCTCTCCCTCTCCCTCTCTCTTCTTCTCCCTTCTTCTCGCCTTCCCCTGCCTCTTCGTTCTTCTCTCCCTCTCTCCTTCTCCACTCCATTCACTCCCACTCACCCTTTCTCCTCACTCCATCCCCTCTTCAGGTCTCCCTCTCTTTCCCCTCCTCCACTCTCTCTCCCTCACCCACTCTATTCCACCCCCTCTCTCCCGCTCCCTCCCCCTCCCCCACTCGCTCTCCTTCCCCCCCACTTCATTCACTCCCTCTCCCCCCCTATCCGCCCCCTCCCCCACTCCTTCTCCCTCCCCACTTCCTCTCTCCCTCCCTTCCAGGTCTCCCTCCCCCACTCCCTCTCCCTCCCCACTTCCTCTCTCCCTCCTCCTCTCCCTCTCCCTCTCTCCCCTCTTCATGTCTCCCTCCTCCTCTCCCTCTCCCTCTCTCCCCTCTTCATGTCTCCATTTCTCGTCGAGTAGATAACTAATCAAGGACTTCCCCGAGAGAGACCTGGAACCCAATCACGGATAGTTCATACGTTCCTATGCCTTCTTTACTCTCCTTCTCCCTCCCCCCTCTTCCCCCCTTTCCCCTTTTCCCCCTTTCCCCCCCCTTTAGGGCATTCCATTTCCTTCTCTCCCTCTCTCGTTTCGTAATTGCGTCTTTTTGTTGTTTAGGTTAGTCTGTTTTTTTTTCTTTTTTGTTTTTTTATTCTGTTTTCTTTTAGTTTGATTCTTGTTTTTATGTTTTTTTCTCTCTAACTTTATCTCCTGATCTTCCTACTTTTTCTCTTCTCCTCCCTTCTCTTTTTTCTCTTTATTTTCTTCTTTCCTTTCCTCTCCCTCCTCTTCTCTTGTCCTCTTCTTTGTTACCTTCTCTTTTCCCTCCTCTCTCCCTACCTCCTTCTTCCATTCCATTCCTTTTCTTTCCCTCTTTTTCCCTCTTTTCCCACTCCCCCTCTCCTTCTCATCCTCTCCCTCCCCTGCCTTCTTTTTTTCTTCTCCTTCTCCGCTCCCCCTCTTCTTCTCTTCCTCTACCTCCCCTACCGTATTATCTTCCTCTCCTTTCTTTCTTTCTTCTTGTATCCGTTTTTATCACTAATTTCGCCTCCCCAAATCCTCTCCTTCCTTTCTTGTATCTCTTTTCATCATTAATTTCGCCTTTCCGAATCCTCTCCTTCTTCCTTCCTTCTTGTATCCATTTTTATCATTAATTTCGTCTTCCCAAATCCTCTCCTTCTTCCTTTCTTCTTGTATCCATTTTTATCATTAATTTCTCCTCTTAAAACTCCGTAATTTTTCCTCCAGGTTCGAGTTCCATTCTCGTTCTGTCTCGTCCTCGATTACTGGTGCTTAGGACGCTGGTCAACGCCTACGTAGCAGGGGGGGAGGGGGGAGGAGGTTGTGAGGGCGGTGGAGGGGGATGGGGGTGAGGGAAGTTGTGAGGGCAGTGGAGGGGATGGGGGGGGGGTTGAGGAGGGTGTGAGGAGCGGTGGAGGGGATGGGGGAGGTTGTGAGGGCGGGGGAGGGGGATGAGGGGGTTGAGGAGGTTGTGAGGGCGTTGAAGGTGGAGGGATGGGGGGGGTTGTGTGGAAGGTGGAGGGAGATGAAGGATGGAGGGAGGTTGTGAGGAAGGTGGAGGGGAGATGAGGATGGAGGAGGCTGTGAGGAAGGTGGAGGGGATGAGGATGGGGGGAGGTTGTGAGGCGGTGAGGGTAGGAGGTTAGGGGTAGGAAGGGGGGTAGTGTTGGTGTGTGCGTATGTGTGTGTGTGTTGGTTTGTGTGGCGTTTTGTCTAGATTATTTTGGGAAAGATTTTGTTTGTTCTTGTTTGTGCTGTTGTATAGGTTGTTCCTGTCGCGTTGGGTGTATGTGGGAACTTGCTCTCTCTCTCTCTCTCTCTCTCTCTCTCTCTCTCTCTCTCTCTCTCTCTCTCTCTCTCTCTCTCTCTCTCTCTCTCTCTCTCTCTCTCCCTCTTTTTCTCTCTCTCTCTCTCTCCCTCTCTCTCCTCTCTCCTCTCCCTCTCTCTCTCTCTCTCTCTCTCTCTCTCTCTCTCTCTCTCTCTCTCTCTCTCTCTCTCTCTCTCTCTACCTCTTTTCCTCTCTTTCTTCATCTTTCCTCTCCTCCACTTTTCATCCCCACCTAAAAAATACTAAATAGAAATAAAAATAAACTAAAAAAATCCGCCGATAGAACTTAGGACAGAAAGATAGAAAGAGTTAAAGAAGAGAAAGCGAGAAAATAAAATAATTTTTGCCAAAGCACAGTCGAGGAGAAGAAGCTTGCTGTTAATTAATCCTCGACCGTGTGACAGATTAAGAAATTGGCCTTTTATTGGGTCAGATTCGTGGACTTTCTCTTACTCTGTATTACTTTTTCATTTATTTCCTAAGATATTTTTTTCTCTGTATCACTTTTTATTTCCTAAGATTTTTCTTCTCTGTATCACTTTTTTCAAAATTTGTTTCATAAGATTTTTTAATACTCTATATCATTTTTTTGGGTATATGTTTTTTTTTTTTTTTTTTTTTTTACTTTGTATCATTTTTTATATTTATTTCCTAAGAATTTTTACTCTTATCACTTTTTAAAAAATTATTTCGAAAGATTTTTTTTTCGTAATAAAAACTGGTAGATCGTCGAGAAAGGATCTGGTAATTAATTAGTATTTCTTTTTATAGACAAGATTAACATTATCATGTCTGTTATAATCATGAGATTGATGATCCTACACATATACAGCATCATATACAGCAGCAATAGCAATAATAATAATAATAATAATGATAATGAATGTGGTGATAATGATTGCAATAACAATAACGATATTGATAATAGTACTAGTAAAAATGATAGTGATACTAATGATATTAATAATGATATTGAAGATTACAAAGATGACAATAATGATCATAACAGAATGATATTGGTAATGATGATAATACCAATAATAGCCATGATAATGATGTAATGTTTTTTTTTTCTTTTCTTTTATTGTAACTTTTATATTCATCATTACCAGATCTATTTCTATAACTTTTTTGTACATTTTATACTCATCATCATCATAACTATTTCTATATTTTTTTGTTGATGTTGCTGTTGTACCTTTTATATTCATCATCCTCAGAACTATTTCTATAATGTTGTTATTGTTGTTGTTGTTATTGTACCTTATATTTGTCATCATCATAGCTATTTCTATATTTGTTGTTGTTGTTGTTGTATCTTTTACATTGATCATCAGAACTATTTCTATAATGTTTCTTGTTGTTGTTGTACCTTTTATATTCGTTATCATCACAGTTATTTCGATAATGGTTTAATGTTATTCGTTATACAAAGCCTGCTACAACCTCTGCCTCTTTTTGTGACATCTGTAGCTTTGTACGAGTGGGTTGATTCCCTTCCATGTCCTGATTGGGAAGATGTTTTATAGCTCGTCCGGGACGTGATGGAATAATCATGGAGCTTGTCTGTTCGTCTGTCAGTTTGTCTGTCTGTCTTTCCCATTCTTTCGCTCTTTCTCTCTCTCACTCCATTCTTCTTCCTTTACTTTTGTTTCGACTACCCTTTCTCTTCTTTTCCAGTCTCCCTCTCTCTCTCTTTTCTTCTGCCTCTCCCTCTTCCTCCGTTTTGATTTCTCTCTCTCCTTTTCATCGTTCTTTTTTTTCTTTCCCTCCTACATTTACCTTTTTTCTCCCCATCCCCTCCTCTTCCTCTCTTTTACCATTTTCCTCTTCTCTCTTCTCTCTCTCTCTCTCTTTCCCTCTCTCTCTCTCTCTACCTCTCTCTCTCTCTCTCTCTCTCTCTCTCTCTCTCTCTCTCTCTCTCTCTCTCTCTCTCTCCTCTCTCTCTCTCTCTCTCTCTCTCTCTCTCTCTCTCTCTCTCTCTCTCTCTCTCTCTCTCTCTCTCTCCCCCTCTCCTTCTCTCTTTTCATCCACCTCTCTTTCACACTTTTTCGTTTTCTCTCTTTCACTCTCACTCTCCCTCACCCCCTCGCCCTACCCTCCCTTCCCCCATCCCTACCCCATCCCTCTCCCTCTCTCCCCTCCCTTCCCCCCCTCTCCCTCTCCCTTTCTCTCTCCCTTCCCCATCCCTCTCCCTCTTTCTTTCCCTCTCTCCCCCTCCTTCCTCCCTCCAACTCTCTCTATCCTCCATCCCTCTCCCTCTCCCCCCTCCCTCCCCCTTCCCCTTCCTCCCACCCTCTCCCTCTCCTCTCCCCCTCTCTCTCTCTCCCTCCACTCCCTTCCCCTCCCCTTCCCCCCTCCCTCCTCCCTATCCTCCATCCCTCCCCCTCCCCATCCCCCATCCTCTCCCCCTCCCCTCCCTCTCCCTCCCTCTATCCCCAATCCCTCCCTCCCCCTTCCCTCATTTCCCCCATCCCCCATCCTCTCCCCCCCCCTCCCTCTCCCTCTCCCTATCTTCCTCATCCTCTCCGCATCCACGCGCGTCGAGGGAAACCGCCAGAGTTCCCAGTGAATCGTGGAAAAGACCCATCCATTCACGCCATCCGATGCGCCATCTATACGCCATGTTTGCAATATATATTTTCGCGAACTTCTCGTCACCTTTGCGAACTAGGTGCTTTTTTTGGTATGATTTATTGTGTTTTTTATGGGAGAGGGAGAGGGAGAGAAGGAAGGAGGGAAGGGAGAGATGAAGAGAGGGAGGAGTGAAGAAGGAGAGAGGAGAGGGAGGGAATGAAGGAGAGGGAGAGAGGAAGAGGGAGATGAAAGGGAGAGGAGATGGAGATGAAGGGAGAGGATGGAGGAGAATGAGAGGAGGAGGAAGAAGGAGGAGAAAAGAAGAGGAAATAGCAGATGGAAAGAAAGAGAAAGAAAAAAAAAAGGAAGAGAAAACTAAAAAAAAAGAAATAGAAGAAGAATACAAACAACCACAAAAATGAACTGTAAGAAGAAAGAGAGAGGAAAAAATATACTCGAAACAAAGTGACTTCGGAAATAGAAGAAGAAAACTAACAACCA
>NC_091549.1:7475640-7478140 GCF_042767895.1 Penaeus vannamei
AAATAAAAGCTCACCTCGATCTAAGTGGCACTGTGGAAAACCGGGAGTGTCGAGTGCCATAGCGTGCCATAGTTCTGACCACACTTGGCCATCGGACAGGGCTAGGCTATCGGGTTTTCAGTGCCATATTACGTGTCTGTTTGTATGACTATGTGTATGCACTCGATGTCCATTTTTTGCATTATTTTTGCTTTTTATTTCTTCCAAAAAAATATCAAGGAAAATACCACAAAAAATGAAAAAAAGATCCAGTTCTATTTATAGACAAAATTATATTTTTTTACAACAAAAAAAGGAAAAAAAAAATCAGTTCTCCTGTTGACAGAATTATATGTTTTTCACACAAGTTTGGCAATTATTATCAAATGATTTTACGACTGAAAATGAGCAAGGATATTATTTTTACCATCTTGCTGGCGTTGGCAACAATATCTATTCATAGAGGCAAGGGTAAAAGGGAAGTCGCTTGTATTAGTCACTATTGTTTCATAAGGTTTCGTTAGGTTTTAGAGAGCGAGGGAGAGGGAGAGGGAGAGAGAAAGAGAGGGAGAGGGTGAGGGAGAAGGAGAGGGAGAAAGAGAGGGAGAGGGAGAGAGAAAGAGAGAGAGAGGGAGAGGGAAAGTGTGAGGGAGAAAGAGATGGAGAGGGAGAGGGAGAAAAAGAAGGAGAGGGAGAGGGAATATGTATTTATTGGCTGTACTTTATGCTGTTTTTTTCATAATGATTAGTTTAGAAAGAGATCTGTTTTGCCCTTGTGATTGTTTTGCGTCAGAGTCTATGATAGGAAAAAAAAAAGAAGACTTTTTTTCATTCTAGTTTTCACTTTGGTTGAAAGTATCCGATTTCTCATTCTAATAACAACTTATTTTTCTTTACATTTTTAGATTTTTTTCCATATTCATTTATTTATTTTCAGTTATATATTTACTCTTTTTATCTATTTATTCTCTTTATATATTTAGTCATTCATTAAGTCCTTCATTTATATATTTTATTAATATGTTTATTTATTAATCAATGAACTGATTAATTTTGTTAATCTATTTATTTATTCATTCACCAATTCATTCATTTATTCATTTCGTTAATGTTTATCCATTCCTCGATTCATTCCCTTATTTATTTTTATAATTTCTAAAAAAGAAAAGAAAAAAAGCATCACGCAATCCTTTTAAGCGGTATTAATTTTATTAATCTATTTATTTATTCATTCACCAATTCATTAATTTATTCATTTCGTTAATTATCCATTCCTCGATTCATTCCCTTATTTATTTTTATAATTTCTAAAAAAAAAGAAAAAAGCATCACGCAATCCTTTTAAGCGGTATCGGATTCTCTTCGCAGGCGAGCGTTGTCGATTCGAACACTTCCTTTCCTATTCGATCAAGTTACGTCCATTCCGGTAGTTATTACCAACACGTATCTCTTCTATTATTGATGATTTGTTATTCCAGCTGTGTGCAATACGTTATAATGGTTAGATGGGAGTGATATGTGCGGGAATACCATCCGTTAAGTATCAGATTACGGTAGGTATGTATGAGAGTTTCGCATTTATAGTTTTTTTTTTTTTTTTTTTTTTTTTTTTTTTCTTAAACAGACCGAGTGATATCGAGATACAGTAAACGTTCTGCGTTCTATTTATATACTGTCCATAGAGATATTTCTTTCCGGTCTACATAACCTGCTTGCTATTCTGTATTTTGATGAGGATGTATTTCAAATTACATGCGATCAAATGTGTTCTTGTGCTTCTCACTACACACGTGCAAGCATATATTTTTTGTATTTCTTACCATATACACACATACGCACGCACCCACACGCGCACACACACGCACACGCACACGCACACGCACACACACACACAAACAATCACATTCTTTGAATTACACTAACAACACACTTTCTTCCACCAACTGTCCGTTCGTCACACTACCTCCCTATATATCCTTAAGTTACTGCTAGTTTCACTCTTTTGCACTCTTCCTTTAAGTACTAGAGCCTGTAACGTATCTGTGCAACGTCACTCGTGTTACAAAATGGTGTTAGTATCATAACTATCTCTTCTTTGGCACGAAAATCCGTTATTTGCGCGTGTGTTTCGCCGTAAGTCCCCGATCTCGTGAGGTTTTCGAAAGAGGACCTTCCACACTAAATCGTTTCATAATTCTGTTTATTAGGAATAATTAACCCCCTATGAGCCATCCTAACCCTTTCTGCTAAATCCTCGATGCTTAAAAGAAACTAGTCACAGATTAACAGCAGAGAGACGATGGCATGTAGTCAAGTCTTTCGTACAGGAGTTATGTAGGCGTGTATGACTGTGGAAGAAGTTTTACCTGTGAGAGTCGGTGCAAGTGTGACGCAATGATAATCATGATGATAATGACTATAATGAAAATAATCATGAAAATAATGACAGTAATGATAATAATGATGATAATAATCGTTATTCAGTCCATTTAAAATGAAATAAAGGCCAGAAGTAATCAAA
>NC_091549.1:7488140-7490640 GCF_042767895.1 Penaeus vannamei
TTCTTCTTTATCTATTCGCTTTTTGTTTTTGTTATTGTTTTATCATGTTTTTCTTCTTCTTCTTCTTCTTTATCTCTTCGGTTTGATGGTTAAGGGAAATGGATGTAAAAGGTTTGAAATATATTGGAATACCTTGTACAGGATTTTTTATTTTATTTATTTATTTATTTATTATTGTTTTTTATTCATTTATTTTTTTATTTTTTCATTTTTTGTAAAATCGAAGGGAGGACATGTACAAGATTTTTTTATTATTCATTCTTAAAAAAAAAAGAGAAATGGTGACCAAAGTTTGACATTCATGAGATACCTGATACCGATGGCCTTACCTGCCCGTTCGTCAATGGTACGACAAGGAATGGAGGTAAACAAGAAATTAATTAGAGAAATGGAGGAGAACTATGCTAATGCGTCTGATTACTGCAACGATTTTTTGCATAAAAGTTAATCAAGATGTATTAGATGTATCCCCTATTTTATTTCTTTATATTTTATATATTTATTTATTTATTTTTCTGTGTGTGTGTGTGTGTGTGTGTGTGTGTGAGAGAGACAGAGAGAGAGAGAGAGTGTGTGTGTGTGTGTGTGTGTGTGTGTGTGTGTGCGTGTGTATGTGTGTGTGCGTGTGTGTGTGAATGGGAATAGCTCGTAAACGGCAATTTTATGCAATGTTATCATCTAGCTCAGTTTTGCCGCAGATGAATGGGAATATTCAATGAGAAGTGTATGGTAACCGCGCTTTAAAGTCAATATTTCTTTTGTTTCACTTGTTGATATACGCAAAAATACAGCGCTTCGTATGGGTCAACATCATGCAATATATATGCAATTTTGAGCTCCATCCCGCCCCCCAAAATGCAATTGTCAGCAACACTAGGTGTGGTTGTGCAGTTGGCAGTGGAGGGAAGTCGAAATTATTATTTTTTTCATTTTTTCCCTTATCGTTTTTATTATTATTATTATTTCTTTTTTTTGCATTCTCTTTTTGTATTTTATATGCTTTCTATTTTGCATTCTATTTTTGAATTCCATTTTTTTGCATTTTATTTTTCTGCTTTCTATTTTGTATTCTATTTTTGCATAGTTATTTCTTCTTTCTTTATTTATTTATTGCTTACTTTTTGTTTGGCATTCGTTACATATATTTTTTAAAAACCAAATTCGTCTACCACTGAGATGTTTGTGGTGAATCTATTCGTAAATGTTGCTTTTACACTTTGTAGGTGAAGGTCGCGAAGGATCGAACCATATCCGGTCTTATTACTAATGGCCTTAAAGTTCACATTCCCGCATCACACGCCCTCCTTGCGATATGGGATTGGAAACCACTGATAAATAGATTGATAAGCCACACCCACTCTATTTCCTATGAGCAGGTTGGGCGTGGGGGATGGGGGGGAGGAGGAGGATGGGGAAAGTCAGGGGGAGAGAGTAAGGGTGTGTGGGGAAGGGGAGGGAGGAGGAAGGGAGGGAGGGAGGGAGGAGGGAGAGAGTGGGGGGCGCACCCTTCTCGTAACGCTGAATGAACAGCTGATCCTGAAGCTTCCTGTAAGAGTGAAGCAAGAAGCGAGGATGACGAATGGGGAAGGAGGAGGAGGAGTAGGGAGGAAGGGAAGAAGTGAAGATAGAGGGAGAGGGAGAGGTGGAGGAGGAGGTGAAGTTGGAGGAGGAGGTGAAGAAGAAGAAGAAGAAGAAGAAGAAGAAGAAGAAGGAGGAGGAGGAGGAGGAGGAGGCGGGACAGGAAGAGAGGAAGAAGAAGGAGAAATAAAGAGAAGAAACGAATCCTAACACGAATCTTTTGCACGTATCTTTGTCACGTTTGGATTCTATAAGGGTGAAAGTCCCGCGTATCTCCTTTATCATCCTCTTGTCAGCTATTTAGGGATACTGTGTCAGAACCAAGGAGGGAAGGGGAGAGGAGGGGGTGGAGCGGGTTGAGGAGGGAGGGAGGTGAGGGTGAAGGGGAGGAAGAGGGAGGGGATGGAGGGGAGGAGGGGGAACAAGAGGGAGGGAGGAAGAAAGGGTGGTGGGGAAAGCAGGTAGGGAGATAGAAACAGGTTGGAACAGAAAAAGGGAAGGAGAGGGGAGGGGGAATAGAAATAATAGTAGGGAAGATAGGGATAGATGGTGGGAGAGGGATGGTGGGGGGGGGGGCCTGGAGGGAGATGGGGATAGATGCGACACAAGAGAATGGAAAGGGATGGGGACGAGGATGGGACATAGAGGATAGATGGAGATAAGGACGAACGGGAGAAGATAGAAAAGATGGAAGAATCAGATAGAAAGGGAGGAAAAGGAAGAAGAGAAGATGAAGGAGGAGGAGGAGAAGAAAAAGAAGAAAAAAAAGAAAAAGGAGGAGGAGGGGAAGATGAAGAAGATAAAGAGGAAGGAGAAGAAGAAGAGGAAGGAGAAGAAGAAGAAAGAAGAAGAAGAAGATGAAGGAGGAGGAGGAGGGGAAGAAGAAGAAGAAGGAGGAGGAGGAGGAAGAGGGGAAGAAGAA
>NC_091549.1:7503140-7505640 GCF_042767895.1 Penaeus vannamei
GTGTGGGGGTGTTTGTGTGTTTGTGTGTGTGTGGGTGAGGGTGTGTGTGTGTGTGTGTGTGTGTGTGCGTGCGTGTGTGTGTGGGTGTGTGTGTATCTGTGAGTGGGTGTGGGTGTATGTGTGTGGGTGTGTGTGTGTGTGTGTGTGGGTGTGTGTGTGGGTGCGGGTGTGTGCGTGTGTGTGTGTGTTGTGTGTGTGTGTGTGTGTGTGTGTGAGTGTGTGAACGTGTGTGGGTGTGTGTGTGGGTTTGTATGTTTGTGTGTGTGGGTGTGTGTGTGTGTGCGTGTGTGTGCGTGTGTGTTTGTGTGTGTGTATGTTTGTGTGGGTGTGGGTGTGGGTGGGTGTGGATGTGTGTGGGTGTGGGTGTGGGTGTGTGTGCGTATGTGTGTGTGTGTGTGTATGTGTGTGTGTGTGCGTGCGTGCGTGCGTGCGTGCGTGCGTACGTGCGTGTTTGTGCGTGTGTGTGTGAGTGTGTGTGTGTGCTTTACCTGTCTATGCCAGCCCCCACGTTTCCTATTCTGCGCCAAGACCTTTGTGTCATTCCATTTTCTTCTCGGAATATTCCCCAGCACAACATATAACGAAAATGTATCAATAACCATCCATCTGTATCTTACCTGTCTGTCGCGTTTCCACCTGTCATATACCCGTCAATCACAGGCAAATCAGCTGTCACTCCTTATCCATTCAACTGCTTCCTGAATCTCGAATGTTCTGTTCATAGCAAGGAGTTTCCAAGACGATGAAAAGAGATATAATGAATAGATAGATGATAAATGATAGATAATAGATAATAATAAGTAATAATAGATATGATAAATAAATAGATAATAGATGATAGATAATAAATAATAATAAATAAAAATAGATAATAAATAAAGATAAATAAGAATAGATAATAAATAATGATAAATAAGAATAGATAATAAATAATAAATAAATAATAGATATAATAAATAAAGGAAAATAGATATGCTGATGAATAGATATTGAATAATGGAATTCCACACTGTTCTCACTTCAATTAATTTAACATCTTTCGAATTCTTATTTTATTGATTTCTTTCATGTTTTTATTATTCCGTTATATTTCATACTTTTGATTTTTATTTCGATTTTTAAAAAATCTTTTGAGTTATATTTCTTTATTAGTTATTTTTTCAGTATAGTACTTTAATGTTGTTTTGCTCTTTATCAGTAAAATGTTAATTTCCTTTTTATCGTCAAGTAGCTTATTTCTCTTTTCTTACTTATTTGTATTAGATTATTTTCCCTGACAGATTATTTCCTTGGTCCTGCTCCTTATACTTGCTCACTTATTCTTACCATTCACTGTCAGCCCTTTCCCTTATTCTCTCCTCTCCTTTTCTTTACACTTGTCATTCCCTTTCTACAAATTTCCCTTATTCTTGCCATCTTCTGTCCACCTGTTTCCTTATTCTCGCCTTCCCTTATCTAACCCTTTTCCTTACATTTGTCATCCCTTGTCAACTTTTCCTTATTCTTGTCAGTCTTTGTTGATCATTCTCTCTCGCATTTGCCAGCCCTTGTCAAGTTACTCCCCTCATACTTGCTATCTCCTGTCATTCGTCTTCCACTTTTATCTCGCTTATTCTTGGCATCCTCTGTCAAGTCTCTTTCTTTTACTTGTCGCTTCTCTTTTTTTTCCATGTCTTGGCATTCCCTGTCAGCGCTCTCTCTTTTACATGTTATCCTCGGTCGAGTCACTTCATTATACTTGGCATCCCTTGATAACATAATCTCTTTCGTTTGACGTATCCTGGTTCTTTGTCAAATACTCTCCCTTATACTTGTCCTCCCTTGTCAAAAATCTATCTTTACCTTAAAATAGGATTTTTGGCAGCTACTTTCCCTTATGCTTACCCTCCCTTGTCAAAAATCTCTCTTTACCTTAAAATCGGATTTTTGGCAGCTAATTTCATTATATTTGCCCTCCCTTGTCAAAAATCTCTGCCTTAAAATCGGATTTTTGGCTGCTACTTTCCCTTTTGCTTACACTCCCTTGTCAAAAATCTCTTTTTACCTTAACATCTCTGGATTTTTGCCAGCTACTTTCCTTATACTTGCCCTCCCTTGTCAAAGATCTCTCTTTACCTTAAAATCGGATTTTTGGCAGCTACTCTCCCTTATATTTACCATCCCTTGTCAAAAAATTTTCTTTATCTAATCTCCAGATTTTTGGCAGCTATTCTCCCTTATACGTGCCCTCCCTTGTCAAAAATCATTCTTTACCTTGACGCCTCAGGGTTCTTTGCCAACGATTTCTCCTTATACTCCCTTATCAATCCTCTTCTTAATACCTACTACCCCTTGTCAAACTTCTCTCTTATACTGGCCATCCTTTGCCAAGCCTCCTACATCATATCTGTCATTCTATGCCAACCCTCTCTCCTTTATATTCGCCATCCCTCTGTCACATAGCATACCACCATACTCAGCCATTTCTCGCCCATCCTCCTTCAGCCATTTCTGACAGCCT
>NC_091549.1:7508140-7513140 GCF_042767895.1 Penaeus vannamei
CCACAACCCTCCCCACCACCACCACAACAACCACCCACCACTACTACCACAACCACAACCAGAACCACACCACCCCCACACCCACACCACCCCCCACCCCCACTACCACAACCACAACCACAACCACACCACCACCACACCACCACCCCCACACCACCCCCACCACCAAAACAACCACCACCACCACCACACCAACACCAACACCAACAACGCCACCACCACCACCACCACCACCACAACCCCCCCACCACCACCACAACCCTCCCCACCACCACCACAACAGCAACCACCCCACCCCCACTACCACAACCACAACCACAACCACAACCACTTTTACCACCACCACCACCACCCCCACCACCCCCACCCCCACTACCACAACCACAACCACAACCACAACCACACCCACCCCACCACCCCCACCGCCAAAACAACCACCACCACCACCACACCCACACCCACAACGCCTACCACCACCACCACCACCACCACAACCCCCCCACCACCACCACAACCCTCCCCACCACCACCACAACAACCACCCCACCACCACTACCACCACCATCAACATCACCATCATCATCATCATCATCATCATCATCATCATCAACATCAACATCAACATCAACATCAACATCAACATCATCATCATCATCATCATCATCATCATCATCATCATCATCATCATCATCATCATCATCATCATCAACATCAACATCATCATCATCATCATCATCATCATCATCATCATCATCATCATCAACATCATCATTATTTAACCAAACGAGGTGCCTGCGTGCCGAAATAGGCCTGTCGACCGCAAGACAAGACAGTCACCTCTAAGAGTCGCGTCTCAGATCTCAGTTTACAAAAGACCGAATCGTGACTGTACAATAGAAAGCCCAATCTCGGATTAACGATCAGAAGCACCTAATCGATATCGAGTTGGCCGGCAGAAGTAGAAAAGAAAAGAAAATGAGAAAGAGAGAGAGGGGGGGGAAGAGAAAGAGAGAGAAGAAAGAAAGAAAAGAGAGAGAGAGAGAGAGAGAGAAGAGAGAAGAGAGAGAGTAGAAAGAAGAGAGAGAGAAGAAAGAAAAGAGAAGGAAAGAGAGAAAAAAAAAGAGAGAGAGAAAAGAAAAGAAGAAAAAAAAGAAAAGAAAAAAAAAACATTGTGATTCTGATTGATTTTTTTTCGGTCATTCTTACAAGCGATTTTTTCTTAAGGAAAGTCGCCGTGATGTGGGCAGAGTGTCGTGGTGCCGAGAGAACGTGGCGCCCGTGGTCTCAATTTATCCGGGTGAGGGCGCCGGGGAGCGAATGGAATGACGAGGTCGCGCCTTCGGTGAGAATCGTGGGCGTGGGTTGCGTAAGGGACGACGTCGCCTCCGCCGCGGGCCGCTGGACGCCCTCGCATGCTTTATTGCATGTATGTATGTATGTATATATGTATGTATATATATATATATATATATATATATATATATATATATCCATTCATATATCATGTATGTATCAGAGAGAGCGAGAGAGAGAGAGACAGACAGACAGACAGACAAACAGACAGACTGACAGACAGACAGACACACACACACACACACACACACACACACACACACACACACACACACACACACACACACACACACACACACACACACACACACACACACATACACACACACACACAAACAGACAAAGACAGACAGACAGACAGACAGAGAGAGAGACAGACAGACAGACAAACAGACAGACAGACAGAGACAGACAAACAGACAGAGAGAGAGAGAGAGAGACAGACAGACAGACAGACAGACAGACAGACAGACAGACAGACAAATAACCCGGTGACCCTATAGGCATAAGCCACAGCAAGCGGTCAGAGAAAGCAAGTTGGCTGACGTGTGACGCCTCCGCTCAAGGTCCCTCCATGCATTCGTTCTTGCATAGCTTCACGAATCCTGCTCTTGTCAACTCAATGAATGTACGAAGATGTGCAATATTTACGTTCAGGAATACGAAGGTCTGTCATGATTCCGGAGTGAGGATTCGGTCATAGAAAGGAAGGGAACGTGAATGGGACACACGGGGGAATGACCAGAGCATTATAAGCTAGCTGGCAACTGTCTCTCACTTCCTGTCCGTGGGTAATGTGGGTATGTATTTTCCACCTTTGATTCATTGGCAGGAAAAGGGGCATTTTAAGGATATGAACGACGAGGCTTGGGAAATGCACTAAAAATTTGCAATGGAAATGGATATGAATTTGATGATTAAATTCGTTTACTGATTCATAAAAAGCAATTTAAATCGGTTATGAATGAGACGCTAACAAACCCTTTACGTTAGAAAAGTTGTACCCATCCATAAAAATTATGATATATTTTAAGTAAACGAATGTAAGATATCTATTTAAAGAAATCAGCCATTTGATATGAAATACCTGTATCCGTTTTATAAAGTCTTTAAAAGACCACCATATATACAATTTGTAATATAAGTTACTTTCAGAAATCACGAGATAAAAGATCAAATATACAAGGACATTAAATACATCTCCTGTATGTTCCCTGCGACTGTATAAACACTTGGCTATGATTGGAATTATATCAGGCAAACATTTTCATCTCTTTAGACAAATATGGGAAGGAATGATTAAAAAAAGAATACGTTCTAGTCCTTACACGGGAATTGAGAGCATAAAAGATATTCTAGAAATACTGTGAAAGAACAAAAAAGTAATTAAAGAATAGTAATGATGATGATGTTGATGATGATTATGGTGATATATTTGATGATTATATATTCATTATAGTGATAATGATGGTGTGATGATTATATGAATAATGAGGATGATGATGGCCGTCTACAACAACATGATAGTGACAGATGACTATATGATAACGACGATGACGAAAATCATATAATTGATAATGATGATGTGTATAGTAAGATGGCGATGAAGATGACAATAGAAATGGCAATTTTTGAGGATGATAATCATATAACTGGTGCCTATATCATTAAAGATAATAAAATGGATGAAGATGATGATGATGATAACCATAATAATGATAATAAAAAAATATGATTGAGTGATAACATTCGTGATAATGCTGATAATATTGATATTAGGATCATGCTGAAAACATGATAATGATAATTATAATGAAAATGACGATGCTGATACTTATATCAATGTTCAAGTTATAATAGTAATGATAATAATGGTGGCGGAGATGATGATGATGATGATAACAGCGACGATGACGATGAAGATGATGATGATGATGATGATGATGATGACAACACTAATGACAATATAAATTAAATAATGATATTAGAGATGACGGGGAGATTGATGATGATAATGATAGTGAAAATGATGACGAGGACAAAAATAATAATGAAACCAACGAAGATGACGATGAAGAAGAAAAGGAAAATGACAGCTTAGATGAAGAGAGAGATGAAAATAATAATGAAACCACCGACGATGACGATGATGATGATGACGATGACAACACTGATAAAATAAATAAAATAATGATATCAGAGATGACGGCGAGATCGACGATGATAATGATAGCGAAGATGATGACGAGAAGGACGAAAATGATAGTGAAACCAACGAAGATGATGAAGATGAAGATGAAAATGATATCGATGATGACGAGAGAGACGAAAATAATCATTAAATCACCAGCGATGAAGACGACTACGAAAATGATAACGGAAATGATAACCATGATAACAATCCCAGTTCCAACGCGAGGCAGATACCATTCCCAACGGGAACTTCCTGGGGGCACAAGTAGACGAGGCTTCTGCGGCCCAGTAGACACAACCAGGGGCTTCCGGGGGGCTTCAGTGGGCAGCCGCCATGTCACCCGCGATGGTTTCCGCAAGTGGGTGTCTTCATCCGGGGGTCTTTCTGCCCGGCGGGTCACTTCCTCAATTGGTCCCCGCGTGTTCGGGCCGGCCTGGTTGGGAGGCCGGGAGGGAGGCCGGGCGGGCGGGAAGGGAGGGCGGGCGGGAAGGGAGGGCGGGCGGAAAGGGAGGGCGGGCGGGAAGGGAGGGCGGGCGGGAAGGGAGGGCGGGCGGGAAGGGAGGGCGGGCGGGAAGGGAAGGGAGGGGATGGGATGGGTGGGGAGGGAAGGGAGGGAAGGGAGGGGGATGGGATGGGTGGGGTGGAGTGGGGTGGGGGGTTGTTGTTGGTGGTGGTGGTTGTGTTGTTGTTGTTGTTGTAGGGGGGGATGAGGGGGGGGTTGCTGCTGTTGCTGTTGATGTTATTGTTGTTGTTGATGATGATGTTGTTGTTGGTGGTGGTGGTGGTGTTTTTGTTGTTGTAGGGGGGATGAGGGGGTTGTTGTTGTTGATGTTGATGTTAATGTTGTTGTTGATGATGATGTTGTTGTTGTTGGTGGTGGTGGTGATGGTGGTGTTGTTGTTGTTATTGATTGGGTCGTATTTTTGTTTGTTTTTCGTTTTAAAATTATTATCATCATCGTCATCATGTCTCCGCTTTCATTATTATAATTGCTATCATAACTTGAACATTAATATAATTATCAGCATCGTCATTTTCATTATGGTTATCAAAATCACGTCGATTTCAGCATTCATTGTTATTGCGTTGGTGTATTGTGTGGGGGTGGGGAGGGGGTGGGGGGGAGGCTCTGTATGCTTTTGGGTACCTGTGTATCTGTGTATTCCTTCGCTTTCTCTCTTTTGTCGTTTTTTATTCCTTTTTCTCTCTTTCACTCTCTTTCTCTGCATTTTTCTATCTTTTCTGCATTTCTCTCTCTCTCTATTTTTTCTCTCCCTCTCTCTGTCTGTCTCTCTCTCTCTGTCTCTCTCTCTCTCTCTCTCTCTCTCTCTCTCTCTCTCTCTCTCTCTCTCTCTCTCTCTCTCTCTCTCTCTCTCTCTCTCTCTCTCTCTCTCTCTTTCCTTTCTCTCTCTCTCTCTCTCTCTCTCTCTCTCTCTCTCTCTCTCTCTCTCTC
>NC_091549.1:7525640-7535640 GCF_042767895.1 Penaeus vannamei
ACCTCTCTGTCTCGTTTTTTGTCGGCCTTTGACGGATTTACTTTCACGGTTTCATGTGCGCTTCCTTTCCTTCATTAAAAAAGAACGTTTTAGAAAAATAAATAAATGGGAATGATAATGAAAGATAAACAAGGAAAGAAAAAACGCCTCTTCTTTAAAGAATGATTTATATATATACATATATAAATATATATATATATATATATATATATATATATATATATACATACATATATATATATATATATATATATATATATATATGTGTGTGTGTGTGTGTGTGTGTGTGTGTGTGTGTGTGTGTGTGTGTGTGCGTGTGTGTGTGTGTGTGTGTGTATGTATATATTTCTATATGTATGTATATATACAAACATATATATATATATATATATATATATATATATATATATATATATATATATATATATATATATTCCAAAAAGGAAAATTTGACTCCGCGCTGATGCCCTCGCTGGCACCTGGCACCTGCACCCTTTGTGTCTGTAAATGACGTGGTTCTTCTCATTAATAGAAGGCTGGAGAATGAAAGAAGACCATATTAAAAGAGGGGAGAGAGGGAGAGTGTCAGGGATGGAGGGAGGGAGAGGGAGGGAGGGGGAAGGAGGTAGAGGGAGAGAAAAAGAGAGAAGGAGGGAAGGAAGGGGAAAGGAGGGAGAGAGAGAGAGAGAGAGATGAAGGGGAGAAGGTAGAGAGAGAGAGAAGAGAATAAGAGGTAGAGAGAGAGAGGTTAGTAGGTAGAGAGAAAGAGAGAGGAGAGGAGGTATGGAAGAGAGAGAGGAAAGTAGTTAGAGAGAGAGAGAGGATAGGAGGTAGAGAGAGAGAGGATAGGAGGTAGAGAGAGAGAAGATAATAGGTAGAGAGAGAGAGAGGCTGAGAGACAAAGAGCAGATGATAACACCCACTGTACGCACGCCAAGGGTGTTTACAGTACATAGCACTCTTAAGTTATCTCGGATTCGCTTTCCTTTGTAGGGTGCACCTGCGTGCGTATGTGCGGGCGCGCGCGTGAATGTGCGTTTCTCTGTCTGTCTGCATGTGTGTGTGAGTTTGTGTGTCTTACAGGTTTATGGCATAAGTTGACATCGATTTGAAAGGTATTCTATTCTCTCTTCTTCTCTTCTCTTTTCCTCTTGCCTTCCTTAACTCCCCACCTCCCTCTCTCTTCCCATTTCCTCCCTCACTCCTTCTCTCTCCCCATTTCCTCCCTCACTCCCTCTTCCATTTCCTCCCTCACTCCCTCCCCATCTTCCTCATTTCTCTCTCTCTCCCTCCCCATCTTCCTCATTTCTCTCTCTCTCTCTCCCTCTTTATCTTCCTCATTTCTTTCTCTCTCTCCCTCTGTATATTCCTCATTTCTCTCTCTCTCTCCCTCTTTATCTTCCCCATTTCCCTCATCTCTCTCCCTCTTTCTCTTCTTCATTTCTCTCTCTCTCTCTCCCTCTGTATATTCCTCATTTCTCTCTCTCTCTCCCTCTTTATCTTCCCCATTTCCCTCATCTCTCTCCCTCTTTATCTTCCTCATTTCTCTCTCTCTCTCCCTCTCAACGTAGACTTAAATATCCACACGACCCACAAACGAAACCAGCTGCGTCGTCCTTACAGCAGGAGAAAGGGTCGCAGTTCGCGGAGGGCGGCGAAGATGGCGTCCTAAGGAGCGTCCAGCGAATGCGATAGGATCTCCCAGCATCTCCGAGGCCGTTGGGGGATCCCAGCATCCGGAGGCGACGTCGGATTGCTCAAAGACCTCGGCGGCGCGCGGGGCTGAGCGGGCGCCGGCGGGTGTGTGTGTGTATGTGCGTGTGTGTGTGTGTGTGTGTGTGTGTGTGTGTGTGTGTGTGTGTGTGTGTGTGTGTGTGTGTGTGTGTGTGTGTGTGTGTGTGTGTGTGTGTGTGTGTGTGTGTGTGTGTGTCTCTCTCTCTCTCTCTCTCTCTCTCTCTCTCTCTCTCTCTCTCTCTCTCTCTCTCTCTCTATATATATATATATATATATATATATATATATATATATATATATATATATATATATTATATCTGTGTGTGTGTGTTTATTTGCGTGTGTGTATGTATGTGAGTGCTTATTTACATATTTATTTATTTATTCATCCATTTAATTAATTACCTACTTATTCACACGCACACACGCAATAGTTAAAGAGTCACCTCACTGTATTCATCAACTCTCGTCTTTCCTCTCTCTTTCATCTCACTGAAATCAACCGAACGTCTGGCAAGCATGACAATCCCATATTTTCCTTAATCACCGTTCTTTTTCATTATTTACCTGCTTACCGAAAGATCCCGGGTTCCGCCACACTTCGTCGACAACAGCAGCGGGCCTTCTGTGGCTGCTAATGAACCTACGTAATGTAAATGACATTTTTCCCGCCAACTCTTGGGCGCCATTTAGTGTCGGGCGGGAAAGTCTGTCCTCGGGATCTCTTGTTGCGGTAAACTGGCCTCTATGAGAGAGCGACGGAGAGGCGAGAATACCGTGCGCTGGGCGAGTGAGGGTGCGCCTTGGGAAGTTGGGGAAACGATTTTATTTTATTGTTTTTTTAAATCGTAACTTATTGAATAAAAATGAATTAACAGCTGATGGATAATGATTTGTTATTTAATTCGAGATAAGAATGCGTGTTTTTTTCTGATGAACGTTTTTTCTCTTTGTTATAAATTTCACTCTTGGGGATTCTGTAATATTAATTGGTGTCAAGAACTTTTGTTTTTTTCTTTTTATCTCCTTTTTCTTCTTTCTTTTATGTTTTCTCTTATATTTCTTATAATTTTGATTTAGTATGGATAGCGCAAAGCTCTCTTTTCCTGTTATTTACTGTTGTTAGAACTTTGACACGAAAAGTAAAGAACGTGCTAAAGTATTTCATGTTTTACTCTCCCTCAGTCGTTCCTGTCATCCTCGTGTCTCCATATCTCCCCACATCCTAAGTCATCCCATATCTTCCCTTCTCCCCAACTCCCTATCCTTCACATCCCCACATTTCCAATTATCTTCCTATCTCCCCAGCATCTCCTTCTTCACTTCCCCTACATCACTCAACATCTCCGACCACTTTCCCATATCTCCCCATTCCCCACATCCCCACATTCCCCATTCCCCATACCCCCACTTTCCCCAATATCTCTCCATCTCCCACATTCCTCACCATCTCTCCATCTCCCCCCACTTCTCCCCAAAATCTCCCCACACCCCCACATTCCCCATTATCTCTCCATTTCCCCCCCACATCCCCATATCTCCCCATCTCTCCCACATTCCCCACTATCTCTCCATGTCCCCCCCACACTTCCCCACACCCCCAACATCTCCCCATTCCCATCTCCCTAACATTTCCCCATCATCTCTCCATCTCCCCACCACATTACCCTCCCCCCCCACCAACATCTCCCCCCACCAGGGAACCCCAACCTCAGCGCCCCCCCCCCCGCCCCCCCCCCCTTCGTGACACGTGATGGCGCCGACGGGGTATAACAATCGACAAATTGATTTTCAGTAACGGTCGCCTCGTTCCCCGCTCGAGCCTCGGCCGGACGTTATCGAGGCCGGAAAGTTTAGACGATGATGGTGATGAAGGAAGAGGGAAGGAGGGAGGGAAGGAGGGAGGAGGGTGGGAGGAGGGTGGAGGGAGGGTGGAGGGTGGGAGGTGGGAGGGGGAGGGAGGGTGGGAGAGGGGAGGGGGAGGGAGGGGGGAGGAAGGAGGTGGTGATGGTGGGAGGTGGGGGTGGAGGTGGTGGAGGGAGGTGGGAAGGAGGGGGGAGAAGGAGGAAGGAGGAAGAGGAAGAGAAAGAAAAGAAGGAGAAGAAGCTGAAAGAGAAGTGGGAGGAGAAAGAGGAGGGGATAAAAGCGGTGAAAAGGCGATGGGACGAGAAGAGGGAGGAGAGGGAGAAGGAGAAGGAGATGGAGATGAAGTAGAAGAGGAAGAATAAGAAGAAGGGGAGGGGAAAGGAGGAAACAAAGAGGGAGAAAATGGTGAAAAAGGAGAAGCAAAAGAAGAAGATGAAAAAAGAAGAAGACGAAGCAGAAATAGAAGAAAGAAAGAAAGAGAAGAGATAAAAAACGAGTGATTTTTCTCTCTTTTTTCCTACTTCTGTTTATCAACGGATCGGCGCAGGTAGTCTGTGATGTGATTCCTATGTCGAGTTTTTCAATTTAAAAGAAATTGGCTGACTGATTGGCGGGTCACCGTACGTAGGCCAGGTTGCTGTGGGGTGGGTGGGGTGGGGGGGGCAGAGGGGGTAGGGGGTTGCTGTGGGGTGGGTGGGATGGGAGCAGAGGGGGAGGGGGTAGGGGGTTGCTGTGGGGTGGGGGCAGAGGGGGTAGGGGTATGGAGGTATAGGGTTGGTGGGGGTAGGGGGTTGTCGGGGGGGGTAGGGTGTTGCTGTAGGGTTGGTGGGGGTAAGGCGTATTGGGTTGGTGGGGGGGGAGGGAGTATTGGGTTGTTGGAGAGGGAGGGGGGGGGAAGGGAGATTAATGATTAGGAGGGAAGAGGGGGGGAGGGAATGATGATGGAGGAATGAAAGGGTTAAAGGGATGAAGATGCGTGTATCTTGATTTTTTTTTTCTTTGCTCTCTCTCATTTTTCTTCCTTTTCTCCCTATTCTCTCTCTCTCTCTCTCTCTCTCTCTCTCTCTCTCTATTACCATATATCTATCTATCTCTATATATCTGTCTCTAAATATCTATGTCTCTAATTATTTATCTCTCTGTATCTATCTATCTCTCTTTCTCACTTTTTCATAACGGTCTGTTTTTAGCAGGGAGACATCATCATCATTATCATCATCTTTATTATCATTATTATCATCATCATTAATATTATCATTATCATTATCAACTAATGACGTTCCTCCCTTGAGAGTAATCCTGCTTCGCTCCAGGTAAAAAAACCAGCAAAGTCCTCCAGAAGCGAAGGGCAGGGCATAAGACTCCTTCCTGAGGGCGAGGTCAGAGCATGGGAGGCGTCGGTTATAGACAATGTGGAAATGTGTGATCTGATGACCTTTTGTCTCTGGAGGGGGTCAGCTTCACAGTGATCACGTGATTGGGTTGGGGAGGTCAGCGCTCGGCCTTCTAAAGGGTGTCTGGTTTTTTGAGTTCTGAGGCGAGGGTGGGTTCCACCTCAACGTGGTGTCAGAATATAAATCTCCTGGAGGATTTGTGGGGGCTTCGTGGCTTGGCTTGGGCTGTGGCGTGGCTTAGACGGTTCTCAATGTGGCCTCGAGTGTTGTGTAGGAATGGCTTCCAATATATGTTGTCCTTGGACCATGAGATATATATAAGAAGCCATTCTTGTATTTTTTTTCTTTTTTTTACTCTGTTAATTCCCCTGCTCCCTCCTTCTCCCATTTCCTCCCCTCTCTCTCCCTCTCCGTCTTTCTCCCCTCTATCTCCCTCTTCCTCTTTTCCCCTTCTCTTACCCTCTCCTTCTTTCTCCCTTTCTCTCTCCCTAACCCTTTTTTCCCTCTCTCTCCCTCTCCTTTCACCTCTCTCTCTCCCTTTCCCTCTTTCTCCCCTCTCTTCTCCTCCCCCTTTCTCCCCTCTCTCTCCCTACCTTCTTCACTACCTTCCCGCTCCCCTCACTTGTTCTTCCAGCCTGCCTCTCTCCCACCCTCTTTATCTCTTCCTCTTTCTCCCTCCCTTGCTGCTTTCCTCTTCCCTTCCCTCCTCTTTAGTCTCTCTTTTTCTCTCTATCTTCCTATCTATTTATTTATCTGCCCCCTGCCCTTCTCTCCCTGTCTTCCTCCCTTTCCTCTATCCTACCCTTCTTCCCTTCCTCCCTCCCCTTTATCCTTCCCTACCTCCCCCTGCACCACCCTAGGCTCCCTCCCTCCCGCCCCGCAGCCTTACGCTCCTTCCCTCCCTCCCCTCAACCTTACCCTCCTTCCCTCCCTCCTATCCCCTACCCCCCTTTTCCCTCCCCTCTTTCACCCCCCACACCCCACCCCATCTCACCCCACCACCCCCTACCCCCACCCCCACCTCCCACCTCACCATAAGCGAAAATCACAAAACAAATATGAAAGGCCAGAGAAAATTGCCATCTGCGGGAAGCCTGCTTTTTGCCTCACCTGAGAGGGAAATAGAAGGTGGGGTGTGGTGGGGGTGGGGGGGTTGGTTATCAGGAGGGTGGGGGGTGGGGTTCCCTTCTCGGCCAGGTAGGAGCTCGTAGGGTTTTCTTTTAAGGGGTTATTAGGATGGAAGCGATGTGTATTTTCCCCATTTTTGGGGCAGGGAGAAGGAGAGAGGGAGAGTGAGGGATAAAAAGAAAAAAAAGGAAGAGAGTGGGAGATGGAGAAAGGGATAAAGAGAAAATGAAAGAGAGGGTAGAGAGAGAGTGGAAGAAGGAGAGGGAGGTAAAAAGGAAGAGAGGGGAGAGAGATAGAGAGTGGGAGAAGGAGAGAAAAGGAGGGATGAAAAGAAATGGAAGAGAGGGGAGAGAGATAGAGAGTGGGAGATGGAGAGAGAGAGAGAGAGGGATAAAGATAAAGTGGAAGAGAGACTGGGAGAAGGAAAGGGAGGGAGGGATAAAAAGAAAAAAGAAAGGGGAGAAAGAGAGAGGGAGGGATAACGAGAGAAATAAAGAAATGGGAGAGATAGAGTGTGAGATGGAGAAAGAGGGAGGAATGAGGAGAAAAAAGAAATGGGGGGAGAGATAGAATGGGAGAAGAAGAAAGAGGGAGGAATTAAAAAGAAAGATAACAGAGTGATGGAATGGGAGAATCAGAGATGGAAAAAGAAGATAACGAGAGAAGTTAGAACGAAATTGAAAAGGCAAAGCGAGTCACATGCAGAACACGGGATCCACAGCCGTCCTCAGACCACTGTACTATATGCCACGTGGAGTCCTTGTAGGGAGCCAAGGAGTAGCACCTCACTCCGAGGAGCAGCCGCACTCCTTCGTCACTCTTTCATAAAGGAGTCGACGCCTTGGTTGTCTGTCTTGCATCCTAAGCTCGCCATCAACCGAAGTCTTGTAGGGCCCATCTTAAGGGTTCTTTCAGGGGGATGGGGGGGGTGCAGGGAGAGAGGGAGAGGGAGAGGGAGAGAGGGAGAGAGAGAGAGAGAGAGCGGGGGGGGAGACGGATATATATATATATTATATATTTATATATATATATATATATATATATATATATATATATATATATATATATATATATATATATAGAGAGAGAGAGAGAGAGAGAGAGAGAGAGAGAGAGAGAGAGAGAGAGAGAGAGAGAAAGTGGGAGAGAGAGAGCGAGAGAGAGAAAAGAAAGAGACAGACAGACAGACAGAGGCAGCGAAAAAGAGAGAGAGGCCGAGAGAGAAACAGCGAGACACTAACAGACAGACAGACAGACTGAGACAGCGAGAGTGAGAGAGAGGAAGCGAAGGACCTTATCCTCTATCTCCTTCGGGTCTTTACATGATTACTCCCCGAGAAGGAGTCGGAAGCTCATCTCCCAAGGAAATGTCCAATGCCGGAAGTTGGTCACGGGATGAATTAACTGAGCCCCCCCCCCTCCTCCCTCTCCTCCCTCTTCTCCATCTCTCTCTATCCTCTTCTCCCTCTACTCTCTCTTCTCTTTCTCCTCCCTCTTCTCCATCTCTCTCTATCCTCTTCTCCCTCTACTCTCTCTTCTCTTTCTCCTCCCTCTTCTCCTTCTCTCTCTATCCTCTTCTCCCTCTACTCTCTTTTCTCTTTCTCCTCCCTCTTCTCCTTCTCTCTCTATCCTCTTCTCCCTCTACTCTCTCTTCTCTTTCTCCTCCCTCTTCTCCTTCTCTCTCTATCCTCTTCTCCCTCTACTCTCTCTTCTCTTTCTCCTCCCTCTTCTCCTTCTCTCTCTATCCTCTTCTCCCTTCACTCTCTCTTTTCTTTCTCCTCCCTCTTCTCCATCTCTCTCTGTCCTCTTCTCCCTCTACTCTCTCTTCTCATTCTCCTCCCTCTTCTCCTTCTCTCTCTATCCTCTTCTCCCTTCACTCTCTCTTCTCTATCTTTTTTTTCCCCTACCTCTTCTCCCTCTTCTCTATTTCCTCTCTCTCCTCCCTCATCTCCATCTCCTCCATCTCTCTCTCTCTCCTCCTCTCCTTCTACTCTCTCTTCTCTTTCTCCTCCCTCTTCTCCTTCTTCTCTCTCTCCTCTTCCCTCTCTTCTCTCTCTTCTTCTGTATCTCCCTTCTTCCCTCTCTTCTTGCCTCTCTCCCCTCTTCTCTCTCTTCTTCTTTCTCTCCCCTCTTCCCTCTCTTCTTCTTTCCTTCCCCTCTTCCGTCTCTTCTTTCTCTCTCGTCTTCTCTATCTTCTCTCTCCCCTCTTCCCTTTCTTCGTCTTTCTCCCCCTCTTCCCTCTTCCGTCTATTCTTCTTTCTCTCCCCTCTTCCCTCTCTTCTCTCTCTTCTTCTCTCTCCTCCCTTTCTCCCCTCTTCCCTCTCTTCTCTCTCCTCCCTTTCCCCCCTCTTCTCTCGTTTCTTCTTTTTCTCCTCTCTCTTTTCAATCTCCTCCCTCCCCCTCAAAAATAGAGGATGCTCCAGAGATGCTCCTTTTTTTCCTTTTTTTTTGCGACGAAGCAATTTCAATAACCTTAAGCAAGGGGGAGAGTTTACCATGATGCTTTGAATGGGAGTGAAGGCGATGGGGAATGATTAGGAATGAGGGTGAAGTGAGGAGAAAGAAAGATGATTGAGGGAGAGAGAGAGGGGGGGGGGGAGGGAGGGAGGGGAGAGAGGAGAGAGAGAGAGAGAGAGAGAGAGAGAGAGAGAGAGAGAGAGAGAGAGAGAGAGAGAGAGAGAGAGAGAGAGAGAGAGAGAGAGGGGAGAGAGGGAGTGAGAGAGAGAGAGAGAGAGAGAGAGAGGCCCATTGACAAAGCTGAACAAAGAGAGAGGTTGGGAGAGAGAGAGAGAGAGAGGGAGGGAGGGAGGGAGAGAAGGAGAGAGAGAGAGAAAGAGATGATATATAAGATGGAGGATTTATGATTTAAAGAATGAATGAATGACAGGGGAGCGACTGCCATTTCTATCTTCCATGTTTATCATCATCTTCATCATCAATTCATCTTTATCATCATCATCATCTTCCATCTTCCTCGCCATATTCATCTTTATCCTCACTATCATCGTCATCACTATCATCTATATGATCAGAGTCGTCATCACCACCCTCACATCCTCCTCTTCATCATCGGCACCATCATCACTATCATGATCATATACACTGCAACCATCCTCACCACCACCTCCACCATTTTCACCACCATCCCCGCCACCATCACCATTTTCATCACCATCCCGGCCACCACTACCATCACCATTTTCATCACAATTGCCACCATTTTCATCACCATTGCCACCATTTTCATCACCATTACCACCTTTTTCATCACCACCATTTCCGTCACCACCACCATCAGCACCTTTTTCATCACCATTACCACTTTCATCACCACCACCACCACTTTCATCACCATTTCTGTCACCACTACCACTTTCATCACCCTCACCGTAGAGAGTGACCACAGACCATCTCCAAAAGTGATGAAGATCCTCGGACCCTTAATAAGTGGATTATAAATTGCTGTTTTCTTTCAATGATTGGAAACCCGACGAAAGATAAAGATAGACAGAGATAGATAAAGACGAATCCCTGTCCTTGGCGTCGTGTGGTGGCCCTGTCGATCGATAGATAGTACTGTACGGCCTTGTGAACGTGACACCTTGTGGGGCAGTGCGATGTAAGGTCACAATTTTGACCTCTGCGACTATTTAAAGGGTTGTTTATTTTTGATGTTGGTGATGTTTTTTTGTGCTGTTGTTGGTATTGTCATTATTTTTTTTTTTTGTGTTATCGCCGTTACCATTATAGGGATAAAGATAATGATTATGATAATAATTATCATAATCATCATTGTCATTATCATTATTGTTATTATTATTATTCTCATTCTTATTATTGTTATTATTATCATTATCATTATTACTATTATCATTATT
>NC_091549.1:7540640-7543140 GCF_042767895.1 Penaeus vannamei
TTGAAGAGATTCGGAAACGTTTTATGGGACCTGAAAAGGATTCAGTTTCGAAAAGTGTAAAGAAATATCTCGAGAGGTTCAGATATGGTTTAGATAAGAAGGAAAATTATTCGGAAATGTTTTTTAAGGGATTGGGAAATGTAAAGGGTTCGAAAATGCTTTAAGGGATTCGGAAATGTTGTACGGGATTCGAAAATTGTTCAGTTACTCAAAGGGAAACAGAAATGTCTAAATAGATACGGGTAACTTTTTAGATGGAAAGGAAAGTGTTTGGAAAATGTTTGTAAGGGATTAGGTAATATATGCAAGGGATTCGGAATTTTTATAGGGATTAGAAAAAGTTTTAAGGGATTCGAAAATGTTTTATGTCAATCGAAAATATTTCAAGTGGTTCGAAAAAGTTTTAAGGGATTCGAAAATGTTTTAAGGGATTGGAAAATGTTTTATGACAATCAAAAATATATCAGGTGGTTCGAAAAAGTTTTAAGGGGCTCAGAAATGTTTAAACGATTCAAATGATAAAATAATAGAAAAAATGTTTTAAGGAGTTAGGTAAAAGGTTTCGAAAGCAACCTCTTCTTATTTCCTCTATTGTTGCCACATTAATAATTCACCGAGATTCGTGTGCAGTCAGTAATTCACTAATTACATACGCACGAATGTATGTATTATGCCCCGCCTTGCTAGATATCTGCATAAAACTTACTAACTATTGTCAACCTTCCAATTACGTATTAATGTTCATTAGCATAACGACATTTCGTCATTTCAGAGTCGCTCCGATCTCAAACTTTTCACCTGCCATCAAAGACCTATTAACACGTAGGTTGTTTACCTGCGACCTTCCCCTCCGTCGACTAATTAACACACGTAAGACCAATAAGACACTTACTCTAAGCACTAATTCGGCCCTTTGGCACGGGGTAACACGTGCGTTAAGCCTGTTAGAGGGCGCGTGGCAAACTTTCAAGAACAAAACCCAATTGCTGCCATCTCAGGTCATGCCAAACTCTGGTAATTGAAGCCATCATTGTTGGCGGAATCGGGTCACTTCGTCGGGGCTTTGTGTCGGCGGGGGTGACGTGCTCGGAGGTGGGGCGGGGGGGGGGGGGGGAGTTGGAGGTGGCGGGGGGGGGGGGGGGGAGTCGGAGAGTGGCAGGGGGGGGGAGTCGGAGGTGGCAGGGGGGGGGGGAGTTGGAGGTGGTGCGGAGGCCCCCTCTTCGTAAATGGGAAGCTTGGGAGGTATTTTGGAGCAGTAATGGCGTTGGGATAGTGTTTTTTTTCTCTCTCTCTTTTATTTCTCTCTCGCTCTCTATCTGTCTGTCTGTATGTCTCTTTTCTCTTTTTTCTGTTTTTTTACTCTCTCTCTCTCTCTCTCTCTCTCTCTCTCTCTCTCTCTCTCTCTCTCTCTCTCTCTCTCTCTCTCTCTCTCTCTCTCTCGCTCTCTCTCTCTCTCTCTATCTGTCTGTCTGTCTCCTTTCTCTTTTTTCTGTTTTTTTGGTCTCTTTTCTCTCTCTCTCTCTCTCTCTCTCTCTCTCTCTCTCTCTCTCTCTCTCTCTCTCTCTCTCTCTCTCTCTCTCTCTCTCTCTCTCTCGCTCGCTCGCTCTCTTATCAGTCTGTCTTTCGTTTTTTTTTTTTTTTTTTTTTTTTTTTAGTCTCTCTCTCTCTCTCTCTCTCTCTCTCCCTCTCTCCCTCTCTCTCGCTCTCTCTCTCGCCCTCCCTCTCTCTCTCTCTCTTGGTCATCACGGTTGTTTTTTTTGTTATGGTTGTTTTCGTGGATGGTTTGTCTTATCATGGTTGTTTTTTATAGGGTTGGCTATAATTATGGTAGGTTTATGGATGGTTTTTTATATTATTGTGTTTTTTTCCATTATTATTATTATTAATTTTATTATTGTTATTAATATTATTGTTGTTGTTATCATTATGTATTTATTTTGTAATTATATTTTTATAGTTTGGGTTATTTGGTTGTCTCTCGAAAGAGCTTTGTGATTGTTATGGTTGTTATTGGTTATTATCATGGAATTTGTTTGGGCCGTTTTAGTTAGTTTTTTTTTTAATGATTTTGGCCTTTTTAGAAAGGATTTTGTCCTTTTTATGATTTTGGTATTTTTAAAGTTGATTTTGGCCTTTTTAAAGATGATTTTGGTAATTTTTAAGTGATTTTGGCCATTTTTAAATTGATTTTGGCCTTTTTTATGATTTTGGTCTCTATAAAGTTGATTTTGGCCTTTTTAAAGATGAATTAGGTAATTTTTAAGTGATTTTGGCCATTTTTAAATTGATTTTGGCCTTTTTAAAAATGATTTTGGCGCTTTTATGATTTTGGTCTCTTTAAAGTTGATTTTGGCCTTTTTAAAGATGAATTAGGTAATTTTTAAATGATTTTGGCCATTTTTAGATTGATTTTGCCCTTTTTAAAAATGAATTTGGCAGTTTCAAAGATGATTTTGGCGATTTTTTTATTATTTTTTTTATTTTACTTTATTTTTTTTAT
>NC_091549.1:7544983-7559983 GCF_042767895.1 Penaeus vannamei
TTTCAGTTTCCGCGAGTTGCGAGGTTCTGCCGTTAGCGCGTGTCTCTGCCTCCTGCGTTAATATCCGCTGCTCATTTCCTTTCGTGTGTGAGTTTGCGTTTCTCCCATTTCCTCCTTTCGCTGTTTCGCCTCTCCTCTCTTCCGTTTATCCCTCTTTCTTATCGTATATTTTTTCGTTTCTTTTCCTCTTCTCTCCTCACCTTGCTCCCTCTTTTCGATTTTTTTTTTCTCTTCTTTCCCTACTTTCCCCCCTCTCTCCCCCTCGTCTCCTCTCTCCTTTCCCACTATTTCTCCTCCTCTTCATTTCTCCATCCTTCCCTTTCTCTCCTACCTGCTCCCCCCCCCCCCCTTCCTGGACTCTCTCCCCTTCCTCCTATCCCTCTCTTTCCACCTCTCTCCTCCTTCTTCCATTCCCCTCCATCTCCCTCCTCCATTCCCCCCCTCTCCCCCTTTCTCCTCCCTCCTCCATTCCCCTCTCTCCCCCTTTCTCCTCCTTCCTCCATTCCCCTCCCTCCTCCAATCCTCTCCCATTCCCCTTCTTGTAAATTCACTCAAGTCCTTTTCCCTTTATAAAAGACTTAATCTAATCTTCTTTTATGATTCCTCGACTGTGATTCCTCAGACACGTAACTATGGTGATGGAGATAGATTACGTACATGATGGGGATGTGTGTGCGTGTGTCTGTGTGGATGGATTACGCACATGATGGGGATGTGTGTGTGTCTGTGTGGATGGATTACGTACATGATGGGGATGTGCGTGTGTGTCTGTGTAGATGGATTACGTACATGATGGGGATGTGTGTGTGTCTGTGTGGATGGATTACGTACATGATGGGGATGTGTGTGTCTGTGTGGATGGATTACGTACATGATGGGGATGTGTGTGTGTGTGTCTGTGTGGATGGATTACGTACATGATGGGGATGTGTGTGTGTGTCTGTGTGGATGGATTACGTACATGATGGGGATGTGTGTGTGTGTCTGTGTGGATGGATTACGTACATGATGGGGATGTGTGCGTGTGTGTGTGTGGATGGATTACGTACATGATGGGGATGTGTGTGTGTGTGTGTGTGGATGGATTACGTACATGATGGGGATGTGTGTGTGTCTGTGTGGATGGATTACGTACATGATGGGGATGTGTGTGTGTCTGTGTGGATGGATTACGTACATGATGGGGATGTGTGTGCGTGTGTCTGTGTGGATGGATTGCGTACATGATGGGGATGTGTGTGTGTGTCTGTGTGGATGGATTACGTACATGATGGGGATGTGTGTGTGTGTCTGTGTGGATGGATTACGTACATGATGGGGATGTGTGTGTGTGTCTGTGTAGATGGATTACGTACATGATGGGGATGTGAGTGTGTGTCTGTGTAGATGGATTACGTACACAATGGGTGTGTGTGTGTGTCCATGTGGATGGATTACGTACACGATGGGGATGTGCGTATGTGTGTGGATGGATACGTACATGATGGGGATGTGTGTGTGTGTGTCTGTGTGGATGGATTACGTACATGATGGGGATGTGTGCGTGTGTCTGTGCAGATGGATTACGTACATGATGGGGATGTGTGTGTGTGTGTGTGTGGATGGATTACGTACATGATGGGGATGTGTGTGTGTGTGTGTGTAGATGGATTACATACATGATGGGGATATGTGTGTGTCCGTGTGGATGGATTACGTACATGATGGGGATGTGTATGTCCATGTAGATGGATTACGTACATGATGGGGATGTGTGTGTGTGTCTGTGTGGATGGATTACGTACATGATGGGGATGTGTGCGTGTGTCTGTGCAGATGGATTACGTACATGATGGGGATGTGTGTGTGTGTGTCTGTGTAGATGGATTACGTACATGATGGAGATGTGTGTGTGTCTGTGTAGGTGGATTACGTATATGAGGGGGATGTGTGTGTGTTCGTGTAGATGGATTACGTACATGATGGGGATATGTGTGTGTGTGTCTCCGTAGATGGGTTACATACATGATGTGTCTGTGTCTGTGTCTGTGTAGATGGATTACGTACATGACAGGGATGCCTGTGTCCGCGTACAGGCAGGTGGCACGGAAATTGGCAGACGGATAAAACGCAAATAGGGAGATGGATTGCCGGCTCGCTCGCTGGATTGGCATGATTCTGATTGATAAGGGGCTAAAAGGGGTTATGTGTTTTGTTTCGCTTTATCTCTAATCGCTGTGTCGTGGTGGACGGTGGGTAGGTGATGGGGGGGGGGGGTCAGCTCGCGTGGATAGAAGGGAGAGAGAGAGGGAGGGGAGGGTGAGAGGGAGGAAGAGGGAGGGAGAGAGGGAAGGAGGAAGGGAGGGGGAGGGTGAGAAGGAGGGGAGGGAGGGGGAGAAGGAGAGAGGGAGGGGGAGAGGGAGAAGGAGGGAGGGAGAGAGGGAAGGTGAGAGGGAAGGTGAGAGGGAGAGAGAGAGAGATAGAGAGAGAGATAGAGAGGAAGGGAGGGAGAGAGGAAGGGAGGGAGAGAGGAAGGGAGGGAGAGAGGAAGGGAGGAAGGGAGGAAGGGAGGGAGAGAGGAAGGGAGGGAGAGAGGAAGGGAGGGAGAGAAGAAGGGAGGGAGAGAAGAAGGGAGGGAGAGAGGAAGGGAGGGAGAGAGGAAGGGAGGGAGAGAGGGAGAGAGGAAGGGAGGGAGAGAGGAAGGGAGGGAGAGAGAAAGGGAGGGAGAGAGAAAGGGAGGGAGAGAGAAAGGGAGGGAGAGAGAAAGGGAGGGAGAGAGAAAGGGAGGGAGAGAGAAAGGGAGGGAGAGAGAAAGGGAGGGAGAGAGAGACGGAGAGAGAGAGAGACGGAGAGAGAGAGAGACGGAGAGAGAGAGAGACGGAGAGAGAGAGAGACGGAGAGAGAGAGAGAGAGAGGAAGGGAGGTAGAGAGAGAGAGAGAGCGGGAAAGAGAATGAGAATGAGAATGAGAATGAGAATGAGAATGAGAATAGAGAGAGAGAGAGAGAGAGAGAGAGAGAGAGAGAGAGAGAGAGAGAGAGAGAGAGAAAGAGAGAGAAAGAGAGAGAGAGAAAAAGAGAAAAAGAGCTCCTTCCTTTCCCAAGCAGTTCACCCTAAAATCTCCTTAATTCCTCCCCTTCCTCCCCCTTCGCGCCATAAAGCACCATAACTATATAAGTAAGAATTGATTAAGGGAATAACGGGGGAAGAAGAGGTAGAGCAGAGGATGAAAACTGGAAAGAGGGAAAACGGGGAAGGGGAAATAAAAGGAGGGATAAATGGGGGTGGGGGGAGATAGATGGGAGAGAGAGAACGGGTGGAAAGAAGAGGAAGAGGGAGGGGAAAACTGATAGGAAGGGAGGAATGGGGAGGAAGGAGAGATAGGGGGAAGGAGCAGAGAGATGAGGGAAGGGGGAAGAAGAGAGATAGAGACTTGGGAAAGAGGAGGAGAGGGGCGAAGGAGAGAGATGGGGGAGGGGGAAGGGAAGGAGAGGAGATAGAGGGAGGAAGGAGGAGGAAAGGGAGGGGAGGGAGGAAGGAGAGAGATGAGTGAAAGGGGAAAGAGGAGGGGAGCGACGCAGGAGAGAGCTGGGGAAGGGGGGAAGGAAGGAGAGAGATAGGGGGAGGGGGGAGGAAGGGGAATACATGAAAGGGGAGAGGACATTCTGATTATGTCACCACGCCGGCTTCGCTTCAATGTAATTTATCCTTCCGATCCGTCTGGTCTCTGTAATTATCTGATGCGGGGAATAATACGATGTCTGATTGCACGGGCGGGGACTTCAGCTGCGGCCGCGACGTGCAGGGTGACCTCTGGGTGTTGGGGGAGGGGGATGGGGGTGGGAGGGGAAAGTATGTGTGTGGTGGGGGAGAGGTAAGGGGGCGCGCGTGGGGTGTGTGTGTGTAGGGAGTGGTGTGTGTGTGTGTGTAGGGGGTGGTGTGTGCTGGGGGAGGAAGGGTGGGAGGGGGGTGTATGTGTGCGTGGGGGAGAGGTGAGGGGCGTGCGTGTGCATGTGTAGGGGTTGGGCGAGTGTATGTGTGGTGGGGGGGTATAGGGGTGGGGTGTGTGTGTGTGTGTCGGGGTGGTCTTGTGTGTGTGTGTGTGCTTGTGTATGTTTGTGTGTGTGTATGTGTGTGCGTATGTGTGTGTGTGTGCTTGTGTGTATGTGTGTGTGTGTGTGTGTGTGTATGTTTGTGTGTGTGTATGTGTGTGCGTATGTGTGTGTGTGTCTGTTAGTAACCTGTCGTGACCTGTCAGGAGGTCACCGTCAACCTTTAGTCCGCATGACCGGGAGCTAAGATACCCGATTGATTCTTCGTGAGAAAAGTTGATGAAAGTTCATATTGGTTCATAGCAAGTAGGATTGTTATTTTATTATCATAATTATTATCATTATTATCATCATCGCAATCATCATCATCTTTATTATTATCTTTATTACTATTATTATATTTATTATTATTATTCATTTTTTTTTGAAAGGTAAGGATGTGGACTCCATAAAACGAGAATTTAGAACAGCTTTTTGTAGAACGGTTTTTGTTCATCACGTTGTAGTGCGTGGAATGTACTGAAAAGAAATGTGTATATATAAAGGGGAGAGATTACAGAGCAGCTGTAAAAAATATATATATTTTTTCAGATCCTTGGAAAAATAATTCTATTTAAAGTCTATAAAGAATATAAAAAACAACATAAAAGAATCGACATAACATTCTAAATTTTGTTTACGTAAATCTGACAACTGCAGAAACATGATGATAGGTAATTGGCAGCAATTTCTTACCATGTTGAAAAAGCTTAATGTTGCGCAGTTTGCAAGATCATAATCCGTTTCATTATTTTCGTTCTGGTACTTAACCCTTTCGCTGCGCAGTTTGTCCGGCGTTTATTTTTTTTTATTTTTTTATTTTTTATTTTTTTATTTATTTTTTTACCCACCAAGACCGACTTTGATATATTAGCAAAAATAAGAAAGTGCATTACGGCTAATAGGAGTGTGTGAGAGAGTTGCAAGAGTGGTAAATTGAATCACATTCGCGCCACCTGCAATTCCGAGGCCACATTACATAACAAAGAAGAATAAAGAAAAAAAATGAAGGTAAGATTCCTCAAGGTAAAAAAGTTCCGAGGGGAAAGAACTTCAAGGTAAACATTAAGTTCGTGGAGAATATTCTTCCGCTTTCAATGCGTCTGGCACCGAGTTCTCTTTCTTTCTCTTTCTTTCTTTCTTTCTTTCTTTCTTTCTCTCTCTCTCTCTCTCTCTCTCTCTCTCTCTCTCTCTCTCTCTCTCTCTCTCTCTCTCTCTCTCTCTCTCTCTCTCTCTGTCTCTTTCCCTCCCTCCCTCCCTCCCTCTCTCTTTCCTTTTCTTTTTCTTCTCCCTCCCTCCCTCCCTCTCTTCCCCCCTCTCCCTCTCCCTATCTTCTTTCCTCTCTCTCTCTCCCTCCCCCTCCTCCTTCCCCTTCCCCTTCCCTTCCCCCTTCCCCTTCCCCATCTCCTTCCCCTTCCCCTTCCCCTTCCCTTCCCCCCTTCCCTTCCCCTTCCTCTCTCTCTCTCTCTCTCTCTCTCTCTCTCTCTCTCTCTCTCTCTCTCTCTCTCTCTCTCTCTCTCTCTCTCTCTCTCTCTCTCTCTCTCTCTCCCCCCTTCGGCGCTTTTTAAAGGAAAATGGAAGGTTGTCCTCGAGGGTGGTGGGGAGAGCTTTCTCTGCATTTAGAGGAAGTGATCCCGTGTGCTTGGAAGAGGGAGAGGGAAAGTAAGAAGAGGGGAGGAGGGAGAGGGAGTGTGGCGAGTAGGGAGAAGAGGAGAGAGGGAAGGGAGTAGGGAGAGGGGGGAAGGGAGAGAGATGGGAGTGGGAGTAGGGAGAGGGAGAGTGGGAGTAAGAAGAGGGGGAAAGGAGAGGGAGAGGGGGAAGGGAGTAGGGAGAGGGGGAAGGGAGTAATGAAAGAGGGGAGGGGAGTAGGGGAAGAGGAAGGGAGTAGGGTAGAGGGGAAGGGAGTAGGGAGAGGGAAGCGAGAAGGGAAGGAGGGAAGGGAAGGAGAATAAGGAAAGGAGGAGAGGAATAAGGAAGGGGGGAGGAGGGTAGGGAAGGTAAGAGGTGAGTAACGAAAAGGAGAGAAGATCAGAGAAAGGGGAATGGGGAAACGAAGATGGGAATAGATAAAAGGGAGAGGGGAGAGAGGAGAAGGGAAGGGTAGGAGAGGAGTAGGGGAGCAGAGAAAGGGAGAGGGGAATAAGGAAGGGCAGAGAGAGAGAGAGAGAGAGAGAGAGAGAGAGAGAGAGAGAGAGAGAGAGAGAGAGGAAAGGGGAAATCCCACACTCAGAATTCTTACAACAGCATTCGTCGCTCGCTTTGCAGAACGAGGCAATTTGCAATAAATCCAAGATTACTTCCGGCTAATGAATCACCTGTGACCCCCCCTCCCCTTCCCTCCCCTCCCCCACCCCTCCTCCTTTCCCTCCTTTCCCTCGACCTCTCCGCTTCACCGAATGTTGGGGAATGTAGGGGAAGACTTTGGCACCTGTTAGTGGGGGTCAAATTGCACGCGTTCTGAGGCTGCAGGGATGAAGGTCGGGTTCACTGGGGAGGGAGGGAGGGAGGGAAGGAGGCGGGTGGGAGGAACGGCGAAGGAGGGAGGGAGGATGGTGAGGGGAACGGCGTAAGAGGGAGGGAGGCGGGTGGGGGGAATGGCGAAGGAGGGAGGGAGGAAGGTGGGGGGAACGGCGAAGGAGGGAGGGAGGCGGGTGGGGGGAACGGCGAAGGAGGAAGGTGGGGGGATGGCGAAGGAGGGAGGGAGATCAATGGAGGAACGGCGAAGGAGGGAGGGAGGAAGGTGGGGGGAATGGCTAAGGAGGGAGGGAGGAAGGTGGGGGGGAACGGCGTAAGAGGGAGGGATGCTGGTGGGGGGAATGGCAGAAGGAGGGAGGGGGATCGGTGGGGGGAATGGCGAAGGAGGGAAGGAGGCTGGTGGGAGGAACGGTGAAGGAGGGAGGGAAAGTGGAGGTAAGAATGGCGAAGGAGGGAGGGAGACTGGAGGGAAGAACGGCGAAGGAGGGAGGGAGACCGGAAGGAGGAATGACCAAAGAGGGAGGGAGATTCGAGAGAGGAACGGCGAAGAAGGAGAAGGAAAACCGGAAGGAAGAACGGCCAAGGAGGGAGGGAAACCGGTAAGAGGAACGGCGAAGAAGGAGGGAGGGAGACTCGAGAGAGGAACGGCGAATAGGCAGTTACACGTGTTCTTTGCAGCAGATTCATTGCAACTTTTTTTTTTTCTTTTCCGATGTAACAGGTAGTCATTTTTGCGGTCAGATTATGTCCACAGATTAGATGTCAGACTTTGCATGCCGGGAACAGCTGAGGATGCTGACGGCGGATATTTTTATGTAGGCCTAATTATTGTTTTTTTCTTTATTATTTTCATTATTTTCGTGTTGATTTGTTTATTGGTTTGTTTACTTATTGATTTGCGTAGTAATTTACGCTTTGGTATATATTGGTTTACTTTTATTTATTTATTTATTTATTTTTCATCATCATTATTGTTTGTCATCATTATCGTCATTGTCATCATCATCATCAATATTATTATTATCATTATCATTATCATCATCATCATAATATATGTATGTATATATATATCACTGTCATATATACTAATACTAATAGTAATGATAATAACAATGAAAATAATAAAACCAATGAGGATAATTGAATAAAAACACAAATAAAATGCATATAGAAACCGACCTTCTGTTATCTCAGCAGAAGAGCTAATTCAGTCTACAAAAGTGAATTAATTTTTATAATGGACGTGGTAACTGCTCATGCTGTGGTTCAAAAAAGAGATTAACATAACGTTGAAGTTGAATTAACAGTTGCATTTTTAATTCTTTTCCCTTTTTTCATATATTCTCTACAAACATCGCAGCTTTGTCTTCCTTTTGTGTTTGATGAGGATGGGAAAAAAGGGAATTTTGTATTAGGAAAAAAAAAGTATTTATAGTATTTTTTCCCTTATAGAGTAAAAATCTTTATTGTGATTTTTTTTGTTTTGTTTTTTATTGCAAGTAATGGGTGTTATTACATGTGAAAATGGGTGATAAGGTAAGGAAGTAAATAGAGAAATATGATAATGGAAAGAGAAAGAGGAGGAATAACTTAGCGGTTTAATTAATGATCTCTTTAGATTATTTTTATTTCATTTAATTACATATGTAGTTTGTTCAGCTGATTAAGTCTGGGACTGTTTTAATAAGTTAATACGATTTGATTTAGTTAAAAGGATTTTATTTTTCTTTATTTACTCTCGTGTGAAAGTGCTTGCGAAGAACTTAGGAAGCAAATCATATGATTAATTTGTGTTGGCTTTATATATATATATATATATATATATATATATATATATATATATATATATATATATATATATATATATATATATATTTTTTTTTCTTTTTTTTTTCTTTCTTTTTCTTTTTTTCGCATAATTTTCATTAAACTAATAAGAAAAAAATAATGACATTTTATTTATATTTAGAGATAGACAGCGAATGTGATTATTTTATTTAGATAAATAAAAATAAAATCATCATTATGTAATTTTCGATTTAATTTTGATGAAAAGATAGGAAAAGGAAAAATAAGATTATATACATTTTATTTCTATGTAGAGATCAACAGCGTTACGTAATTGTTAATATATGCATCTCAATAAAAATAAAACCATTGCATTGTCCCCGGGATAATGCCTTAAAATATTGATAAGCTACATGACTTTCACATGACTGATTTTAAATGAATTCGACGGTTGGAATTTCGTGGGAGCGGAGGTCGGTTGGCGGGACATTTCCTGGTCGCTGATTGGCGGTCGCTCTTGACCAATGGGAGAGTCGCTTTCCGTGTAGATTTTTATATTTCGTTTTTTTCCTTCCTTTTTTCTTTATTTTCCTTTTTTGGAAGGGGGTTTGAGTTTCAGGTTTGGGATTTTGGGGTTTTAGGGATGATTCTACGTCGGTGTGTTTTCTTTATTTGTTTTTATTGTTTTTCTTATATTTTATAAATCCGCCAACACGCATTATATTTATCAGGCTTTAGGGGGAGTCTGTCGGCGTCTACTCTATTAATTGATTGTATTTCTTTATTCAGTATGTATTCAGTTTTGTAAATGCCAAAAAAAATGTATTTGGGCTTTTGTGAAAATGTCCAAGAACCGGAATATAGGCATTTGCGTAGAAATTCTCGCCTATCGCACCCCCCCTCCCCCTCCCTCCCCTTTCCAATAGGCCTGTCTACATGCAAATGTGGATTTTTATGTCGTCTGGCGCCTTTTCGGTGTCGAGTATATAAATATATCTTTTATTTCATTACTATTGCTGTGTTTTAGCGCAGTGGATATATTTCTGAGATGTAGCGTTGTGGTGTTTGATGTTTTGCAAGTTTTCTTTTTTTTCCACCGATTGCACAACTCTGAGGCTGAGGCCAAAAGGCAACAACAACAAAAAATGTTGATCTGTTTCACTTGAGAGATTTCGAAGACGCATCATAACCGACCCCCTCCCTCCCCCCTGCACAAACCCTCCTCTCCCCACTCCTATCTCCCTTTCACCCTCTCCTACCCCTCGCCCCTCTTCGCTCCTTCCCCTAGCCTCCTCACCCCTACCCCTCCCCCTCCTCGCCCCTTCCCTTCCCCCTCCTCGCCCCTTCCGCTCCCCCTCCCTCGCCCCTTCCACCTCCCCCTCCCTCCTCAACCCCTTCCCCCTCCCCTCTCCCCCCCTCCCTCCCTGCAGCTAAACTCGGAATGGTTCCTTCGATTTCGGCTTCTGGCGAAGGAAGGCATAGCCTTAATTAGAATTTGGCAGACTCTTTCTGTTTCCCCCATGCGTCCCTTCTTTTTTTGTTTGTTTGTCTGTCTGTCTCTGTCTCTGTTTTTTTTCTGTCCCTCACTTTTCTCTCTTTACCTTTCTCTGTCTCTTTCTTTCTTTCTTTCTTTCTTCCCCCCCTCTCTCTCTCTCTCTCTCTCTCTCTCTCTCTCTCTCTCTCTCTCTCTCTCTCCCTCCCTCTCTCTCTCTCTCTCTCCCTCCCTCCCTCTCTCTCTCCCCTCTCTCCCTCTCTCTCCCTCCCCCTCTCTCTCTCTCTCCCTCCCCCTCCCTCTCTCTCTCCCTCCCCCCTCCCTACTCTCTCTCTCCCTCCCTCCCTCCCTACTCTCTCTCTCTCTCTCTCCCTCTCCCCCTCCCTACTTTCCCTCCCTCCCTCCCTCTCCCCCCATATATATATCATCTCCTCCCTCTCCCCTTCCTCACTTCCCCGCTCTCTCTATTTCAGCATCACACTCATCGCCCATTCCATCTCCCTCTCCCTCTCCCGCCTCGCTCTCCTCTCCGTCCCCGTCTCTCCTCTCCGCTCCCCGTCCCTCTCGCCGGCGCCGTCAGCCACCCCGCGTGTCGTTGGAGGGTGACGTCGGCGGCGATGCATTTCCTCATAAAAGACTGGGTTGTCAGCAAGACAGATTTGGAAACGTTAAAATATGTTATACACGTGTCCAGGTAATGATATACACGCGCCCGCACACGCACCCGCCACACGTACACGCCCACGCCGAGACGAACGAACCCGCACGTACACGCCCACGCCGAGACAAACGAACCCGCACGTACACGCCCACGCCGAGACGAACGAACCCGCACGTGCACGCCCACGCCGAGACGAACGAACCCGCGCGTACACGCCCACGCCGAGACGAACGAACCCACACGTACACGCCCACGCCGAGACGAACGAACCCGCACGTACGTACTCAACTCCAGCGTTCAACTCCCCAACGCGTTTCCGTCCTCCTTGTCAACGCATCAAGTACGAAACGCTCGGGAGTTAATTTGCACGCCGGAAGCTGATTTCGCGAAGGCTCGGGAGCGTCCGGGCGAAGTTCGAGAAGCGGGTTTGTCGAAGTGCCAGCGTATCGGAACCGGATGAGTGGAACGGCCGCCCCGTCGTCGGAACGGCTAAGGAGGCCCCGGATTTGATAACAGGAGGGGGGCGGGGAGGGAAAAATGGAAGAATTTGGAGGGACTAGTAGTTTTAGCGGTGGTAGTAGAAAGAGGATAAGAATATATATATATATATATATATATATATATATATATATATATATATATATATATGTGTGTGTGTGTGTGTGTGTGTGTGTGTGTGTGTGTGCGGGTGTGTGTCTGGGTGGGTGTGGGTTTGTTTAAAGAGAAAGAGAGAAGGGGGGGAGTGAGAGAGAAAGAAAGAGAAAAAAAAAAAATATATATATATGTATATACATACATACATACATATATACATATATACATATATATATATATATATAGAGAGAGAGAGAGATAGAGATAGAGATAGAGATAGAGATAGAGAGAGTGAGAGTGAGAGTGAGAGTGAGAGTGAGAGAAGGATTTTGACATGGTTTTGGCCACGCAGCCTCGCAACCTTGCCAGAAATATGACACAATCGCGACAGGAAGTTCTGTGGGGGGATGGGGGGGGGAAAGGGGGAAGGGGGAATTAGAGAGGGGAATGGGAAGGGAAGGGAGGGGGAGGGAGAGGAGGGAGGGGAGCGTAAGGAAGGAGGAGAGAGAAGGGGAGGGAGGGGAAGGAAGGGAGGGAGTGGGAAGGAAGGGAGGAGTGGGAAGGAAAGAGGGGAAAGGGGAGGGGGTAGGGAGAGGGAGTGAGAAGCAAGGGTGAGGGGAGGTAAGGGGTGGGGGGGGGCGCAACGTGAGTCAGAACAGAGTCGTTTAGCCAAGGCCAAGGAAGGGGGAGGAGGGGGAGGAGGGGTTACTCCCTTCCACTCTCGCACCGAGTGTCTTGAGTGCGTGAACAGATACGAGATACATATGCTACTGGTTCGTGTGTGTGTGTGTGTGTGTGTGATTTATGTGTGTGTCATTTGTGTGTGAGTGTGTGCATGCGTTTGTGTGTGTGTGTGTGTGTGTAAGTCATTTTTATGTGTGTGTGTGTGTCAATTGTGTGCGTATGTTTGTGTATGTGTGTACGTGTTTGCCTATTTAATCGTGTACATATCCATCTCTGTGTGTGATTTTCACGTTACTCCTCCATCCATTCGAATATCCTTAGCGTTCACGAACCAAACCGTCCATCCCGTCAGTACACAGGGAATTTCCGTTTATTCTGCCCACACCGGAACCAGGTGAGAGCGAGCACACAGTTCTTCTTTCATCCCACCGTGGTGGTTAAAGCAGTCTCACCTGTTGCTAGTGCAGTTGCAACATTTTTCCTTTCTCTTTCTTTCTCTTTCTCTTTCTCTCTGTCTCTTTCTCTTTCTCTTTCTCTCTCTCTCTGTCTCTCTCTCTCTCTCTCTCTCTCTCTCTCTCTCTCTCTCTCTCTCTCTGTCTCTCTGTCTCTCTCTCTCTCTCCCTCTCTCTCTCTCTCTCTCTCTTTCTGTGGTTTCGTGTTTGGACCCGTACCCTGAGATGGAAAGTGTTGTTTGGGAAAAATATATGGTAACAAAAGGTAATTTCGGTGTGTGTGTGTGTGTGATTTACCTACCTCCTTCACACCCTTCTCTGTATTGCTCCCTCCCTCTCTCCTTCCTTCCTTCACCTCTCCTCTAGTCCCTCTCCTCCCCACCCCTCCCCTCATCTCTCTTTTTTTCTCCTCCTCTCTCCTTCCTTCCCTTCTTTCCACTCCTATCGTCCTCCTTCCCTCTTCCCCATTCTTCCCTCCTTCTCTCTCCTTTCATCCTCTCCCCCCCTCCCCTCCCTCTCCACTGTCTTTCCCATCCCTTCCTTCCCGAGAGAAAGACCGAAAGAAAGGGAAGAAAAAATATATAAAGAGGGGAGATATGAAAGAAGGAATAGATAGATAGATGGAGGGAAGAAGGGGAGGATGGAGGGAAGAAGAGGAGGGTGGAGAGAAGGGGAGGATGGAGGAGAGAAGGGGAGGATGGAGGGAAGAAGGGGAGGACGGAGGGAAGAAGGAGAGGATGGAGGGAAGAAGAGGAGGATAGAAGGAAGAAGAGGATAGAAGGAAGAAGAAGAGGATAGAAGGAAGAAGGGGAGAATCGACTAAAAGAGGGAAGAGAAATCGAGGGACCGAGATTCAAGCAGGTAGAGAGAAGTCCTCCCCTCCCCTCCCTTCCCCTCCCCCCCTCCTCTCCCCTCTCACCCCTATTTTGATATCTCCCAGTGGGCAAGGCAGACCGAGGGAAGGATCGGATGCGCTGCTCTCTCTCCCCTCACCCCTTCGCTTCCCCTCGCGTCCGAACCTGCTTTCCTGAGGGGAGAGGGGAGAGGGGAAGGAAGGGAGGTCAAGTCAGACAAGAGCGAGGCATCTTATCGTCAAAGCCAGTGTGTGCGGATGAGTTGGCAGGTCGGTGGGGTTCGGTGTGGCTTCTCCCCCTCACTCTTTCCCCTCTTGTTTTCCCCTTTTCTTTCCCATCTTCCTTTCTTTTTCTCCCCTCTTCTTTTCCCCTTCCCCCTTTCCCCCTTTCTCCCCCATCTTTCTTCCTTTCTTTTTCTCCCCTCTTCATTTCTCTTCTTTCCCCATTCCTCCTCCCCCTTTTTCTTTCATTCTCTTCCCCCTTTCTTTTCCCCTCTTCATTTCCCCTTCACCTCTCCCCCCTTTTTTCCCCTTCTCTTCCCCCTCTTCATTTCCCCCCCTCTTTTCCCTCTTAACAAACTCCTGTTGAGGGGAAATTGGGCGTTTCCCCTCGTCGTGTTGGTTTGTTGGAATTACGCTGGTGTGGCTCTCTCGTGATGTGAAGGGGAAAGAGGGAGGGAGGGAGAGAAGGAGAGAGAGTGGGAGGGAGAGGAGAGAGGGTGGAAAGAAGGGAGAGAAGGAGAGAGGGTGGAAGAGAAGGAGAGAGAGTGGGAAGAAGGGAGAGAAAGGGGGAAGGAGGGAGGAAGGGAGAGAAGGAGGGAGAGAGGGCGGGAGGGAGGGAGAGAGGGTGGAAAAGAAGGGAGAGACGGGAGAGGAGGGTGGGAGAGAAGGAGAGAAAGTGGGAGGAAGGGAGAGGGAGAGAGGGTGAGGAAGAAGGGAGAGAAGGAGAGTTGGTGGTAGGGGAGGAGAGAAGAAGGAGAGAGAATGGAAGAGGAAGGGAGAGAATGATAGAGGATGGGAAGAAGGGAGAGAATGAGGAGGAGAGGAGGGAGGGAGGAGGGAGGGAAGGAAGGATGGACAGAGGGAGGTAGAGATGGTTAGACCGATTGATGGATAGAGATAGTTAAATGTATATGTAGATTGAGAGAGAGGGAGAGAGGAGAGAGAAAGAGATAGATGGATAGATGAATAGAGAGATAGATGGATATATATATATATATATATATATATATAGATAGATAGATAGATAGATAGATAGATAGATAGATAGATAGATAGATAGATAGAGAGAGAGAGAGAGAGAGAGAGAGAGAATAAGAGAGAAAGAGAGGAAGGGATGTGAGGCTTAGAGAGGGGAGAGTCGAAGGATGGAGGGAGAGGAGGGAGGAGTTAACAGCTACAGGAGAAGTACTGTTATCACTCACGTTATGCTAGATAAGGATGAAGGAAGGATGTTATTTTCATTCCACCCTTCCTCACCCACCTTCGCCTCGCCTTTCAAGAGGGAGAGGATATGAGTCAGTCCTGGTGTCTGTCTGTCTCTGTCTGTCTCTCTCTCTCGCTATCTCTCCCTCGCCATCTCTTTCTCTCTCTCTCGCACTCTCTCTCTTTCTCTCTCGCTCTCTCTTCCTCTATCTATCTGTCCCTCGCCCTCTCCACTTTCTCTATCTCCTTCTTCCTTACTTCCCCCTTTCCTCTTTCATTCTCCCTTTCACCTTTCCTTCCCTCCTTCCCTCTCCCCCATACCTCTTTTCTCCTCCTTCCTCTTTCTTACCCTCCTCTTTCAGTGCCCCCTTCTTCCTCTCCCTCCTCTTTCTCTCACTCTCTCCTATTTCTTGCTCTGCTCTCTCTCTTCCCCCTCCTTTTCCCTCCCTCCCTCCATCTCCCCCTTTCAGCCTCTATTCCTTTCCCTCCCTCTCCCTCTTCCTCCCT
>NC_091549.1:7567483-7584983 GCF_042767895.1 Penaeus vannamei
TTCCACTCCTTCCCCCATACCCCCATTTCCTTCTCTCCCAATCCCCCAATCCCACTTCCCACAGCTCCCTCTCCCCATCTTCTCTCCCAATCCCACTCATTCCCACTTACTCCCCCACTCACCCATCCCACTCCTTTCCACTTTCCCTCATCTCCCTCTCCCCCCCTCAACTTCGTCTGGATGACTGTTCACTGGAGTAACGAGTGGTTGGTGAGGGGAGGGGGGGTGGGGTTAAGGGGGGATAGGTGGGTCAAGGTCAACTGTGATTAACGACCGCACATTGTGGCCTTTTTTTAAGCCATAATGATGGGGTTTTGTTTTTGTTCTTTTCTCTTTCTTTGTTGCGGGATTTTGTGCTTAGGTAATATATGAATGCGTGAAAAAGGGCCACGGCTATATATATACGACGGTTGTTTCTAATTTTGTTTTTCTGAATTTTATGTAAGCTGTAATGTAAGAGGAATGAGACATGAGCGTGTATGAGGGTTATTTGTATTCGCAAAACGTCTATTTTCACGGATATTGGTATGAGCGAGTGTCATGAAACATAGAGAAGCATTGGCCTCTCTAACACACATGCGTACATCGATCAGCTGCTGTCATTGGCGGGGTGACAGTGTTCATTACCTTTTTTTTTTTTTTTGTTTACTCTTATAGCGTGGTTTGTTGTTGACTCTTATATCGTGGTTTGTGGTTTGTACGTCGTTTGCGCTTGGTGTGTTCGAGGACAACCGCTGGCTAAGGACAGTCGGGTTAGGTAGGGTTAGATATTTCAAGGGGGTTAGGAAGGGGCTGTGAGAAGGAGCTTAAGGCCTGTGTCCATCTGTAGAAAAAAAATGCATGAGAATACCTTCACAAGAGACGTATTTCTGACGGAGATGTGTAACGGAAACCGGACGAATACATCTCTGTCTTCGCGAGAGATGTTAGGTAGAGTTGGATATTACAAAGGGGTTAAAAAGGGGCTGTGATAAGGATCTTAATGCCGAGGTCCACCTGTAGAAAAAAAGGTTATGCATGAGAATCATTCCCTTCGCAGGAGACGCATTTCCGACGAATACGTGTAATCGAAACCGGAGAAATACATCTCTTGTATTGCGAAGACATTCATTCCCATTCATTTTCTCTCCAAAGACGCCAAATCAGTCGGTAAACACAAACAAACGAATCTTAAACGAACATCGCTCCCCAACAGACTCGATACCACGCGCACCTCCTCCTCCCTCCCCCGCGCGAGTACACCTGCCACGTAATCAGCTGACAGGTAACATCTGGAATCGTCCCGTCGTTAGTGACAGGTGTCCCGGCGCTCTCGACCGGGAAGCCCAATATCCTCGATACCGGGAAAGTAGGAGGCGAGAGGACGAGTGAAGTGCGGTTGGGTTGTCCGCGGAGTCCGGGAAGAGGGGCAGTTGGGGGGAGTGGGGTGGGTGAGGGAGGGAGAGGGAGAGGGGGAGTGGGGTGAAGGGTAAGGGGTGAGGGAGGGAGAGGGGTAGGTGAGGGAGAGAGGGAGAGGGAGTGGGGGAGGGGGAGGGAGGAAGGGAGAGGGAGTGGGAGTGGGGTGGAGGGAGGGAGGGAGTGGGGTGGAGAGAGAGAGGGAGAATACATTATAGCCCTATGTACATATATGTTGTGTGTATGCGCGTGTGTGTGCTTGAGTGAGTAAGTATGTATATGTGTATTCGTATACGTACTATACGTACATGCATCTATGGTGCGTGTGCGTCGTATTGCTACGTACATAAGCATATTCGTACCGTTTATGCCTGTGTGTCTACATTTCTGTCAAGGCCCCGGGTGTGTGTTTGCGCCCAACCCTTCCACACGATGAATGGGCGTCCTTAGTAAAATCATCTGCTCTTGTCCGTGGCGATCCAAACACGCTCCGCTTCAGAGAAATGATATTAATTACGGCGAGGTTTGCGGCGACTGGTTAATACGGACAGGGCACTCGGCGACCGTCAAAGGCGACGTACAGGAAGCATATAGGTCGTCGGGCACGCTTGGGGGGTTGGGGGTGGGAGGGAGGGGGGGATCAAAGGCTGCAACTCTTCGTGGCCTTTCTGAAGTTTGTGGCCGGTGGGGGGGGGGGAAGGGGCTTTTCTGATTGGTGAGGGGAGGGAGGGGAGAAAAGAGAAGAGAGGAGGGGAGGGGAGAGAAGAGAAGAGAGGAGAGGAGAGGAGAGGAGAGGAGAAGAGAAGAGAAGAGAAGAGAAGAGAAGAGAAGAGAAGAGAAGGGAAGAGAAATTGGGTGACGGAGAGAGAGAAAGAGAAAAAAAGAAGAAAGAGAGAAGAGAAGAGAAAATGAGTGACGGAGAGAGAGGGGAAAAAAGAAGAAGAGAGAAAGGGAAGAGAAATTGAAAGAAAGAAAATAAGAGAAAATGAGTAACGCAGAGAGAGAAAAAAGGAGAAGAGAAAGGAAGAAAAAGAGAAATAGAAACAGATTGAGAGATCTCGGAATTGAGCGATCGAGAGACCGACACTACCGTGCTACCCTAAGAGGATATCACTTTGAACTCACGCCCTGAAATCAGCTGTTGAATCAGCTGATCCGAGATTAAGTGCGGGAAGGGGGGGGGGGGAGGTGATCAGGCCCCCTCGGTACACGTTGCCTCTGAGGGTTGGTAAGGCGCCTTGTTGCTCTCAGTGATACTAACAAAGGGGTTTGGGAGGTCTTCTGAAGGGGGTGTCGGTTGTTTTCGTTTAGGGGGGAGGGAGGGAAAGAGAGGAAGGGAAGGGGAGGGAGAGAGTGGGGGAGGAAAGGAGAATGGCATAGGGAGGGAGGGGCGGAAGAGAGGGGAAGGGAAGGGAGGGGAGAGAGTGGGGGAGGAAGGGAGGAATGGAATAGGGAGGGAGAGAGGGGAAGGGAAGGGAAGGAGAGAGGGGAGGAAGGGAGAATGGGATAGGGAGGGATGGAAGGGAAGGGAAGAGGGAGAGAGGGGGAGGAAGGGAGAATGGGATAGGGAGGGATGGAAGGGAAGGGAAGGGAGAGAGTGGGGGAGGAAGGTAGAAATGGAATAGGGAGGGAGGGATGGACGGAAGAAGGGAGAGGGTATAGGAGGGAGAGAGGGAGAGAATGTGATAAAAAGAGAAAGAGAAACGGAGAGAAGGAGAAAGGAAAAAAAGAGAGAAAAAAGAGAAGACCATAGAGGCAGAGAGCTTCGTATTCTTTAATGACTGTCATGATTTTATTCTGAGAACGACGAGAAAACCATTTCCTTTCACCAATCTTACAGTAAAAAAAAACTTAATTTCAGTTTTCGTTCGACTTACTGGCTTCATAACAAGAAATCCCGTGGCTTCATGAAAAGAGACCCTTTGGCCTGACGCATTTAATCTCAGATCAGCTGATTCAACGCCCGAGTTCACAGGGCGAGTTCAGGCTGGTATCCTATTAGGAATCGCTCTGTATCGTTGCTGTTGGAGGGACGTGACGTGACTCCGCCGATCCGCTGAGGCTTCTTCCTCTCTCTTCGTTTCACTTTTCATCAATCTGCGTCTTTCTTTTCTTTTCCTCTTCTTTTATCGATTTTTTTCTTTTCGTCTATCGTCTTCGCTTCCTCTCCCTTCCCCTGCCCCCATTTCCCTCTCTCTCCTCTCCCTTTATTTTCCCTCCCCTCCCTTTCCTTCACCTCTTCTCCCTTCCTCTCCCATCGTCTCCCTTCCCTCCCCTCGTCTCCCTTTCTCTCCTCTCCCCTCGTCTCCCTTCCCTTCCTCCCCTCCCCTCGTCTCCCTTTCTCTCCTCTCCCTTCCCTCCACTAGTCCCCCTTTCTCTCCTCTCCCTCTCTCTCCTATTCTCTCCTCTCCTCTATTGTGTCTTCGTCGGGATGTCGCACTAAGCTCGTATCAGCTTCCAATTCTCGAGGCATTGGACTCGGGAGAACCTGAAGTAACCGGCTTCGACTTGGGATTTTCGTAGAGGGAGGAGAGAGAAGGGAGGAGAGAAGAGAGGGGAGAAGAGAGGAGAGGGGAGAGAGGAGGGAGGGGAGGGGAGAGAGGAGGGAGAAGAGAAAGGAGAGGAGGGAGAAGAGAGAGGAGAGGAGGGAGAAGAGAGAGGAGAGAGAAGGGAGGAAGGAGAGAGAAGAGAGGAGAGAGAGAGGGATAGAAAGAGAGAAAGAAATAGATGGATAGACAAATAGATAGAGAGAAAGAAAGAGGGAAAGAAATGCATGTCTTAGAGTTATAATGGATATTGGAAAAGCTTGATTTATATCCAGAAATTTCTCTGAGTAAACTTCTCAAACAACTTTCATAAAGTTGCATTTTGGCGCAAAAAGAGGGAGACAAAAAAAGAAAAAAAGAAATAAAAATGACATTTCAATACTGCAAAGGTAAACTGATCATATAACTATCTTTTGGAATCAAAACGAAAAAGAAAACAAAAATTCTTAAAAAATAATTAAATGTACAAAGATGAATTAACTGATTGTTACCTTGGAGCCACAATCCACTAGAAGGCAGATGTGTGTATGTTTATGTTAATGTAAATATGTATGTATGTGTAAGTATGCGCGTATGTCTTAAATGTTTGTATCTATAATGTACTTATGCATGTGCGTATGTATGTACGTATTCTTGTGTGTGTGTGTATGTACGTATGTAAATATATGTTTATGTATGTACGTTATGTAAATATGCTTATGTATGTATGTATGTAAAGATGTGTTTATGTGTACGTTTGCAAATATGCTGATGTATGTACGTATGTTGTAAAGATATGTTTATGTATGTGCTTCTGTAAATATATGTTTATGTATGTACGTATCTAAAGATATGTTTACGTATGTAGGTCTGCTAATATGCTTATGTAGATACATATGTAAAGATGTTTGTTATTATGATTATTGTAGTAGTAAGCTATATAAAGAGCCACACTGAAAAAATGAGATTTATATCACCAAAGATGTCAGTGCAAGCCAAGATGCAGCTAAGAAAGAATGAAAGAATAGAAAGTCGGCAGTTTACGTAAGGATAACATGTTAGTTGATCTTTTATCTTTTAAACTTATCAAGAGTCGGAGAAGTTACAATCCCTGAAGGCAATATATTCTTAAGTTAACAAATAGCAGTGAAAAAAACTTCTAGAAAACTGACTTGTAGACGATCGACTTACATCAAATGTCATTGGATTGAAGGTCATAGAACTTCTGGTAATTCTTGCAGGTTGATAAAAGTCAGGTTAAAACTGTATATACTTCTGTAAAGATATGTTCATGTATGTAAAGATTTGTTTATGTATGTACGTATGTAAAGATGTGTTTATGTATGTACGTATGTAAAGATTTGTTTATGTACGTACGTATGTAAAGATTTGTTTATGTATGTACGTATGTAAAGATATGTTTATGTATGTACGTATGTAAGGATATGATTATGTATGTAAAGATTTCTTTATGTATGTACGTATGTAAATATATGTTTATGTTTGTACGTATGTAAAGATATGTTTATGTATGTACGTATGTAAGGATATATTTTTATATGTACGTATGTAAATATGTTTATGTATGTACTTATGTAAATATATGTATGTATGTACTATGTGGATGATTTTTTCACCCCGTTTGTTTACTTTTCGTCGGAAGTTCCCGGATGAGCCCCGAGGCCTGGATTTCGAGGCTGATTAAGTTCGCGAGATAATTGGCTTCGGTTTTCGCGGCGGACCTTCGCTAACTTCTGCCGCCATTTTTATAGGCCGTTTCGCCGAGATTGTGGCTGCGCGTGGCCTAGGGGGAAGGGGGGGGGAGGAAGGGGGATTAATTGGGTGGGTTGGATGGGTTTTCCTGTTGGAGAGTTGTTTGTGTGTAGAGGGGGGGGGGGGTTATGTGTGTGTGGATGGGTGGGGAGGGGGTGTAGGTGTGTGTGTGGGTGTGGTTGTGTCGGTAGGCGTGGTTGAGTGTTTGTGTATGTTTTTATTTATTTTTTATAGATTGATTTTGAATATTTTTTTTTACTTATGGCGGGAGTATTTGTTTCATATTGTTATACGTTTACTCTAGATTTTTTTTCTTTTTTGTTTCACGAAGACAGATATATCCGAATGTGGTGTCACTCTTTCATTCATTTATTCACTCTATACCCTATGTAAATTCGTCTTAATTTCAAAACCCATTTTGCAATTCGCTATTCAGAGTATCACCCCAATGCACTGATTAAAATGAAAAAAAAATCCAATGTGGCAACGTCTGTGAAAAGCAATTAACGCATCCGTTAATTGCTTAATTACCTTCCCAATATCCATGCTTTTGTGATACCTCCTCGTGGATCCTTTTCATTTGTTTATTTTTATTTTTATTTTTGTGAGAACTTTTTTTTTTTTTTTTTTTTTTTTTTTTTACGTGTTTTGCTCTGGTCAGACGAAGGGCCAATTAAGAGCGGAATTTCCTTCGGCCGAGTTGTTGTTGTGGCGAGAGTTGTTGAATAAAACGGGCGGCCGCGGAGGAGGAGACTGCTCTGTTGCTGGCCTCGTGCAGGGAGAGATCGCTTTTCCTGTATAATGTGAAGGACAGTGAGAAGAATGTGCTTTTACATATATGTATATCATACATATGTATATGTGTGTGTGTGTGTTTGTATATATATATATATATATATATATATATATATATATATATATGTATGTATGTATGTATGTATGTATGTATGTATGTATATATGACAGAGAGAGAGAAAGAGAGAGAGAGTGAGAGTGAGAGAGAAAGACAGACAAAGAGAGAGAGAAAGAAAGAAAGACAGACAGACAAAGAGAGAGAGAGAGACAAAGAAAGAGACAAAGAAAAAGAGAAAGAAAGAAAAAGAATGAAGGGAAAGACACACTTAATCATCTGCATCACCAAATCACAATACCCCCAAAGCCCTTTCCACGGACCACAAACCTTCCATACAGTTTACATAATCATCTAATGAGAATAATTCCGTTTTTTTCGGTCCAGGCGCCTTCATTGCGAATTTACGTGCGAATTGGCGGGGCGCTTTAACGATTTGGGGATCGGGGTCGGGGGGGGGGGGAGGTAGAGAAATATGCGAGGCTTTTGCGGTATTTGACACGGAGCGGGGGGGGGGGGGGGGAGGTGTTTGTGTGTGTGTGTGGGATGGTGTTTGTGTGTGGTGGGGCGGGGGGGGGGGGTTGTGTGTGTGTGTGGGGTGGTGTTTGTGTGTGTTGGGGGGGGGGTTTGTGTGTGTGTGGGGGGTGGTGTTTGTGTGTGCTGGGGGGGGTTGTGTGTGTGTGTGGGGTGGTGTTTGTGTGTGTTGGGGGGGTGTTTGTGTGTGCTGGGGGGGGTTGTGTGTGTGTGGGGGGGGGTGTTTGTGTGTGTTGGGGGGGGGTGTTTGTGTGTGTTGGGGGGGGGGGTGTTTGTGTGTGTGTGGGGGGGGTGTTTGTGTGTGTGGGAGGGGTATGGGTGTGTGTGTGTGTGGGGCGGGGGGTATGGGTGTGTGTGTGTGTGGGGGGGTATGGGTGTGTGTGTGTGTGTGTGTGGGTATGGGTGTGTGTGTGTGTGTGTGTGGGTATGGATGTGTGTGTGTGTGCTCGCTTGCTTGCTTGTGAATCGATTAAAAGTCACAGTATGCTTCCCAGGAATTCTGTTTTGTAGTTAGCATGAATGATGTGTGAAAGTGAGAGAGATATATTTCCGGGCAAAGAAATTCATGCATGTACAACACATCTACAAACGGTAGCGCGCGGACACGCTCGCACACGCGCACACTCCCACTCACTCCCACACTCCCACTCACACACCACCCACACCCACCACACACACAACACACACACACACACACACACACACACACACACACACACACACACACACACACACACACACACACACACACACACACACACACACACAACCCCCCCCACACACATACAACCCCCCCTCCCCCCCACACACACAACCCCCCCTCCCCCCCACAGACACACACAAAGACGGTTTGTTTCTCTCTCGTGTAGTTTGCGAAACGACCGCTCCTCTTCCTCTCAAGTGCGCGAAGTGTCGCCAGTCACGCCGGCCATAAACTCACGTGTGTTTATGCCGCGTGTTTGTTTATCAGGCGCGTGTGTTTGCCCGCGGGACTCCCTGTTTGTCCTCGTGGGGGTTTACATGTAAGTTCTCGTGGGGGGAGGGGGTGGAGGGTTGGGGAGGAGGAGGAAGACAGAAGAATCTACAGGAAAGGTGGAGAGGTGGGGAGGGGAAGGAGGGGGAGGCAATAGGAGAAGGGGAGGGAAGAAGAGGAGAGGAGGCGAAGGAAGAAGGAGGGAAAGGGAGGCAAGAGGAGAAGGAAGAGAGAGGACGAGAAGGGGAAGGGAGAAGAGGCGAGGGGAGGAGAGGAGGAGGGAGGGGCTGGGAGACAAGTAGAGGAGAGGTGGAGTTGAGAGGAGGCGAGGGGAGGAAAGGTGGACGGGAGGGCAGGCAAGAAAAGGAAAAGGAGATGAGAGGAAGCAAATTGAGTGGAGAGGAGACAAGGAACGGAGAGGAGAGGGGGAAGGGAGAGGAAGCGAGAAGAGTGGATTGTAAAGCGTGCATATCTAGGGATTGGTGATTGATTGGTTGACGTGGTCTGTTCCATTATCGAGAGGAAAGGGAGGGGCTGGGGGTGGGCGGGAGGGGGAGGGAGAGGGGGCGAGAGGGGAATGCAGAGGAGTGTGGAGAGTGTGGGAGGGGGGGTGAGAGGGGCGATAGATAGGACGAATTTGCAGCGAGATAAGAAAGACGAAGAGGAATGGGGACTGGGAGGTGTGGTAGTTCTGTTTGTATTTCTTTTCTTTTTTCTTTTTCTTGATTTTGTTTTTTGTTTTTTTCCTCTTCGTGCTTTGTCTTTTTTTCTTTTTCTTTTCCTTCGTTTTTTTGTCATCTATTTCTGTCCGCAATACCGTATGTGATCCTGAATATTCGAGCACACACACATACACACACACACACACACACACACACACACACACACACACACACACACACACACACACACACACACACACACACACACACAAACACAAACAAACAAACAAACAAACAAACAAACAAACACACAAACAAACAAACACAGATAGATTGACATAGCAAAATAAACAGATAGACAGAGATAGAAAAAAAGGAAATAAATTGAAACACCTTTCGAAGCAACACCATTTCTTGCTCTGTTGCAGAGGTGAGCATGTTTAACCCCAGTGTTCAACTTCTCGTGTTCAACTTCTGCAATTACGACAGGTCCGAAAAACTAATTAAAAAAAATAAGGGTGGTCTAGCCTTTGTCACTGCGTTTTTCTAGGGCTTAGTGTGTGGGCGTGTGAGGTTTGCTTGCAGGGGGTGGGGTGGGGGGGTGATAGATAGATTAAGAGAGAAAAGGAAGGTGGGAGGAGAGAGAGAGAGAGAGAGAGAGAGGGAGGGAAATGTGGAAGAGATTAAAGGAAAGAGATAGAGGGGGGGAGGGGTGAAGGAAATGGAGAGAGGGAGAGAGAGAGAAAGACAGACAGACAGACAGACAGACAGAAAGAGAGAATGAGAGCAAGGTAGAGGTAGAGAATAAAAAAGAGATCTAATATTTACAATAATTGTAATATTATGTCCAATATTTACAATCCAATTAGATATTTTTATATACATTGTTTGGCAAATTCTCCACAAATGTTAAAAGCTGCATCTCCAACACAGAATAAACTTTGAGGTTGTTCCAACTTGGTGAAACTTCGTGTTCCCTGATGTGGAACAAATTGGATTATTAAACGTCACGAGAACGAACACACACACACACACACACACGCACACGCACACGCACACGCACACGCACACGCACACGCACACGCACACGCACACGCACACGCACACGCACACGCACACACACACACACACACACACACACACACACACACACACACACACACACACACACACACACACACACACACACACACACAGACGTTTTTCAACCTTGTTATTCTTTATATATGTGGCGGACTTTTGTTGACATGAAGGTCTGTGCATGGCTGAAGATTTTCCAAGAATTTTCGCACGACGTAGGAATTCTGAACGGCTACTGTATGTATTAAGCCGTATGCAAATGAAGTCTCCGGACTACGTTGTGTTTTACGTACGGTGAATTCCGAGACGATCCTCCTCCACCACCACCACCATCCCCATCCTCACCATCACCACCATCACCACCACCACCACCACCACCACCATCCCCATCCCCATCATTACTATCCTCACCATCCTCACCACCACCACCACCACCACCCGTTCTTCTCGTGTTCTTCTCGTGTTCTCTTTCTACCCCCTTGAAGTTCTCGGTCAAAGTATCCTCCCCTTTTTTCTAACCTGTTGTGAGGCCATCGCTCTGGTTGCTCTCCCCCCCCCTCCCCCCTTTTTTTTGTTTCCAACTTCCTCTACCTGCCTTCTCCGGGTACGAAATTTGGCGCTGGTATATTTTCCTTCTGTGTTTAATGGCCTTTGTGTTTTTTTGTTTTTTTATTCTCTTCATCTTTTTTTCCGTCTTTCTTCTTCTTCTTCTCCTTCTCCTTCTTTATTCTTCTTCTCCTTCTTATTCTACTTCTTCTTTCTTCTTTTTACTCTCCTTTCCCTTCTCTTCGTTTTCCCATTCTTCCTATTCCGCCGCGAGTGCAGCCGTTAGAAGGATAGTGTGCCATAAAACCTGTGCACCCCCCAAAAAAAAAAAGATTGCAGTGCCACGTCAAGACAGTGCCACGCCACGACTTCCGGTAGAAAAATGGACGTTGCCGGGGGTAGACAGCAACACATAAATCGCCAGAGGGTTTTGCTGGCTTCCCCCTCCCCCCTCCCCCCCCCTCCATGGCTTCCGTTGCGGTTCGTCTTGCATGCTCGAGGTGGGGAAGCGAGTCTCGAGAAAGGGGTAAAGGAATGGGAATCGGGAATGGAGGCCGGTGTGGCTCCTTTGGCCAGGTGGGGGCCGTCAGCTCGGTTGGGAATTGGGGCCGATGTGGGTGGTAAGATTATAAGGGGTTTTTAGGTGCAGTTTTTTTTTTTGTGTGTGTGTGTGTGTGTATAACTGAGTCAGTATTTTCCGATTAAGTCTTTTTCACAGATAATCAAATCGGTATTTCACGTTGTCTTTTTCATAGATAATCAAGTCGGTATTTTACGTTCAGTCTTTTTCATATATAATCAAATCGGTATTTCAGGTTCAGTCTATTTCAGATGTAATCAAATCGGTGTTTCACATTAAGTATTCTTCATATATAATCAAATCAGTGTTTTACGATTAAATCTATTTCATATATAATCAAACCGATGTTGATATTGTGAAGACAGAGGCGAAGGATTTACCGAAAGCAAACAGGCCGGTGAAGAAGCCAATATTGCGAGGCTGACTGTTGGTTCTGACAGCAATCGGGGTGTCACGGGGAGGCCTTGACATGGGCAGAGGCAGTTGCAAGGATAAGGTCGTGTTCTTTCTGTCTCTCTCTCTCTTTCTCTCTGTCTCTTTCTTTGTCTGTCTCTGTTTCTTTCTTTCTTTCTCTTTCTCTCTGTCTGTCTCTCTTTCTCTTTCTCTTTGCCTCTCTCTCCTTCTCTTTCTTTCTCTTTCTCTTTCTTTCTTTCTTTTCTTTCTTTCTCTCTTCTTTCTTTCTTTCTTTCTTTCTTTCTTTCTCTCTCTCTCTCTGTCTTTTATTTCTTTCTTCTTTCTTTCTCTTTCTTTCTTCTTTCTCTCTTTCTTTCTTTCTTTCTTTCTTTCTCTCTCTCTCTGTCTCTTCTTTCTCTCTCTCTCTCTCTCTCTCTCTCTCTCTCTCTCTCTCTCTCTCCCTCTCCCTCTCCCTCTCCCTCTCCCTCCCTCCCTCTCCCTCTCCCTCTCTCTCAGCCTTATCTATCTATCTGTATTCCATCTTATCTCTCTATCTAGTTATGCATGTCGCTTTCTCTTCCCCTTCCTCTCCCTCCCCTTCCCCCTCCCCCACTCCGTGTGTGTGTGTGTTGTAAAATGAATGAATAAGATGAAAGAAGAGAGAGAAAAGAAAAAGATACATAAATAAAGAATAAAGGTGTGGAGAGAGGAGAAAGAGAATTAATCGAGAGAGAGAAAAAGTGATTTTGACAAAAATAAAGCAAAGGAAAAGTCAGTAACAAGAAGACGAGAGAGGGATCAGCGAGGAACGAAAGGGGAATGGGAGAACGTCGATTGGATGCGAAGAGGATGGAAGGGAAATGGGAGAGTGTTTTGTCCCCGGCTTCCGTTTTCTCTCTTTTTTTTCTTTTTTTTTAGTTCTTTCTCTGCCTTCCATACACACACCTACGCGCACACACACACACACACACACACACACACACACACACACACACACACACACACACACACACACACACACACACACACACACACACACACACACACACACATATATATGTATATGAGAGAGAGAGAGAGGAAAAAACAGAATCCAAATATCCATGAAAAATAGATTGTTAATAACACAGCCTGCGGACACTCCATCTCTCGGAAAGTATGCATAAGATAGTCACACTTGCAGACGCGTCGGCTGGAGGGGGAGGGGGGGGATGGAGTGGGGTGGGGTGGGTGGGGTGATCATCACTCCAACCCACTCATTCGTTTCTCATTCCCAACCTGCCAGTCACGTGACCGCAGGAGTTGGAGTGATTGCAATAGTTAAGAAAAGAGTGATATATACACAGTCGGTCAAATACCTTTTATGCGTTACTGAGAAAGGATGAAAAAGGTCAAGAAGGAAAGGAAGAAATGAAGGTTAAATGAGGATGGCAGATGGGTATAGTGACGTCAACAGGTATACTAATCATCCCCATGCCCGGGGGAGAGAGGGGGAGGGGGAGGAAGGAGAGAGGGCGAGGAGGAGGGGAAGAGGGGGAGGGGAGTAGGAGACGGGGATAGGGAGAAGGAGGGTAGAGGGAGAGGGGAAGAAGGAGGGGAGAGGAGATGGAGTTGGAGGACGGAGTGGGGGAGAGGGGGAGGGGTGAGGGAAGGGGAAGGGGAGATGGGAAGGAGGAGGAGGACGGGTTGGGGTGGGGGAGAGGGATAGGGGGAGGAGAAATACAGAAGGGGAGGGGGAGGAGGAAAACAGAAGAGGATGGGAAAGGGAGAAGAGGGAGGAAAACGGGGTGTGGAAGTGGAAGAAGAGAGATACGGGAGAGAAGGTGAGGGGGGAAGAGGGAGAAGGAGAAGGAGAGCCACATGTGAGGCACCAGAGCCACATACGCCCGGCACATATTTGGCACATGTGTAACGAGGGCACCATATGCATCGCGAAGCTTGAGAATGTGAATGGTAACAATGCCACCCTCAGTCAACGCGTGGCACTGGCTTGGCACTCTCGGCTGTGGGGGACGGAGAATTACCTTAATGGGCCGCGAATTATACTGTATGGAAGGGGGGGAGGAGGTAGAGCTCAGTGTGGTATGTTTGGTGTAGAGATGTGGAGTACTTGATGACATTTTCCTGATTTTTTTTCACTTGTATGTTTTTTCTCTCTTTTTTTCCTTTTTGCTAATTTGTTTTATTTTATCTTTATTTTCTTGATTTTAATTTTATTTGCCTCTTCCTTCATCTTTATTTTATTTGTTTCCTTCTCTCTTCCTTCTCATCGCCCCTTTCTTTCCCACTCTTTATCCTTAGTTTCCCTCCTCCCTCTTCTTTATTTTGTCCTTCTCTCTTCCTCATCATCACCCCACCCCACTTTTCCCACCTTTTATCCTCAATTTGCCTCTTCCTTCTTTCCAACTCTTTCTCCTCACCCCCCCCCCCCTTCACCACTCTTTATCATTAATTTGCCTCTTCGCCTTTTTTTCCCCTTTTTCTCTCTTCCTCCTCACTCCTCCCCTTCCCCACCCTTTATCATGAAATCGCCTCTTCCCCTTTTTCTCTTTTTTCTGCCTCTTTCTCCTCTTTCGTCCCTTATCATTAATTTGCCTCTTCCTCCTTTTTCCCCTTTTTTTCTCTCTTCCTCCTCATTTCTCCCTCACACTTGCCTCTTCCTCCTTTTTCCCCTTTTTCTCTCTTCCTCCTCATTTCTCCCTCACCTCCTCTCCTCCTCTCCCTTACGCATGAGGGAGAAGTGAAGCTGATAGATGCCTCTCCTCATTTCGATCAGCTGTTGTTCCGGGAATTAATCTCTGGTTTGGGAAAAGATTGGAAAAGGGAGATCCGATTGGGGTTCCATGAGGGAGGGATTGCTGTCATGAAGGAGGGGGGTGGGGTGGGTGGGTTGGTGTGGGAGTGAGGGGGTGGGTTGGGGTGGGTGGGGGGTGAGTGAGGGGACAGGGGGTCAGTGGGAGGGGTTGTGTGAGATGGGTGGGTTGGAGGGTGGGTTGGTAGGTGAGTGTGAGAGTGGGAGGTGGTTGGGTGAATTGGTGTTGATTAGGTGGGTGGATGAGTTGAGCGAGTAGGAGGGTGGGTGGATGGGGAAGTGGGTGAGAGTGGGTGGGTGGGTGAGTGAGAGTGGGTTAGGCGCGTGGGTGAGTGAGTGAGTTGGAGGATGAATGGTTGAGTGAGTGAGTAAGGTGGGTGAGTGAGTGTGTTAAATGGTTGTGGGTAGGATAGAGTGCTTAGTTGGTGAGTTAGTGAGTCAACGACCCGATTATGATTCCATAAGGAAGGTATCCCTATCACAAGGGCAGAGTGAGTAGATGGGTGACAGCGGGTGGGTAAGTGAGTGAATTGGTGTATGAGTCAAGGAGTGGGAAGGTAGGTGAGTGTTTGAGTGTGTGGAGAGTATTATGAAATGCGTGAGTGAGATGATAGGAAAGAAAAGGAGAGATAGAGAAAGAAACAGATAGGAAACACTGAGAAAGAGAAAGAGAGAGAGAGACAGATAGGAAACACAAAGAGAGAGATATATAGAGAGAGAGACAGATAGGAAGCACAGAGAGAGAGATAGAGTGAGAGAGACAGATAGGAAGCCCAAAGAGAGAGAATGAGAGAGAGAGAGAGAGAGAGAGAGAGAGAGAGAGAGAGAGAGAGAGAGAGAGAGAGAGAGAGAGAGAGAGAGAGAGAGAGAGAGAGACAGAGACAGAGACAGAGACAGATAGGAAACACAAAGAGAGATAGATAGAGAGAGACAGATAGGAAAGAAAAGGAGAGAGAGAGAGAGAAACAGACAGGAAACACAAAGAGAAATAGCGAGAGAAACAAGAGAGACGAACAGACAAAGAATGAGACCTGACACAGAGATAATAGAAACATATGTATTCGTCCTTTTTCTTTAAACATAAAAAAAAATTCCAAAGCTACACTGAATCAGATGTGGCGAGATAGAGACCTGTAACTGGGCTAGTATGTGTGTGTGTGTGTGTGTGTGTGTGTGTGTGTGTGTGTGTGTGTGAGTGTGTGTGAGTGTGTGTGTGTGTGTGTGTGTGTGTGTGTGTGTGTGAGTGTGTGTGAGTGTGTGTGTGTGTGTGTGTGTGTGAGTGTGTGTGAGTGTGTGTGTGTGTGTGTGTGTGTGTGTGTGTGTGTGTGTGTGTGTGTGTGTGTGTGTGTGTGCGTATGTGTGTGTGTGTATGTGTGTGTGTGTGTGTGTGTGTGTGTGTGTGTTAGTGTGTGTGTGTGTGAGTGTGTATATGTGTGTGTGTGTGTGAGTGTGTATATGTGTGTGTGTGTGTGTGTGTTGTGTGTGTGTTGTGTGTGTGTGCGTGTGTGTTGAATTCCAGGGATGTGTTCCAGTTCTAAAAATAACCTGACTCATATTCCGGGAATCCATGAGGGAAACGGGAGAGTGGAGGCTCTGCTTAGTGGCACGGTGTCACGCACTGGCTCCTAAGAGTGGCTCCTTCTGGCTCTCTCTCCCTCTCCCTCTATCCGGACTCGGCTCTCGCTCGCTGGTCTGTGGGTTGTATTTTTTATTTATTTATTTAAATTTGTATATTTATTTTATTTTATTTTATTTTTTTCACTTATGACGTCGTCTCTGGGTTAACTTTCTTCTTTGTTTGTTAGATTTTTTTTCCTTTCTTGTCTCTCTTCGTTTTCTTCCTTTATCTTCTCTTTATCTCTTCTTCATCCCCTCTCTCTCTCCCTTTCTCCCTCCCATTGCTATCCTGCCTTTAGCCCTACCATCTCTTTTTTTCCCTCCCCCCTCTCCTTCTCACTCCCCCTTCCCCTCACCTCCTCCCGCTTCTCCTTTTTATCCCTCTCTTTCTTCTTCTCATTCTCTCACCTCTCTACTCCCCCCCCCTCCTCATTCTCACCTGTTCGCTCCTACCACCTGCAGCTTTCTCACGCCTCTCTTCCGACCTCACACAAAACCTCATTCGAAAATATCTGTTCTCTCCTTTATTTTTTAAAAAACATCTGACTTCTAACTTATTAATTGTAGGCCTATCTATGTGTTTTGATATTTGACTTCTAATTTATTGATTGTTGGCTTATCTCTGTGTTTTGATATCTGACTTATAACTTATTAATTGTAGGCCTGCCTGTGTGTTTTGATATCTGACTTCTAATTTATCAATTGTAGGCCTCTCTCTGTGTTTTGGTATCTGACTTCTAAGTTATTAATTGTGTTTTTGTGTTTCGTATTTTTGATCCGATTACTAATATTCAGTTTACTATGAGTGATTGAGAAGAAAAAAATATAAAAAAAGAAGAATACAAAATCTTGGTATGAATGTAATTGTTGATGTGAGAAAATATTGATGTAAATGTAATTGTTGATGTGATAAACAAATATTGATATAAATGTAACAATAAAAATAGATTACATTGATGTGAATACGAATTAATATCGAGAAGAAAGAATTTTAAAAATATGTACACCTGGTGAATGCCTACAAATATCGATCGAGTTGAAGTGTTGTATAACATCTCTCAGCATCCAGATTCATCTCCGTCCGTTCATCTCTCGGGCTCGAAGACCTCCTCAGCCTCTCTCACGTTCCCGAGAATAGCCGTTGTGAAGGCCTCTCCGACGTGATGCTTATGGTCGGATACGTAAACGAGAAGGGAGTTCCTTTCAGGCCTTCGCGGAGGGCGTGTGTGGGGGGATGGTGGAGGAGGGAGGGGGTGGTGGTTGTATGTGTGTGTGTGTGTGGGAGGGGGAACACATGTGCTTGTGCGCACGCGTGAGAGAGAGAAATAGAGAACGAAAAAACGGGAGAAAACAAGCCAAACACGCACACATATTTTATGTATGTATGTATATATACATACATACACACATACATACGTACATATATATATATATATATAAATATATATATATATATATATATATATATATATATATATATATATATATATATATGTGTGTGTGTGTGTGTGTGTGTGTGTGTGTGTGTGTGTGTGTGTGTGTGTGTGTGTATCGAGAGAGAGAGAGAGAAAGAAAGAAAGAAAGAAAGAGAGAGAGAAAAAAAGAGGAGAGTGTGTTGTTTTGTACGCATGTCTACAAATGTGTATCTTTAAGGTGTTCTTATATGTGTCTGTGCACTTACGGCACCCTTCCACACCTTTTTTTCTGGCACCCTGAGCAAGTACCTGGAAAAAGAGAGAGGAAAGGAGAAGAGAAATCAA
>NC_091549.1:7589207-7594207 GCF_042767895.1 Penaeus vannamei
GTGCGTATCTATATGTATTCCTCTATATGTATCTATTCGTATGAACATAAAGATAAAAAATAGCCGCTTTTTTTCTCTGTCACCACTTCCTTAAGGCTTGGTCGTCTTCCAGCTGGCCGAAGGTTCTCGAAGTTATTCCTTGTCTCTAGGCCTATGATGACGCAACGCCCCCCCTCCCCCCCCATACCCTCCCGGCAGTGGACACGCGTCGGGCCGGGGCGAACTAACCCGTTTATTGATCGCTTTTCACTTCTCGATGATTTATCTTGAGAGGAAAGAGATAGGATAAAAAAAGAACGAAATGGCAACTCATTTTTAAGGGTAGGGGGGATGCCATGTATTGTTTTAAGTGTTTGTTTTTTTATGGGATGACGTCATTCTTTGGGATGGATCGGTTGTAAGTTGTTCCTTGTTTCGGACTCTGGCTGCACAAGGGGGGGAGCTGTACTCACCAGCATTAGTCCTTTCCCCTCTTCCCTTCTCTCCCCTCTCCCCCCCTCTTACCTTTTCTCCCGTCTCCCCTCCTCCCTTTCCTCTTCACTTCTCTCCCCTATTCCTCTTTCCCCCCCTATCCTTTTTCCCCTCCCCCACTCCTTCCTCCTCATCTCTTCTCTCCCCTTCCCCTTCCTTTCCTCTCTTCCCTTCTCTTACCTGCCCTTCGCCCTCCTTTCCTCTCTTCCCTTCTATTGCCTCCCCCCATCTGTCCCTTCTCTCCCCTTTCCTTTCCTCCTCTCCTCTCTTCCCTTCTATTCCCCCCCCCTCTCTCCCTTTCCTTCTCCTCTCCTCTCTTCCCTTCTATTCCTTCCCCCCTCCTCCCCCCCTTTTCCTTCCCTCCCCTCCCCCCCCCTCCTTCCCCTTTCCCTTTGAGCCGTTCCAAAATTTCCCCGAGTCCCAAAGTCCGAAAGTTGGACCCGCTCGCCGCAGCAGGACGTGCCGAGGCGCCCTCTGTCGCGCAAAATTAACCCCCGCTCTGTCTTTGCTGAAGGGAGGGGAGGGGAGGGGGCGCTGGAGTGGAGGAGGGAGGGCGGACACGCGAGCGAGGGCACAGACGAGGGCGTGTACACATGCACTTGCACGCACGCACGTTGGTATACACACGCGCATCGCATACGGAAGAATACTCACAAAAGAAAGAAAGAAAAACAAAGACAAGCAAGCACACGCACACGCACACGCACACGCACACGCACACGCACACGCACACGCACACGCACACGCACACGCACACGCACACACACACACACACACACACACACACACACACACACACACACACACACACACACACACACACACACACACACACACACACACACACACACACACACACACACAAGAAAGAGAAAATGCAGTAAAGGGACAGAAAGAGAGAAAGGGAAAAAATAACTTTACAACGGGAATGTTTGTAAAGTGTTGAGTGACCTTGGAACCCTGACCGAAAGAGGTGTTATATAACCATAGAATTAGAGGGAATGTGATACGCTGGAGAGTGTACGCGTGTGTGGGTGGGTGTGTGACGCGTGTGTGTGTGTGTGTGGGTGGATGACGCATGTGTGGGTGCGGGTGTGACGCGTGTGCGGGTGTGGGTGTGGGTGTGGGTGTGGATGTGTAAGTGAGGGAGAGGAAGAGGGAGAGATTTATAAACATTATTTATTAAACGTCATCAATATCAGGTACTAACGAATTTGAAAGTATGGAAAGAAAGTTTTAAAAAAATGAAAAGAGTAAAAATAAAATGAAAAAGAAAGGAGAGTAAAACCAAAACAAAACAAGTAAAACAAAACAGGTAAAGCACAATAAGACCGGGAAGTAAGAGAAAAGCGAAAAATAGGAGACGGGTAATAAGAGGAATGAACAGAAGAGCAAAAGTTGGTCTTAACGCAGGCCATTTAAGATGAAAGGGAATGGGGGGGGGGAAGGGGGAAGGGGGGAGGGGAGGGGGATGGATGGAGCTCATTTGCAAAGATCAGAAATTTCAACGAACTTTAATCGAGGGGCTTCATTTGAATCAACTTTTTTGGGGGTCTTTTGGCAGGTTTTTTTTTTTTTTTTATGCGGAATTTCCTCTTTCCATTAGGCTGACATTCCCTAAATAGTCAGTAGAAGGTTTATAGATGAAAAAAAGAAGGAGGAGAGGACATGACATAAGCGAAGAGGACAGATAGAACATAGAAATGGGAAAAATAAGTAAAAAAAAGTAATGAATTAAAAAAAAACACGAAAAAGGAAGAAAAAATTGAAGAAGGAGGAGAGGACATGACATAATCGAAGAGGACAGAGGGAACTTAGAAAGGGGGAAATAAGTAAAAAATAAAACCCAGCCCAAAAATGTGAGAAGAAAGAATTGAAGACACAGAGAACGTAGAAAGTGGCAAAAATAAGTAAAAAAAAATAGTAAAAGAATAAAAAAAAAAAAAAATTAAATCGAAAAATCTAAACAAAAAAAGGAAAATAAAAAACCCGAGTTATTTCCAGATGAATAACCTCAAACCGGCTTGTATTATCCTTTAACGTGTGGCCGGAACGAGGCGAGGTAAATGAAAAGAGGCGTGGAAAGTCCGTAGAGTGTAACCTTTACCCGTCCTTCCCACTCCTGCACAGATTCACCTATAAATAAAATATTTGCGTGGGGGTTGCCGTTAATTATCCTCTCTTGTTTATAATTAATGGTTTTATTATTGCGGTGTTTTATTCGGGATATACTGATGCTGATTAATGGTTAGATTTATTGTAGTGTAGTTATTATTATTATTATTTGTTCTTGGTTAGGGATGTTGTTTTTACTTTATTTGTAACTAATATTGTTGGATATTGAGGTGTCGGTTATTTAAGTGATTACGCCTAACGTCTTTCTTTTCTTTTCCAGGTTTGTAGTGTGTTCCCGATGTTTTGCTGGTGTACGTGAGTAGTTTCAGTACTTTGTTCTTCTAATATATTGTTCTCAACACGCACACGCACGCACACGCACACGCACACGCACACACACACACATACACATACAGATACACACACACACACACACATACACACACACACACACACACACATACACACACACACACACACACACACACACACACACACAGACACACACACACACACACACACACACACACACACACACACACACACACACACACACACACACACACACACACACACACTCATATATATATATATATATATATATATATATATATATATATATATATATATATATATATATATATGTATATATATGTGTGTATATATATATATATATATATATATATATATATATATATATATATATATATATATATATATATATACGTGTGTGTGTATGTGTGTGTGTGTGTGTGTATTTGTGTGTTTGTATTTGTGTGTTTGTGTATGTTAACTCATCTGATTATCTGACAATCAATCTATTCGTACATTTGCCTATATGCTGAACCCTCTCGTAAGCGCCGCCTTCCATATCTATTACGCAAGGCAACTACGTATTCGGAAGACTTTACGACGGCTGTTCACTTCACGACCTGTATCCGAACGCAGGCGGTCTCCTTACCTTTACGATCGTATTTACCCATCGTCAGGTGTTTTGGGGTTTTATTTCCTAAAAGAACGGTTCCAAACACGAAGAATAACGTGGGAGCATCTGAGACTTCCATGTTTTCCGTCGTTTTTAATTCCTAAAAGAATCACTCTGACAGTGAATTGGCGCCAAAAAAAATCGACCAATCACAGTGCAGTCTGGAGGATGAGATTTTTCATCAATTCTATTTCCTAAAAGAATCATTCTAACAACGAATTAACGCAAAAAAAAGAGAAAAAAATAGACTAATCACAGTGCAGTCTGGAGGATGAGATGTAATATGTCAGGTTTCCATATTTTTCCATCGATTTGATTTCCTAAGAGAATCACCCTAACAACGAATTGGCGCCCAAAAAATCGACCAATCATAAAGCAGCCTTGAGGATAACGTGCAACATCTGAGATTATCATATTTTTTCCATCGATTTTATTTCCTAAAAGAGTCTTTATAACAACAAATTAGCACAGAGAATAAATAGATGAATGGATTAAAAAAAAAAAAAAAACGACCAATCACAGTGCAATCTGGAGGATAACATGCAATGTCTGTGATTATCATATATTTCCATCGATTTTATTTCCTAAGAGTATCACTCTAGCGCCAAAAACAAAAATAATAATAAATAAAAAATAGATAAAAATACAATAATAATAACAATAACAATAAAGATAAATAAATAAATAACATAAAATCCTTAAAAAATCGACCATTCCCAGTGCAGTCCGGAAGATACCATTGCAACATCTGTGATTGCACTAACTTGCGCCTGGCCCGGATTCGCTCTTCGGTCTTCCCGTGTTGTTGGCGAGCCTGAAAGGAAGACCCGTCACGGCAGAACGGTTCGGTCTGGAGCGAGGGAATCGGTCCGGCCGTCTGAATCGACCCAATTATTGGCTGTAATTGTTTGAATGTCTTGAGACGAGGAGGGAGGGTTTCTATTGTTTTTGTTTTGTTGTTGCTTTCTTTGTTTTTCTTGTTGATGTTGGTGTTGTTGTTGTTCTGCTTCTTAATCTTTTTTTTCCTTCTTCTTTTTCTTCTTCCTCTTCTTTTTCTTTTCTTCTTCTTCTTCTCCTCCTCACCCTCCTCCTCCTCCTTCCTCTTCTCTTCTTCTTCTCCACTTCTTCTTCTTTTTTTCTTTTCTTCTTTATTCTTCTTCTCCTCCTTCTTCTTCTTCTTCGTCTTCGTCTTCGTCGCTCTCTTCTTCTTCCTTCTTCCTCTTCTTCTTCTCCTTCTTCTTCTTCCTTACTTCTTCTTCTTCTTCGTCTTCGTCTTCGTCTGTCTTCTTTTGTACTCTTGTGTACTTGTTCTTCTTCTTCTTCTTCTTATTCCTCCTTCTTCTTCTACTTCGTCTTCTCCTTCATCTTCTTCTTCTTCTTCTTTTTCTTCCTCTTCTTCTACTTCTTCTTCTTCTTCTTCCTCGTCTTC
>NC_091549.1:7599207-7611707 GCF_042767895.1 Penaeus vannamei
CCTTGCTTTATTCATTTTTTCTTCCTCTTGTCACCGAGCCCATACAGTTTATTCACTTCATTCACCTCGTTCACTTGATTTGCCTCATACAGCTGATTTACGTTATTCATTTGACTCACCTCATTATTTTCATTATCTTCATTTTTCTCAATTTACCTCATCGTCTCATTCATTTAACTCACATCATTAGCTTCATTCTCTTCGTTTACTCTATTCACCTCGTACAGCTCATTCACTTTATTCGCTTCATTCGCTTCACTCACTTCATTTTCCTCATACGTCTCCCTTCATTTGCCTCATTCACTTTATTCGCCTCACCTCACTTCATTCGCCTCACTCACTTCACTACCTCATTCACTTCATTTACTTCACTTCATTACCTCATTCACTTCATTTACTTCACTTCACTACCTTATTCACTTCATTTACCTCACTTCACTACCTCATTCACTTCATTTACTTCACTTCACTACCTTATTCACTTCATTTACCTCACTTCATTACCTCATTCACTTCATTACTTCACTTCACTACCTTATTCACTTCATTTACCTCACTTCACTACCTCATTCACTTCATTTACCTCACTTCACTACCTCATTCACTTCATTTGCCTCACTCACTTCATTTACCTCGTTCACCTCACTTACTTTTTTACCTCGTTCACCTCACTTCATTTACCTCATTCACCTCACTCACTTTATTTACCTCATTCACCTCACTCACTTTATTTACCTCATTCACGCGTAATTGTAGTATGGACAACGAACGGCGAATGTTTTGCGTCTAACGAGCCCATGTCACGAAATTGGCTGTGGTCTTTCGGCGCTAGAATGACACGTCAGTGGTGCCTGTGACATTTCGTGCTCGCTCCGTATGACTCTTTATTTATTTATTGAGTTAGTTTTTGTTAATGTTGGTACTTGGTTAGGGTGGGGGAGGGAGAGGGGGTCTTGGTAGGGGCTGGGGTGAGGGTGGGAGTGGGGGTGGTGGGAAGGGAGTGGTGGTGGTGGGAGTGGTGGGGTCTTGGTAGGGAGGGAGTGGTGGAGGATGTGGTGGGGATGGGGGAGGGGGTGAGGGTGGGGAGTGGGGGTGGGAGTGGTGGGGGTGTTGTTGTAATTAGATGATGATTAAGGCGATGATGATGACGAATATGTGATTATTATTATTATTATTATCGCTCTTATTATTACTGATGATGCCATAGTCCTACTGTTTGTATTTTGTATCATTGTCACTTGTCATTATATTTTTTGTTATTAATTTTCGTCGCCATCGATCGATTTTCATTATCATCGGAAACAGTTTTATATATTTTTTATATCTTTATATATTCGATCTTTCTTTATAACTTTATATATTCGAGCTTTCTTTATATCTTTATATATTCGATCTTTCTTTATATCTTTATATATTCGATCTTTCTCTATATCTTTATATATTCGATCTTTATATCTTTATACATTCGATCTTTCTTTATATCTTTATATATTCGATCTTTCTTTATATCTTTTTATATTCGATCTTTCTTTATATCTTTATATATTCGACCTTTCTTTATAACTTTATATATTCGATCTTTCTCTATATCTTTATATATTCCATCTTTCTTTATATCTTTATATATTCGATCTTTCTCTATATCTTTATATATTCTATCTTTCTTTATATCTTTATATATTCGATCTTTTTTATATCTTTTTATATTCGATCTTTCTTTATATCTTTATATATTCCATCTTTCTTTATATCTTTATATATTCCATCTTTCTTTATATCTTTATATATTCGATCTTTCTCTATATCTTTATATATTCTATCTTTCTTTATATCTTTATATATTCGATCTTTCTCTATATCTTTATATATTCTATCTTTCTTTATATCTTTATATATTCGATCTTTCTTTATATCTTTATATATTCGATCTTTTTTATATCTTTTTATATTCGATCTTTCTTTATATCTTTATATATTCGATCTTTCTTTATATCTTTATATATTCGATCTTTCTTTATATCTTTATATATTCGATCTTTCTTTATATCTTTATATATTCGATCTTTCTTTATATCTTTATATATTCGATCTTTCTTTATATCTTTATATATTCGATCTTTCTTTATATCTTTATATATTCGATCTTTCTTTATATCTTTATATATTCGATCTTTCTTTATATCTTTATATATTCGATCTTTCTTTATATCTTTATATATTCTATCTTTCTCTATATCTTTATATATTCGATCTTTCTTTATATCTTTATATATTCGATCTTTCTTTATAACTTTATATATTCGATCTTTCTTTATATCTTTATATATTCGATCTTTCTTTATATCTTTATATATTCGATCTTTCTTTATATCTTTATATATTCGATCTTTCTTTATATCTTTATATATTCGATCTTTCTTTATAACTTTATATATTCGATCTTTCTTTATATCTTTATATATTCGATCTTTCTTTATATCTTTATATATTCGATCTTTCTTTATATCTTTATATATTCGATCTTTCTTTATATCTTTATATATTCGATCTTTCTCTATATCTTTATATATTCGATCTTTCTTTATATCTTTATATATTCGATCTTTCTCTATATCTTTATATATTCGATCTTTCTCTATATCTTTATATATTCGATCTTTCTTTATATCTTTATATATTCGATCTTTCTTTATATCTTTATATATTCGATCTTTCTCTATATCTTTATATATTCGATCTTTCTTTATATCTTTATATATTCGATCTTTCTTTATATCTTTATATATTCGATCTTTCTTTATATCTTTATATATTCGATCTTTCTTTATATCTTTATATATTCGATCTTTATATCTTTATATATTCGATCTTTCTCTATATCTTTATATATTCGATCTTTCTTTATATCTTTATATATTCGATCTTTCTTTATATCTTTATATATTCGATCTTTCTTTATATCTTTATATATTCTATCTTTCTTTATAACCTTATATATTCGATCTTTCTTTATATCTTTATATATTCGATCTTTCTTTATATCTTTATATATTCGATCTTTATATCTTTATATATTCTATCTTTCTTTATAACTTTATATATTCGATCTTTCTTTATATCTTTATATATTCGATCTTTCTTTATATCTTTATATATTCGTCAAGAGGAAGATCTTGACATATTCTTGAAGACTATCCCATAAGAATCGCTGGGCTGTTCCTTAGGCCTGTCTGCGATAAGACATGAAATGATGAGAAAGACTTTGATGACATATACGGATTTGTTCTGTAGGCCTAATGCAAGAGGGGAGAAGATGAGAAAGAAAATGAAATAGATAAGGATAACAGCTCTTCGGTTTTTAGAGCCTTCCGTCTCCTCGTTATCGAAATATTGTTCCCTCTTCCTCCTCTATCCTATATCGTCTTAATTCCACTCCGACGACTCCTTCTGTCTATCTCCCATTCCAACGTCGATGTCCACCTTCACCTCCTTCTTCTTTTCTTCTTCTCCTCCTCCTCCTCCTCCTTCTTCTTCTTCTTCTTCTTCTTCTTCTTCTTCTTCTTCTTCTTCTTCTTCTTCTTCTTCCTTCCTCCTCCTCCTCCTCCTCCTCCTCCTCCTCCTCCTTCCTCCTCCTCCCTCCTCCTCCTCCTCCTCCCTCTTCCTCCCTCCTTCCTCGTTCCTCCCCTCTCCTTTCCCTCCTCCTTCCTCGTTCCTCCTCCTCCCTCCTCCTCCTCCTCTCTCCTCCCTCCTCCCTCCTTCCTCCTCCTCCCACCTCCCCCTCCACCACCCCCTCCTCCCTCCTCCTTCCTCCTCCTCCTCCACCACCTCCTCCTCCCCCTCGAATCGAGAGGCGGATCAGAACCCCGATAATTGTGCCGAGAGACGACCACTCGGGGCAGGTGGAGGAGAGAGCGAGGAAATAGGCCTCGAGAGAGACAGAGGATGCGAGGGTGGGGTGGGGGGAGGGGGGATGGCGTGTGGGATGTTCATTGTTCAGGGATAAGAGGGAGGGAAGGGAATGGGGAAGGGAAAGGGGAGAGGGAGAAGAGAAGGAAAAGGGGAAGGGAAGGGAGGGAAAGGGGAAGGGGTGGGGGGGAAAAGGCTCTAGCGTGTGGGGTGTTCATTGTTCAGGGATAAGAAGGGAAGGGAAGGAAAGGGATAAGGAAGGAAAAGGGAAAGGGGAAAGGATGAGAAGGGAAAAAGAAAGGGAAAGGGAAGGGAAGGGAAGGACAGGGAAGGAAAGGGAAAGAGAAAGGGAGGGGCCTCATAGCGTGTAGGAGTGTCAATTGTTCATTGGGAGAGGAACGTTCTCTAAGCGAGTGGGTTGTTCATTGTTCATGGGGAAGGGGGGGTAACGTACCATATGGGATTTTCAGTATTTAAGAGGTAATTAAAATTAACTTAACAAGTGGGATGTTCATTGTTCAAAGGTGGGGGGAGGGGAGTGGCCACGTAGCGAGAAGGATGTTCATTACTCCAAGGGAAAGAGTTGGCCTAGTAGCACGTGGGATGTTCAGTGTTCAAGAGGAGAGGAAAGTTCTCTGGGCGTGTGTGATGTTCATTGTTCAGTAGGAGAGGAAAATTATCGCAACGGGCGTGATGTTCATTGTTCAATAGGAGAGGAAAATTATCATAATGAGTGGGTTGTTCATTGTTCATGTGTTCGAGGCAGTAGGAACGTATTTTCAGCGAGCGTAACTACAGGTTATTCTTCAGGTGGTTTCGGGTTCATTATCATCAGCTGTGGCGGCGGCGTTGGTGTTGAATGTTTATGTTCACTTTTTTGTTTTTGTTTTGCTCTGTTTTGGTGTGGCTGTTTTTATTATCATCATCATTATCGTTATCATTACCATCATTATCATCATTATCATCATCGTCATTATCATTATTATTATCATCATCATTAGTATCATCATCATTATCATCATCATCATCATCATCATCATCATCATCATCATCATCACCACCACCACCACCACCACCACCACCACCACCACCATCATCATCATCATCATCATCATCACCACCACCACCATCACCACCATCGTCATTATCTTCATTGCTATTGTCATTACTATTTGGTGGTTAGTTGATCGCGTTATTTCCATCTATATTTATTTATTACTATTTTTATTTTATTTTCTATTTTATATCTCTATTAATTTATTTCATTATTTTTATTTATTTATTTATTTTTTTGCATGACAACCGTTGTTATTACCGCCACTCTTAATTGTAATTGTCATCGTCACTCGTTTTGCAAACCGTTTTTCTACTCTTTTCGCGCTATTCAATTACCGTTGGCAGAGTCCTCTTGACAACGTTACCTTTGCGCACCAGATTCGATTAAGACTCGCTAAAAAAATCGCATAATGGAATTTGCCAAAATTAATCAGCTAATGGGCAGGTGAGGCAGAGTTGCAGCCTCCGCGACGGGGATCGGCGGAGGTGACTCATAATGAGGGACAGGTGATGGCTCGTCCCTTCGCTTGCTTTCCTTTCTTTCTCTCTCTCTTTTTTTTTCTTTCTTTATCTCTTTTTTTGTCGTTCTGTTATTTTCTTTCTTGTATCTTTTTCTGTGTCTGTCTCTGTCTCTTTCTCTCTGTCTCTGTTTCTCTCTCTCTCTCTCTTTCTCTCTCTCTCTCTGTCTTTCTCTCTCTCTGTCTGTCTGTCTGCTTCTCTCTCTCTCTGTCTCTGTCTGTCTCTGTCCTCTCTTTCTCTCTCTTTCTCTCTCTCACTCTCTCTCTCTCTCTCTCTCTCTCTCTCTTCTTCCTTCCTCCTTCCTAAGTATCCTTCTTCCCCTTTCTTCCTTCCTTCCTATTTTCCTTCCTTCCTTCCTTCCTTCTTTCTCCTTTCTCTGTAAGTTCCCCAAATATTTCATGCTCGAAAATATACACATTTTGATAAAAAAAAAATCGTCATCTAAATATCAACTGTTTTTTTTCTTCATATTATTTGATAGTTTATATCTATGTTGCCAAAATATTTAGTGTGCTTGTCGTGTAGTGACGTCATAATTATATTTTCATGTCTTCATTAACATAGATCAGTTGATGGAGCTTCACAAGGTGTCTGATCGAGAGGTAATTATTAAGGTAATTGAAACCGTAATATTGAAAAGGAGAAATGGATAGCTTGTTTCTCCTCCTTCACTCCCCTCTTCCCTCCTCCTCTCACGCCTCCTCTGCCTCTTCCCTCTACGTCCTTCCTCCGTCTCCTCCCTTTCTCTTTTTCCTCTACCCTTACTCCTACCCCTTTCTCTCTTCCTTCTGTCCCCTAACTCCTCCTCATCCCCTTCCCTCTTTCTCTCTCTCTCTCTCCATCCTTTTTCCCTCTTCTTCCCCCTTCCCGATCCCTTCCCCCATCCCTCTCCCCTTCCCTCCTACCTCCACTTCCCCCTACCCTTACCCCCTTCCTCCCCTTCCATCGTCCCCTTCCTCCCCTTCCCTCCTTCTATCCTTCTTCCCCCTTCCATTGTCCCTCTCCCTCCCCCTACCCACCTCCCTCCTCCTCCTCCTCCTTTCTCTCCTTCTTCCCCCTTCCCCCTTCCATCTCCCTCTTCCTCCCCCTCCCCCTTCCCATCCTCCTCTCCCTTCCATCCCCCTCTCTTCCCCTCTCCCATTTCTTCCTCCCCCTACCATCCTCCTCTCCCTCCCCTTCCCCCTTTCTTCCTCCTATACCCCTCCCCTTTAACCCCCCCCCGTGACAGTCCCCCGTGGGAACCGAGTCGTCTGGCAACACGAGACCGCGTGATAAGTCGTCGGCGGAACCAGACACAGGTCCGTGAGCCAGATTTAATTATACGCGCGTCCATCACTCTCCTCCTTTCTCTTCTTCTTTCTCCTTTCCCTCTTATCCGTCTTTTTCGTTTTTTTTTTTTGGGGGGGGGTTCTGTTTTTTTCCTTTTTCTTTCTTGCTCTTGTAAGCATTTTTTCGTTCTTTCTTTCTTTATTTGTTTGTTGTGTTACTTGTCTGTTTTTTTTGACGATTCGCCTTTCTGATTTTGATCTCTCTCTCTCTCTCTCTCTCTCTCTCTCTCTCTCTCTCTCTCTCTCTCTCTCTCTCTCTCTCTCTCTCTCTCTCTCTCTCTTTTATATATATATATATATATATATAGATAGATAGATAGATAGATAGAGAGAGAGAGAGGGAGAGAGGGAGAGAGAGGGAGAGAGGGAGAGAGAGGGGGGGGGGCAGACCCTCGATTAGGAAATGTCACGGAGAACGAAACGAGGGGAAGTGAGCGTAAAGTGAATTGGAAGGCGATGGACAGAGAGAGAGAGGGATAACGAGGGAATAGAGCGGGGGTGGGGGAAATAATAGCCGGAGAGAAAGAAGTAGGGAGTGAAACAGACACGCACGCTTAGAAAGAGAGGGAAAGAGATGGGAAGAGGAAGGAGAAAAGAAAAAAAAAGAGAGGGTAGGAGAGAAGAGAGGGAGAAAGACAGATAGTGAAGGATAGTCAGACAGACAGACAGACATACACACAAACAAACAGGCAGGCAGGCAGGCAGGCAGGCAGGCAGGCAGACAGACAGACAGAAATCTAAACAGACAGACAGACAGAGACAAACAGACAGACAGACAGACAGACAGAGTGACAGACAGACACTGGAACAGACCTTTAGAATAAGTTTTCACAAAATGGAGGCGAGGCAGAGAGAAAGGCCAAGAAAGACACAAGGGCTGCGTGCGTCTGCATAATGCCTCTCCCTTAACCTAAATCTAGGCCAAGTCTTACACCATCTCCCCCCCCCTCCCCCTGCCCTTCTTCCCGTCTCCCTTCTCCCTTCTTTCCATCTCCCTTCACTCTTCTTCTTTCTTTCCATCTCCCTTCACTCTTCTTTCCAGTCCTCCTTTCTTTCCATCTCCCTTCACCCTTCTTTCCATCTCTCTTCACCCCTCTTTCAATTCCTCTTCCTTCTTTCCATCTCCCTTCACCCTTCTTTCCATCCCTCTTCTTCTTTCTTTCCATCTCCCTTCCACCATCCTTTTAGCTCGCTTCTCCCTTCTTTCCAATCCTCTTCCTTCTTTCTTCCATCTCCTTTCCTTCTTCTCCTCCCTATTCCTTCCTTCACCCCTTTCTCGTGTCCCCTTTCCACCTGCTCCTCCTCTTCTCCCACGGCTCACCTCCCCTTACTTCATTACTCCTTCCTCTTTCTCCTTTCCACTCCCTCTTCCTTTCCCCCTACCTTCCTTCCCATCCCGACCCCCCTGCCTTTCTTTCTTCTCCCTTCCTTCCTCCTTTTCCCTCCCATCCCCCTTCTTCCTTCCAACTTTTCCTTCCCTTCCCTTCCTCCCCACCCTCCTTCTCTTTTCCCCATTTTCCTTTCCTCCCTTCTCCCCCTTATCCCTCCCTCTTCCTCCCTCCCTCCCTCCCGTCCCTCCCCCTTTCTCTCTCCCCTTCCCCCTCCTATCCCCCCTCTCTCTCTACCCACCTTCCCTTTCTTCCCCCTCCTTTTCCCTACCTCCCTCACCTCTTTCCTCTCCCTCTTACTCCCTTCCCCTCTCCCCTCCTATACCCCTTCTCCCTTCCCTCCTTTCCCTTCCTCCCTCCCCCACCCCACCTTCCTCTCCCCTCCTTTACCCCCTTTCTCCCTTTCCTCCCCCCTCCCCCCCCTTTTCCCCCAAGAGGGTCACTGCCAAAGCTGTCAGAATCGCTTTCCTGTGGCTTCAATCACGTTCCCCGAGACCCAGACGCGGGCGAGGGAACCAGGAGTGTATCTTACGAGTGTTTGGGTGCATTAGCGTTTTCCTTTGTGTCTTTCTCTTTTTTTTTTTGTTTGTCTGTATTCCTTGCGAAGTTCGTGTCTTCGTTTCGTTTGCGACGGACGGCGCTTCCGTGGCGGGGATTTTTTGCTCTTTTGTTTGTTGGTCTTTTTTGTTGTTGTTGTTGCTTTTTTTGTTTAGGTTTTCTTATTCTTCGCTTTCTTTTCTTTTTTTAGTCTTTTCTCTATCTCTTACGTTTACAAACGCACGCACGCACCCACCCACCCACATATGCGCACACACACACACACACACACACACACACACACACACACACACACACACACACACACACACACAGATATATATATATATATATATATATATATATATATATATATATATATATATATATATATATATATATATATATATATATACATATATGTGTGCATGTATGTGCGTGTGTTTAGCGTATGAAGCTTCCCGGCGCCATGGAAACCTAGCGAAGATGGATGTTTGCTAATCATAGAAATGGACCTTTATAGACCCTGGCCGACTCTCGTGGCATCCACACAGGGCCACAGTGCCACTAGTTGAGTTGAAGGTTAGTGGGCCACGCTTTGTAAAATGTTATAACCATCAGCATTGTGAAAATACGACGTCAGCGTAATAGATACAGCTACTATACTGCTCTCGCCGTGACTATTTTTCGAGCATTCTTGTCCCATTGCGAGGAGAAAGAATAGGATTACCGCTTATAAGTCAGGGCATGATTCTCGTCTCGCTTTCGCTATTATGGGCTGTATGTCAGGCTTGATTAGGTCGGAAAATGGGTGAATTGAGCGTTGATTGTGACCTGGGTTTGAGTGAAGGCGAGTCGAATAAATTAAATCTCATTTTCATTTTTTTTTTTTTTTTTTTTTGACGGTCTCTGGAACAGGTGGGTTTGGTTAGAAAATGAGATTATTTTTTTAAAGATGTTTTTTTAAGGTGTAGCTTCTATTCTTTTATGATAGATTTTCAGCTGATTGTTGAAACCTATCTTTCTCTCTCTCTCTCTCTCATTCTTCTCTCTCTCTCTCTCTCTCTCTCTCTCTCTCTCTCTCTCTCTCTCTCTCTCTCTCTCTCTCTCTCTCTCCTTTTCTGTTTTTAACTCTCTCCTTCCCTACCTCCCTCCCTCCCTCTCTCCGTCTCCCTTTCCCTCCTTCCTACCCCCAGCCTTCCCTATCTCTCTGTCTCTCTCTCACCTACATCCTCATCCTCACTTCCCTCCCCAACCTCACCTCTTCCCACATTGTCTTTATCCTCATCTTTCGTATTTCCGAAAGTGCGAGACATCCCCCCCCAACCTCCCACCCCCACCCACCCGCCAGCCCATCCACCCAATCAGCTGTTTGGCGCGGCGTTCATCGGAGGTCAACCCAGGTCAATCTCGGTTTTACGGTTATGAAGAAATGCGACATTGTCCTCCCAAGGCAGAGAGAATGGCACGCCCGTCTTGTGAGGTGTTAGGGAAGTGAATCTTGAGGAAAAATAAGGGATTATGAGGGAAAAAAAAGGGTTGGTGGGAGATGAGTTTTAGCGGGAACTATCAGGTGTATACAAAAGGGAGGTGTGTACACATACATGTACATATATACATGTACATGCGTTTACTAATATACGTGCATGCATACGGACATCGTAGGTGTATACAAAAGGGAGTTGTGTATACATACATATACATATATACATGCACATGCGTTTACTGATATTTGTGCATGCTTACGGACATCGCAAATACGTACAGGCATACATACATACGCATGTAGTGTACATGTTTGTATACATGAAAGGCAGAGAGAGAGAGAAAAGACTAAAAAAGAAAAGAAAGAGTAGGATAAGAAGAGCAAAATAGCAATATCAAAAAGGGAAAAAAAGAAAAGTTTATTCATTCATTCATACATACACACACACACACACACACATACATACATACATACATACATACATACATACATACATACATACATACATACATACATACATACATACATATATACATACATACATACGATCTGAATAGACATTATTTTTTAATATAGGTCTAAGGCGACCAGGAAAACAACAGCATATATAACTTTTTTGCAGAAATAAATATCAAAGGAACGCCAACCATATCATTAAGACATAAAACATTTGTAAACAAGCTTCTGAAAAGCATACGGAAACTCGGGGAAGGGTTGGGGGGAGAAAGAGCTAAGCCACAGGGAGCATAAGGGCGAGCGATAGGCCAGGGAAATGTCCCGGATGGAGAGAGAGAGATGACGTCATCGAGCGGGAAAACAAGTGACGCGCGAAAGATAAACAGGTTCCAAACACGTTTTGTTGTGCTCGCGGAGGTCGGAATCTCGAGTTTTTTTTCGGTCTGTTTTAGAGGATTTATGGAGCGTGGGTTTTGGATTTAATCTTCCTTTCATCCGCTTTCTCTTTTGAGGATTATGTGGAGTTAGGGTATGATTAGGTCTTCTATAAGGAGAGAGAAAACGTGAAAAGAATTCAAGGGTATATGTCTGCGGGAATGTACGCGCGTGCACACGTACACACACACATACGCACGCACTCTCTCTCTCTGTATCTAGCTATCTACTCATTTCTCTCTCTCTCTCTCTCTCTCTCTCTCTCTCTTTCTCTTTCTCTTTCTCTTTCTCTTTCTCTCTCTCTCTCTCTCTCTCTCTCTCTCTCTCTCTTTCTCTTTCTCTCTCTCTTTCTCTTTCTCTTTCTCTTTCTCTCTCTCTCTCTCTCTCTCTCTCTCTCTCTCTCTCTCTCTCTCTCTCTCTCTCTCTCTCTCTCTCTCTCTCTCTCTCTCTCTCTCTCTCTCTCTCTTTATTTTTTTCCATTTTCTACCCAAGTTGCCCGTGCTCAGATTTTTATATAACGGCCTTCGTCTCTTTGAGTTTATATAAATAAGATTAAATTTTAAAAGATCTTGTCTTGTACAGTAAAAAAAAAGGATATCTCATTATGAGGGACCTTTAAAAGACGCCCATTTTTTACCCCCTTTCTCCCCCCCCCCCTCTTCCCTATATCCATTTTACCGTTAACAGAAAGGTTGCTACGATACCGTTACGTGTGGGGAAAGATGATTATAAAACGCCGAGTGATTAAAAAAAAGAAAGAGAGAGAGAGAGGGAGAGGGAGGGAGAGAGGGAGGGAGGGAGGGAGGGAGGGAGGGAGGGAGGAGGGAGGGAGGGAGAGAGAGAGAGAGAGAGAGAGAGAGAGAGAGAGAGAGAGAGAGAGAGAGAGAGAGAGAGAGAGAGAGAGAGAGAGAGAGAGAGAGAGAGAGAGAAGAGAGAGAGAGAGAGAAAAGGAGGGAGGGATGGACAGATAGATAGATAGATAGAGATAAAGAGAGCGAGAGAGAGAGAGAGAGAGAGGAGAGAGAAACAGAGAGAGATAGAGATAGAGAGAAAAAAAGAGAGAAAGAGAAAGAAAGAGAGAGAGAGAGAGAAAGAAAGAAAGAAAGAAAGAAAGAAAAAAAGGGGAATCTCTCGTGCGTACGACGGCAGATAATAATAATAATTGCAAACATGGAAGTAGGATAATTGATAAGAGGAGGGGAGGGGGGAGAGAGAGAGCACGCCACGCTAATAAGGTTGTCGGGGTTAAATGTCTGTCGGTATCGCTGCCGTTGCCCGCTTTCGACGATGATTTTGACGTCGATCGAAACAAAGGTTGATTACTGGGCTTGGATAATGCGATTTATCTCCCTTGGATATTGCGAGAGAGGGAGAGGGGGGGAGAGGAGA
>NC_091549.1:7616707-7621707 GCF_042767895.1 Penaeus vannamei
CAGGAATGATCTGATAAAGACAGACACAGGAATAAATTGATAATGACAGACACAGGAATAAATTGATAAAGACGGACACAAGAATAAATTGATTAAAAAAACAGACACAGAAACCGATTAAAAAAGACCTAATTGATAAAGACCGCCACAGACCGGACCCGCAGACGCCCACGCTGAAACCCAAGAGCGGGCGAGGCTGTGGCTAATTGGGGGACTAGCAGACAGACCCCGATCACGGATTGAGCGATTGCAGTTGCAATTACTGGCCATAATTGTACGGGGAACTAAATGATTGTTTCGTGTTGCAAGGTTTGAGGTTCGGTGATGCAAGGAAGGTCTTGCAACCGAGAGTAAGTAAGTAAGTGCGCAAGTAAGAAAATTAAAAAGTAAGTAGATATTTTTTTTATTTATTTATATATTTTTCTGGGATGTGTGGGTTGGTTAGATGTTTGGTGGTTGATGGGGAGGGGGGGGGAGGTTGAGATGTTTTTGTGTGTTTTATTATTGTTTCGTTAATTTGGTTTTCTCTTTTTCTTTTTTTCTATTTATTTATTAATTCCTGTCTTTCTCTCTCTATCGCTTCCTTATTTTTTCACTTTTCTTTTTCTTATTTCTCTCTCTACTCTCTTCTCTCTCTCGACAGTTACTTTATATTTTTTCTTGTGTTGAATGATCCTATTTGTAATAATCATTAAGTCTTCATAGATTTTGATTTTCACTTCGAGACCTGCTAACACCATCAGCATCTATACATTATTTTCTTTGATTTTCTTTGGTGATTTTTAACATGGCGTTGCACTGGTGAATTGTCATTTATTATGTCGATGTTCTATTCAATTTTAACATTGAAACTATTTTCCATAAAATTCAATTCTAACATCAAATTTATTTTCCATAATTCAATTCTAAAATCACTAATTATTTCCCATAATTCTGTTTTAACATCAAAATTATTTTCTATAATTCCATTTTAACAATAAAATTATTCGAACAAAATTATTCTCTATAATTCAATTCTAAAATCAGAGTTATTATCCATAATTCAATTTTAACAATAGAAGTATTTTCCATAATCCAGTTCCAACATCAAAGTTATTTTAAATAATATGGATTTAAGAATGGCAGAGAGAGCCTTATGTCATTGTCAGTTTACCTCTTCGTAAGCCTCTTGTATAGGCCTATGAAAGGGGAAGGAACTTTAAAAGGGGGATTTAGGTTGAGTATTTAGGTTAGAGATAGATATGTGTGTATGTGTGTGTGAGGAGAGAGTGTGAGAGAGAGAGAGAGAGAGAGAGAGAGAGAGAGAGAGAGAGAGAGAGAGAGAGAGAGAGAGAGAGAGAGAGAGAGAGAGAGAGAGAGAGAGAGAGAGGTGAAAAGGAGAGGAAGGGAGATGGAGAGAGGGAGACAGAGACAGACAAGTGAAAGAGAGAGATAGAGAGAGAAAGAAAGAAAGAAAGAAAGTGAGTTAATTAAAGAGAAAAAGAAAGAGAAGCAAAGAGACATACATCAAAATAAATGAATTAACAGCATGCGCACGTGTGTCTGTGTGAACGCCTGTAAAAAAAAGAAAACGAAAACTACGAAGATAACAGCGAAAGGGAGAGAGAGAACGCAGGAAAAGACGGACAGCTTGAAGGGGAGAGAGAGTGGTCCTGGACGCTTATGTAATGAGAGAAGAAGGGGAGAGGGGAGAAAGTTAGCGAAAAGAAAGTATTCGAGAATAAAAAGGAGAAAGGAGGTTAGACACGTGCCGCGCGGGCACACACACATACGCATGCACATACACGCATACACACACACACACACACTTCCCCCACCCCCACACACACGCACCCCCCGTACACAAGCACACCTTTCCCTCTCCCCCCCAACACACACCCTTCCCCCCCCAACACACACCCTTCCCCCTCTCCCCCATACACTTCCGACACACACCCTTCCCCCCTCCCCTCCCCAACACACCCTTCCCCTCCCCCTCCCCAACACACCCTTCCCCCCAACACACACCCTCCCCCCCCACACCCTTCCCCCTCCCCCTACCCCCACTCCCACACACATGTAGGCCTATGCACGTACGCCCATCCCCCCCGAGCCCCACCGACCGACAGACACTCAAGCACGACTAATGACACCCCGCAGTCACGACTAATGACATCGGTGAGTTATTCGTCCTCGAGTTGGCACAGGAGGGCCGAGGTCTTCGATATCGGAGGGCTTCGTGTCGACGGTGACAAGGGCTGAGTTGCTTGTCTGGGCTTGGCTTTTACGTCTTGCCAAGCATAGTCAAGTCAAGCAAGTCAAGAGCTATGTTCGAGAATGTTTGTATGTATGTTGAATAAAATTATTAAAAAAAAAATTGTTCGAGAATGTTTGTATTTATGTTAAATAGAATTGTCAAAAAAAATTGACGGAAAAAATGTTAGTGTGACGATACCTTTGATTTATTTTTTTACTTGTTTACTTTTATTTATTTGTTTATTTATTTGTATGTTATATTTATTTATTTATTTATTTAATTCATCTGTTTCTATTTATTAATTTATTTATATTTATTCATTAATTTTATTTATTTATTTGTTCTATTTATTTATTTTGTTTTATTTATTTATCTATTTTTCGTACTCTTATTAATGGTGATGACAATGTTGATGTTGTATTGTTATTGTTATTGTTATTATTATTATGTTTTGTTATATTATTAGTATTATTATTATTATTATTAGTAGTAATAGTAGTATTGTTATCATTATCATAATCATTATTATTAATCTTTATTATTATTAATCATCATCTTTATTATTAATATTTTTATTATTTAATTATTATTATTACTATTATTTGACTCATCCTCCGCGTAAGCAGCTTAAGTAAGTTAGCGACTGCCATAAAAAAGCTTGAAATAATACATTATCTAAATTCTTGCTGATAAACCTTTTGCAGTTGAAATTAGATTAAGTATAGATGAAAAAATAAATCAGATAAGCATATGTAAACACGTTAACCTCCGTTTATCATCATAATTATCATTATCTTTCACATGAATGACCATTACACATCATCATCACCAGCAATATCATTATTATCACCATCACCATCATCATCACCATCACCATCATAATCATCATCACCACCATTATCACTATCATCAATCACCATCACTATCATCACCATTCAGGAAAATATGTCACGTGAACAGGATCCCAGTCGTCGTGAGGACTATTGGAATCTTGAGGAGAATCAGAAACTTGCCTTTGTCTTCAAAGAGGAGAGGGAGAGAGAGAGGGAGGGAGGGAGGGAGGGGGGGGGATGGGGGGGGGGAGATGGGGGAGAGGTAGAGATAAATAGATGAATAGATAGCTAGAGAGATTGATTGAAAGAGAGAGAGAGAGAGAAAGAAAGAAAGAGAGAAAGAAAGAAAGAAAGAAAGAAAGAGAGAGAGAGAGAGAGAGAGAGAGAGAGAGAGAGAGAGAGAGAGAGAGAGAGAGAGAGAGAGAGAGAGAGAGAGAGAGAGCGAGAGAGAGAGAAAAAAAAAAAGAAGAGAGAGAGAAAGTAATCCCAAAATAATTGGAGTGACAGAACAAATAAGATACTCCGGGCGGAAGGGAACAGCGACGACATCTGAAATAATTGAAACACGATTCTTCACTTTTCATGATAATTTTTTTTCATTCTTTTCTAAAGCCTTTCATCTTGTATTGTTTCATCTTCATTTCATTGATTTTCTTTTTTGTATTCTTTTTTTCTTTCTCTTTATTTACGTTTCTCTTCTGTTCTTATACCATGTCCCTGTCATTCCTATAATTATTCCACTTTTTTGGTCATGAAACAGAGTAGAGGAAATATTTCGCTTGATTTTCTCTATTTTGTATTTTCTTTCATATAGATCTGAATTAATTGATATGGGGGTTTAGGAATGATAAATGGCAATAGTGGTTCATGAGTTGCCGCTGCTGTTTAATAAATAGGATTTTAATGGATTGGATTAATAGCTTTTAACAATCTCACCATTTCCGAAGTCAGTATTCATAGCTGGTATCATTACACTAATTGACATATAGGGATTAGGAAAGATAAACAACAGTAGTAGATAAAAAAAACTCCATTCCATGTCATATCGTGCCAGGAAAAAAATCTATAAAATTAAGGGAAAAATAACTCCTCATTTGACATGCGATTTGGGAGTTAAGTAAGTTTATTTACCACCCTGGCTAACTTTACGGGAGTTAAGTTCAGTTAAGTAAGTTTATTTACCACCCTGAGAAGTTGCTCAGGCGTGGGCAATCGTGATTACAGTGTTACATATATTCACATACATTCGACAGAGTACACTATTCTGTGATTACAGTAATTATATATGGTAAAATGGGAATATGTCATACAGCATGCAAACGTATATTACTCAATTTGATCTACCTTTGCCTCAGTGTTTACATAATAGTGTTCTGTGGTGCGTTTTATGATTATGATAGTTTTACATGGTAAAATTAGGATATAGCATGAGTATATCTTCCAATGTATCAGATTCTATAAAATAATCACTTAGTTCTTTATATCTCATGTTAGTTGGTCTGAAAGGCTGTATCACATGACACTCCGAGATATAATGCTCAAGCGTTCGCTTATTTCCCTCGTTACACAGTCTACATCTAGATTCATCTGCACTTCTTGCACCTTGCAGTTGCCAGTACATTCTATAACCTAAACGTATTCTGGCAATAACCACGTCACATTGTCTGGTTTTACTTCGGTGCCACCCATAGGATGGCTTACAATCTCTATACTGATCGTAGTGCCTTATACTACAGCTTTCAGGCCTTTGTGAACTCGTCAGATCTATCAGTTCTTCTTTATGAGGTACTTCACTTTGGGCAAGTCGACACCGTAGATTTCCAGCGGCGGAGGTAGAGATGAAGAGCTGTCGAAATCAATACAGGATGAAGTTGGGATGAGGAGCGAACTGCGGCGAAGGATGAATATGCATGTGGTTTGATGTCTATGAG
>NC_091549.1:7624207-7626707 GCF_042767895.1 Penaeus vannamei
GGGAGAGAGAGGGTGAGAGGGAGAGGGAAGAGGGTGAGAGGGAGAGGGAGAGGGTGAGAGGGAGGGAGAGGGTGAGAGGGAGAGAGAGGGTGAGAGGGAGAGAGGGAGGGAGAGGGTGAGAGGGAAGGGGGAGGGGAGGGGGGGAGGGGGAGGAGGAGTGAGAGAGAGAGGGAGGGAGAGAGGGTGAGAGGGAGGAAGAGGGTGAGAGGGAGGAAGAGGGTGAGAGGGAGGAAGAGGTGAGAGGGAGAGAGAGAGAGAGAGAGAGAGGAGAGAGAGAGAGAGAGAGAGAGAGAGAGAGAGAGAGAGAGAGAGAGAGAGAGAGAGAGAGAGAGAGAGAGAGAGAGAGAGAGAGAGAGAGAGAGAGAGGGAGAGAAAGAGAGAGAGAGAGTGGGAGGGAGGGAGAGAGAAAGAGAGGGAGGGAGGAGAGAAAGAGAAGGAGGGAGAGAGAAGAGAGGGAGGAGAGAAAGAGAGGGAGGGAGGGAGAGAGAAAGAGAGGAGGGAGGAGAGAAGAGAGGAGGAGGGAGAGAGAAAGAGAGAGGGAGGGAAGGGAGAAAGAGAGGGAGGGAGGAGAGAAAGAGAGGGAGGGAGGGGAGAGAGAAAGGAAGAGGGAGGGAGGGAGAGAGAAAGAGAGGGAGAAGGAGGGATGAAGGGAGAGAGAAAGAGAGGTTGAGGGAGGGAGGGAGAAGAGAGAGGGAGGGAGGGAGAGAGAAAGAGAGGGAGGGAGGGTGAGAGAAAGAGAGGGAGGAGAGGGAGAGAGAAAGAGAAGGAGGGAGGTAGAAAGAGAAGGAGGGAGGTAGAGGGAGGGAGGTAGAGGAGGGAGGTAGAGGGAGGGAGGTAGAGGGAGAGAGGTAGAGGGAGAGAGGCAGAGAGAGAGAGAGAGAGAGAGAGAGAGAGAGAGAGAGAGAGAGAGAGAGAGAGAGAGAGAGAGAGAGAGAGAGAGAGAGAGAAGGGGAGGGAGAGAGAGAGAGAGGGAAGAAGAGAGACAGAGAGATTGAGTGAGTGAGTGATTGAAATAGAAAGAGAGAGAGAGAGATTTAAAGATTTAAAGATTTAGTTTTAATTCCATTTGTTACAATGGATATTCTTTGCTGTGACATACTGTCTGTTTTATTTTGCCCAAATCTCCCCCTGTGTGCAAGGAGTGGCCGGGGTTACCACTCACTGGCCGGGCGTGGGATTGAACGCAGGTCCGCAAGGTGAAAGGATGAAGGGGGTGGGGAAGGAAGTGAGAGATTCGTTGACAGAAGAAGGAAGATGCGAGAAAGGAAGGTGGGCAATTTTGTCATTATTATTGCTGATGTTTATTATTGTGATTTGTGAAAATTATACTCTCACTCTCTTTCTCTTCCTTTTCTTTCTATCTCTCTCACCTTTCCATTGTCCTCAATCCTCCCTTCCACTTTCCCTCCTTCCCTCCTTCCGTCTTCCCTCCCTCCCTATCTAAAGAAAATAAAGAAAAATAGCAAGTAAATAAGGGAAGAGGTAAATATGCAAATGAAAGAGGAATAGATAGAGACGAGAAGGCAGAGCAAACACACAGGTAGGCCTACACCCCCCCCTTCACCTGCACCCAATACACACCTGCAACCCTTATTAACCCTCCCTCCCCCCTCCCCCATCCCCTGTCCTTTAATACGTACGGTCTCCAAAGCCAATGACATTGTTTTATTACCTTATTTATCTATTAATTTATCTATTTATTGGTTTATTTCGCTCTTTGGGTCTGAAGGGTTAACGGAAGGTGGGCGGGGGTTTGAGGGGGGGTATCTCAGGGGCTGTTTGGGGGAAGGGTTCTTGTTAGTGTGTTCCCTGGGGGGTAGAGAGGGGGGAGAGGAGGGAGGGGGTGGAAGTAATTTGATTTATTGGGGCAAAGTATGAGAGATTTTTGTTTTCTTTTTGTGTTGTTGTTCACGTTCTTTTTTGGTTGGTTTTGTCTCTCTTTGTCTCTCCTTTCTTATCTTATTTCTCTCATTCTCGTTTATTCTCGTCATGTTCTCTTTCCTTTGTTCTTTAAGAGATTTACTCTATCTATTTATATTTTCAGTTTTTTTTTATTTCCTCCTTGATACACTGATGTAATTAAGCAAAGACTAATATCTCTCATTAGGTTAATTTAGTTGTGGTTGCATTTTTTTATCTGTCATTAACTAGGTGATTCTAGTCAGATACGAATGTGAATATTTTTGTTATGCCTTAATTATGATTTATGGTATTAACGTTTATCAAAGACAAGGATTATTTTGCATCAGAAACGAGAATTGCAGATTTGGAGTTTAAAGCAGCTATTTTGTATTATTAAGATTATATAATTATTTAAAGCAGAAAAACAAATAACATTTCAAATCCTGTCAAGTCCATATTATGAAAATTACATCACCGATTCGCGACTTGCTAAAACAATACACGAAGGTTAATTTCTTTCGTAATTATCGTATTTAATTGGAGGAAGCTTGGCGTAATCCTGTTCGTTGGGCAAATAGGATGAGACATCGATTTGCGA
>NC_091549.1:7631707-7632731 GCF_042767895.1 Penaeus vannamei
GGGGAAGGGGGCGTGTCTTATCCCTAGAGGCTTACATGACTGGCTTTCAATAGACCTACAGAAGTTTGGATTTAATCGTCGTATTTTAATTGAGTTTTTGCGTCGGTGTCGTTGTTCTTAATTAAGGAAAGCATGTAGGAGAGTTTTTTTCGAAGCGTGGATTTAGTGAGACTTTAGAATGTTATGATAATAAGAGTGAATTAAATTTTTAACCGATCAGCCATGTTTTTTTTTTCTCTCCAGAGAAAACGTGGAAGGTTTTCATATTTTAATAGGGGTCACTATGGTAGAAAGGTTAAGAGGTTCACGGACTCGAAATTACTCCACTTTTTAACCTTCTTTTTAGATATATAACAATTTTACTTGCAAAAATAGCACCATAAAGTGTAAAAGTTTACGACTGCCATCCTTTCGGCCCACACGGTGAAGGATTACCAAAGTTCACCTTTCCAATTTTCTGGAAAATAGCGTTCAAGGAGCAAACGTCAGACTTTTACCTTCATCTTCAGTTTTATTGTATTTTTTTACGTCAGACTTTTGCCTTTACCAGTTTAGCAGTTATATTTTTTGTTGTTTTTTGGATCGAAACTTGGTGTTCGTTCTATTCTGAACCTGTATTTTTTGTAGTTGTTGGTATTCTTGCTTGTTTGTTTCCCTCGCTTTTTTAGGTCAAAATTTTCGTATATCATATTTTGCACCACTTGTGACTCAGCCTTTTAAAGGTGACTTTGAAAAGAAACACGTCGCCGATCGGTTTAAATCCCCAGTTTCATTTTTTTAATACTTCGAAATTTCTCCATTGCTCTCCGCCATCTTACTCTCTCTCTCTCTTATTCCTTTCGCAATTGCTCTCCACCACCTTATTCTCTCTCTCTCATTCCCCCGTTTGCTTCCAGAATGAGCGAGAAGGAAGACTTAATGAAGCTCGAGGAAGCAAGTTATGATGATTTCGAACGAGGGATCGAAGTAATTAGCTTTCAAGTCATCCATAAAGAGTTGTCCTGGAAGGAATTATTACATTTCA
>NC_091549.1:7633231-7635731 GCF_042767895.1 Penaeus vannamei
GCCCAACACCTGCATTTTCTGATCACACGTAGAAGGGCTTGTTTGGATAAGTGTTTGTGTGCTCATCTCTTCTCCCCCTTCCTCTTTCCTACTTCCTTTCCCCACTCCTTACTCCGTCCCTCATTCCTTTCCCTCTCTTCTCCCTCCCTCTTTCCCTCTCATTTTCCCTTTTTTCTTACTCTTACTCCGCTTTCTTTTCCCCCCTCTTCCTCTTTTCCCTTCTCTTCCCCTTCCCCCTTCTCTTCCCTACCTCTCCCTGTTCCCACTCCTCCCGCTCCATCCTCTTCCCCTCCTCTCCCTCTTTTTCTCCCCTTCTCTCCCTTTTCTTCCCTTCCTCTTCCCTTTTATCTTCCTCTTTTTCCCCCTCCTCTTCCCCCTTCAGACGCCGCGACTTGCGATGAAATTGTCATGTGTACACACCGCGCGCTCTCCCGGGCGTGGGATTTCGGTGTGGATGTGCTCTCAAAAGCGGAAAGGTAGAGAGGAGGCTAAGTAGGTAGGTAGGTAGGTAAGTAGGTAGGTGGATAGGTAAGTAGGTAGGTAGGCGGATAGATAGGATGGTAAGTAAGTAGGTAACTGGGTAGGTAGGTAGGTAAGTTAGTAGGTAACTGGATAGGTAGACAGGTAACTATATAGGTAGGTAGGTAACTGGATAGGTAGGCAGGTAACTGGATAGGTAGGTAGGTAACCAGATAGGTAAGTAGGTAGGTAATTGGGTAGGAAGGTAGGTATGTAGGGAGGCAGGTAGGTAGGTAGAAGACTGCTTCATATGCTCCCTCCCTTTTCCCTTCGCTCACTTCCTTCCTTCTTCTCTTCCGCTATCCCTCTGTCCACTTCCTCCAAGCCCTCGCCCTTTTGGCTTCGTGAGTTCTTGCTTCGATCTTTAAGGAATGGGCGGAGGAGGTTGCTCAGGTCTTTTTTTTCCTTAGCTTTTATTCTCTTCTGTTTATCTTGGTCTCTCTGTGTCTTTCGCTCAGTCTCTGTCTCTGTCTGTCTCTCTTTCTCATTTCTCTCCTTTCTCTCTCTCTCTCTCTCTCTCTCTCTCTCTCTCTCTCTCTCTCTCTCTCTCTCCCTCTCCCTCTCCCTCTCCCTCTCCCTCTCCCTCTCCCTCCCTCCCTCCCTCCCTCCCTCTCTCTCTCTCTCTCTCTCTCTCTCTCTCTCTCTCTCTCTCTCTCTCTCTCTCTCTCTCTCTCTCTCCCCACCTCTCTCTCTCTTCTCTCTCCTTTCTCTCTCATCTCTCCTTTCTCTTTCTCCTCCCTCTCTCACTCTTTTTCTCCCTCTCCCCTTTGTTCTTCCTTCTATAAGATTAACTGGCCTGATATACTTCAAAGTTTAGATACACAGACAACAGGCAGGGGGGGGCGGAGGGGGGGTGATTCCATTTTTTTTCCTTTCAAGAAAATTGAATTTTAGCTCGTCAAAATTTTAGATCAAGGCCTGCCACTCTCTCTTCGTATCTGAGTGAAAACAGGAAAGGTCTTGGAAAATAAAGTTCACTCTTTCGCTAATACACGAGAAATATTGAAAGAAATAGCAGGGTAATATTTTTTTTCTTATTTTGTCAAAAAAAAAGAAGTCCGGAGACCATATATATTTTTTTTTTCCAAAGTTCAGTCTAGGAAGGAAAAATAAGTTATTTTGGAGGGGGATGGGGAGTGCACGAGATTCAGAATTCAAACTCAGACACGCGGTTTTGTGTATATACATATGCAATAGTGTGTAAGTGTGTGTGTATGTGTGCGAGTATGTACGTATGTATGAATGGATGTGTTTTGTGTATGTATTGAACGCGAATGCAAACAGAACAACGAAGGGAAGAACAAAAAAACACACGAATATACCGAAGGCCTTTTCGCCATATCACGTCTTCAGGACATATTCGTGTATTTTCTTGTTCTTCCCATCGTTGTTCTCCTTGCAAGTTCGTCCGACACGAAACCCACACGCACGATCGCTTAAGCACATGTTCGTGCGTGGATGGGCGTGTTCGTAACCGACGCTTCTACACACATTTCGTTGTGTAGTGTCTCGCGTTCCCGTGTGGACGGATATTCAAGTAAATTCCTTCATTTGTATGCTCGGGCCACGCGCTGTAGGCCACGCGGTCAGCTTCCGCCTCATACTGCAGCCTTGGCTTTTAGTGTGAGTGCGCAGGAGGTGAGTTGGGAATGTTCTCGAAGGACGGAGCGTGAGAAGGGTGAGAGGGTGAAGGGTGAGGATGCACACACGAAGGCTGGAATATACGAGAGTGCGTGAGGGTACAGGGAGATAGGGTGCATAGTGGCTAGAGTAGAGAAAGGTGCAGTAAACCGTTTTAAAAAAGTAATAGTTAAGGGTGACGTGACTCTACTTCTCTAAGGGAGGGAGAGTTATAATCCATCCAGCTTTAAGACATAACAAGGGCTAAGAAATACCATTAGCCCGGAGCACTTCAATATTTAAAATTCGGCCTCTCTGTTTGCTTGCCTTTGCTTGTTGTTCAGCTTGCATTCTTCTTAAA
>NC_091549.1:7640731-7660731 GCF_042767895.1 Penaeus vannamei
GAGGATGAAGATTATGGTGATGAGGATGATGATCATGGCAAGGATGAATATGATGGTGATGAGGATGAGGATGAATATGATGATGGTGATGAGGATGAGGATGAATATGATGGTGATGAGGATGAGGATGAATATGATGATGAAGAGGATGAGGATAATGATAATGATGGTGATGATGAAGATTATGGTGATCATGATGATGATAGCGGTGAGGATGGGGATGACGCCGACGGTGATGATTTTAAATAATCAATGATAATAACGAAGAAGTAAAAGAATAAGAATGAGGAGGAGGTGGAGAAGGAGAGAGAACCACCATAATTGTCCGAACTTTTCCACCGTGACTTCGGCAGGCCTTAGCCAAGTGTGGTTCCTGCGATCGCCGATTGCAGAGGTATATGGTCGTATAAATCTTGTTTGGGAGAATATATATATATATATATATATATATATATATATATATATATATATATATATATATATATATATATATATACATACATACATACATATATATATATATATATATATATATATATATATATATATATATATATATATATACTGGAGGTCCTTCGAAAAGATGATGTGATTACCTCAGTATTGTATTCTTATTTTTGTTAATTGATTTATTTCTTTATTCATAGCACTTTTATTTATGTATTTATTGGTCAAACGTCTGTATTGGTTACTCTAACTGTACATTTATTCCTGGATAATTATATATTTTTCAAAGGACATTTAGCAAATATGATTTTTTTTCTAATTGAAATTCTCTCTCTCTTCCAGGTACGTGGAAAGATCACCGAAGGAGATGTCTTGCTGTAAGTGTGGTTATCGCTTTAATAACGGAATGTATGTATGTATGTATTTATATATATGTGTATATATTTACACACACACACACACACATGTATATATGTGTGTATATATATATATATATATATATATATATATATATATATATATATGTATATATATATATATTATATATAATATATATAGTATGTATATATATATATATATATATATATATATATATATATATATATATATATATATATATATATATATATATGTATATATATAGTATGTATATGTATCTGTGTATATATATATATATATATATATATATTATATATATATATATATACATATATATATATATATATAGTAGTATATATATATATATATATATATATATATATATATATATATATATATAGTATATATATATATATAATATATATATATATTTATATTTATATATATATATTTATATTTATATTTATATATATATATATATATATATATATATATATATATATATATACATATGTACATATATATGTACGTATATATATGTGTGTGTATATGTGTGTGTGTGTATATATATGGATGTATATACGTTCTTTTTTTCTTTCTTTTGCACGTTATTCATACTTATGTAAATGAAAATTGTGTCCGTTCGTCCTCTCGAGAGTTGGCGATCCTGTTTGCTGACTTACATCTCTGCGCCTTGCTTCGTGCAGTCGGGGGGGGGGGGGGCTGGCGTAACGGTGTGCTATACTAAGGACGCCTTTCCCGCCGCCCATAAATATTCATGCAGAGCAGGTCAGAAGTTTGATGTGTTAGAGGGTGATTTCTCAATGCCTACCTTCTCCTTTTTTTTTGGACTCTTTCTTTCTCTTTCTCTTTGTTTTCATTTTTTTTCTCTCTTTTCTTGTCTCTCTCCTGTCTTTTCTCTATCTACCTTCTCTCTCTCTCTCTCTCTCTCTCTCTCTCTCTCTCTCTCTCTCTCTCTCTCTCTCTCTCTCTCTCTCTCTCTCTACTCCTTCTTCTCTCTCTCTCTCACTCTCTCTGTCTCTCTCTCTCTCTCTCTCTCTCTCTCTCTCTCTCTCTCTCTCTCTCTCTCTCTCTCTCTCTCTCTCTCTCTGTCTCTCTCTCTCTCTCTCTCTCTCTCTCTCTCTCTCTCTCTCTCTCTCTCTCTCTACTCTCTCCTTCCTTTCCTCCTTCCTCCCACTCTACCTCCTTTTCTCCCTTCCTCCCTCCCTCCCTCCCTCTCTCATCTCCTCCCTTCTTCCCTCACTCCCCACCCCAATATTCCCAAATACCACAATTATCAGATCCAAAATGAGGGTACATCTACAACACCAAATAAAATATAAAAATAAATAAAAAATAACAGTAACGAAAATAGTAAGATATCAAGAACAAGAATCCAACCCCCCACCCCACCCCCATCCATCATCAGGGGGGGAAGGGGGGGAGGGCGGAGGTAAGGGAACCGTAAACACCCACCACTGACCCTCCATATCCCCCCCTTCCCTCCCTCCCCTCCCCCATGGTGTAAGCGTCCCATAACCCCCCTCCTCCTTCCCTCCCTCCCCTCCCCCGTGGTGTAAGCGTCCCATACCCCCCTCCCCCTTCCCTCCTTCCCCTCCCCCGTGGTGTAAGCGTCCCATACCCCCCTCCCCCCCCTTCTCCCTTTATTGGACTCTTGCAACGACCTCTCGCTATTGCAAGGAGTGCTGATGAAGAGCGCGACCGATGACCACGCCCACGAAACAGGTGGTGTTGGAGGGGGGAGGGGGGGGGGGGGGCTGTGCGGAGGAGGGGGGGGGGTGGGGGTTGGGGGTGAGAGGTGCGAGTTGGGTTTTGTTCTTTGTTTGTTTGATGGAAAGAGGGAGGTAAGAGGTGAAGAGGGAGATAAGAAAAAAGAAGAAGAGAAGAGGAGAGAGGGAGAGAAGAAATGAAGAGGAAGATAAGAAGAAAGAGGAAAGAGGGAGAGAAGAGGTGAAGAGGAAGATAAGAAGAAAGGAAGAGAAGAGGAAAGAGGGAGAGAAGAGGTGAAGAGGAAGAGAAGAGAAGAAGAAAGAGGAAAGAGGGAGACAAGAGGTGAAGAGGAAGATAAGAAAGAGGAAGAAAAGAGGAAAGAGGAAGATAAGAGGAAAGAGGGAGAGGAGATGAAGAGGAAGATAAGAAGAAAGAAAGAGAAGAGGAATGAGGGAGAGAAGAGATGAAGAGGAAGATAAGAAGAACGAGGAAGAGAAGAGGAAAGAGGGAGAGACGAGATGAAGAGGAAGATAAGAAGAAAGAGGAAAGAGGGAGAGAAGAGGTGTAGAGGAAGATAGAAGGAGAGGAAAGAAAGAGAGGGGAAAAGACTAATCGAGAAAAAAGTCAGGAGGAAAAAAAAAGAAATAAAGAGAGAGAGAAGGAGAGAAGGAAAAGGCGGAGAACTACAAAGACAAACAGACAATAACGATTTAAATCATCCAATAAAAGAAAAAAAAGACCGTAAGTAGTAGAAAAAAAATATAAAAGATAAATAAAAATGTAAATAATAAATAAAAAATATAAATAATAAATGTTAAAAAATAGAAAACTAAAAAAGTAAAAGAAAAAAAAGACAAGTAGACCTTAAGTATTTAAAAGCTCGAGTCGGATTTATACGAATGAAGCGAGAGAGAGAAAAATAGATTAAAGATGATAGTCGCAGTAATGAAGTAGATGATGTAAGTAGCAGTAGTAGTTGTAGTAGTAGTAGTAATAGGGATAGTAGTAGAAGTAGTGGTGGTGGTGGTAATGTAGTAGTTTTAGAAATGATAATGCTTGTAAAAAGAGTAATGATATTGATAATGCTAATGATGATAATAGTAATGATGATGATGTTGGTAATAATAATAATGATAATGATAGTGATAATGATGATGATAAAAACAAAACTAATAATAGCAGTAATAATGATAATGGTAGTAATAATAATAATAATGATAATAACAGCAATAACAATAACAAGAAGAGTAAAAACAATAACAATAATAACTAATGATAACTGTAACAATGATAGCAATTGCAAGGATAATTATGGTAACAAAAACAATGATAATGATAATGATGATGATAATATTAATATTGATAATAAAATTAGTGATAAAGATGATGATAATAAGGATAATAAAAAAGGATAATGATGATGATAGTAATAGTAATAGTAATAATAATAATGATAATAATAATGATAATAACGATAGTAATAGTAATAATAGCAATGTAAATAGTAGTGATAGTGATAATAAAGATAATAATGGAAATAATAGTGATATTAATCATAACAGCAAAGATAAGAGTATAAAAAGAGGAGAAGGGGAGAGATTGCTTATCAACAAGTAACTGGAAATATCAACCTGAAAATTAAACCTGGATAGCAACACCGCCATTTCTGAAAGATCCGGACGCCGAAATTGAAATAAATTACGGTCAGCATCGTGAGTTGATTATATTTATGAGTCTCCCGAGAAAAGGAAAGCTCAGAGCCTAAAAAAAAAGAAGAGAGCCATCACCGCCGCCGCCGAAATATGTTGATATATTATACCTTTTAAAGTGATTTATGGGGAATAAATAGAAAGAATAGAAAAATAGAATAGAAGAATAAATAAATAGAATAGAAGAATAGAAGCCCGCGCGGAGTCGGCCATTGCTCGATCATGCACGGAATAAAGAATTCGTTTGCGTATCATTTCGCTGCTGCTGTTTCTGGGTGGAGGTTATTATTGTTATGGGAACTTTGTTTTCGGTTTGTTTGTTTGCTGTGCGTGGATCTGTGTTGTTTATTGATCTTTCTGATGTATCTGTCTAGCTATTTATCTATTTCCTCCTCCTCATCATCTTTATTTTCTTCCTCGTCCTCCCCCTCCCATCCCTCGTGCTTTTCCTCTTTTTTTTCTTCCTCCTCCTCTTACTTATCCTCCTCCTCCTCCTCCTTCTCTGCCTCCTCCTCTTACTTATCTTCCTCCTCCTCCTCCTCTTTCCTTCTCTCCCTTTCTCTCTATTCTCTATATTCAGTATGAGAAAATTAGGATGAAACGTATCCATGTTGACAAATGTAGAAAAGGTATGAATGAGACTGGATATCTTCACAATACAAGAGATGTATTTGACCGGTTTCGATTACGTCTTCATCAGAAATACATTTCTGATGAAGACGTAATCGAAACCGGTCAAATACATCTCTTGTATTGTGAAGATATCCAGTCTCATTCATACCTTTTCTACAAAAATTAGGATGTTAACGCTTAATGAAAGGGACATGGAATGACTTGAATATTCTTTCTTAGTCTATTTTGAGAGACAGACAGGCAGGCAGGCAGACAGACAGACAAACAAACACAGACACACAGGCAGACAGAGAGACAGGCAGACAGACACAGACAGGCAGGCAGGCAGACAGATAGATAGGCAGAGAGAGAGACAGACCGACAGACAAGCAGACAGACACAGACAGGCAGACAGACAGATAGATAGGCAGAGAGACAGACAGACACAGACAGGCAGACAGACAGACAGACAGACAGACAGACAGACAGACAGACAGACAGACAGACAGACAGACAGACAGACAGACAGACAGACAGACAGACAGACAAACGAACGAACGAACGAACAGGCAGGCAGACAGAGAAGCAAGGACGGCCCCCAAAAAGCATTATATTTTTCCTGTGTATATCCTTTTTCTATCCGTCGCCTACTTCATTTTACAACGAAAAGACGAGAGAGAGAAAACAAAATAAAAAAAAGTATATATGTCAGATGAGGTGAGCGGGGCTTTTCGTCTTGGTGAAGGGGATAAGAAAGTGTGTGTTCTCGGTCGCACACGGTCAAGGCGCCCTCACCTGTTCATTAGGAGGAGTTGATTACCTGTCTGTGACTCGAGACTCACCTGCGCTGCCCGGTGTCCGAAGGGCGTCGTGACCCAGGGCAGCATGGGTGGACGGGGGGGGGGGTAGAGTGGGAGGGTGAGGGAGAAAAGGAGGGAAGAAGGGAGGGGTGAGTGTGGAGATAGAGTGGGGAGGGAGGGGGGGAAAGAGAAAGAGAGAGAGATGGAGGGAGATAGGGGAGGGAAAAGAGGGAGAGAGAGAGAGAGAGAGGGTGGGGGGATGGGAGATAGAGAGAGGGAGGGAGAGAGGGGGGATGGGAGATAGAGGGAGGGAGTGACAGAAAAAAAAGAGGGGAGAGAGAGAGGGAGGTGCAAGGAGAGGGAAGAAGAGAGAGGCAAGGCAGGAGAGGGAAAGAGATAATTAGAAGCAGGGAGAGAGAGATAGGGAAGTGGGAAGGAAAGGAGGGAGAGAGAGGTAGGGAAGTAGGGAAGAAAGGAGGGCTAGAGTCCTTCTCACCCCACTCTCTTAACCCCACATTCGCCTCTCCCACTTCCTATCCTTCCTTCCTGTTCCTCTCCTTCCCTTCCCGTTCCTTCCGCTCCCGCCCGTAACCCGTAAGTGGCCCCGCCCCCTTCTCTTCCGCCACGAGACTGGAGTCCGTGGCTCCGCGTTGGACTAGTGTGGCCCGCGAGTTGGTCGGGACGAGACGGGCGCGAGACTACGCTGTGTCGGTGGGTGGTGTGGCGGGGTCGCGCGCGTGTGGCGGATCCTAGTAGCGGTGTTTTTAGCGGTGATTGGTGTGGCGGTGTGGTAGTGGTGCCAGGGAGACTTAGGGGGGGCAAGTCTTCCCTGGATTGGATTGTCCCTTACAATGCGGATATATACGGTGCGAATTCGGATGTGATTATGAATATGAAGACATTGGATTTGATTTTTCCATCACTGATTTCTGGCGTGTGTGATGTATTTACTATGTTGATATTCAGTCCCATGAACGTGAATCCTGATCAGGAAAAAGGGATGTAAACTCCGGTGGTGCGGATGGGTGTGTGTGTGATAGGAAATTGCAGTGTATTCGAGTATGTGCATATTTACCCCAGATCTGAATGTCTAAGCCAGCCGATAGCGACGGTCTCGTTAAAGAAATTAATGTGTTGACCGGAGTAACTGTAAAGCTGAATATTTAAATGTCCGAAACAGAATCCAGGGCGGGCGCGGGCGGCGGTCACGCGGCGGCTGGGAACAGGTGCGTTATTGGACACATGTTGGACCACGCTCGGGTCGGGGGGCCTCGCCCGCACGCGCAGCATCACGTCTTCCTTGACACGCTTCGGGGGGCGGGGGCGCTTGCAGGCACTGGGGCGCCGCTGCGGGTCGCTGCTCCGCCAAGCAGGCCCTGGGCACCACGGACTCGCGTGCACGCGCGCACACGTAAACAGAGGCACGCTTACACGGGTGAACAAATAGGCGCATGTTGCGACGCGCGCGCACGCACGCACACACACACACACACACACACACACACACACACACACACACACACACACACACACACACACACACACACACACACACACACACACACACACACACACACGTGTGGAATTCATGATGAACAGATTGCAACAGGAACAACGAAGGGAAGGGCAAGAAAACACACGAATGGGCATATTCGTGTGTTTTCTTGCCCTTCCCTCCGTTGTTCCTGTTACACACACACACACACACACACACACACACACACACACACACACACATACACATACACATACACATACACATACACATACACATACACATACACATACACATACACATACACATACACATACACATACACATACACACATACACATACACATACACATACACATACACATACACACATACATACATACACACACACACACACACAAACATACAGACACACAAACACATATATGCAATTCGGGTAAATGAAAATTTCCTTGCTGATATGCAATAGTTATGCAATGCGCGACTGTACGTCTACAATCCCATGTATTCGAGAGAAGTTACGATTCGCTTTTATGTGTCTTTGTGAGTTAATGTTTTGATGATTATGTTTGCCAGGGAGTGAGGAATCCATCGTCAGAGAGATTCTACGCCTTTTCACTGATGTATTGCGTTTGATCTCTGATTAAGTAAAGGGTTATACGCATCTCCAAGGTCTTTAAAAGGGCAATCTTGCGGTAGTGTTTCGAGTGACGCCCCGTAACTAGAGTGCCAACGGTAGCGAAAACAAAACAAAACATAGAAAAGAGATAAAACAGATAAGAAAAAAAAGAGATAAGAGATAAAACAGAGATAAAAAAGAAAATAAAAAGAGATAAATAAAACAGAGATAAGAAAAAAAAGAAAAGGAGATAAGAAATAAAACAGATCAAAACCAGAGATAAGAGAGCGCAACCAAGTCCTTCTGGCTCGACCGAGAGCCTGAGGACCCCGACGCCCGGAGAGCCAGGACCCGGAGGAAGCTCGGAGGCGCGCCCATGTGCAGGAGCCCGAGACCCGGCGAGTCGTTCCCGAAGGCGATGTGGCCAGCTCCTCCACGATGTTGAAGATCCACATGCTCGAGAGCCTCCTTCCGGTGGACCAACCCGAAGAGGACTCGGCCAACAACAACAGCAGGAGCCTCAGCAGGAACAGCAGCCACTACGGAAGCATCAACAGCAACCACTTCCTCGCGCGCCACCACCACCAGCGGCACCACAGCGACAGCATCAGCATCATCAGCGGCACCGGAAGCACGGTCAGCAACAGCACAGGCAGCAACAGCCTCAGGAGCGACAGCAACGGAAACATGCTGGCCTTCACCAGGACGCTCAGCAAGAGATACGGAAGGTACGTGGGGTCGGGTTTCCCTGTTGGCCATTGGGTGGCCGGGAGGGATCCGCTTCTGGCCGTCTGGTTCTGTTGTTTCTCTGTCTGTCTGTCTCTGTCTGTCTGTCTGTCTCTCTCTCTCTCTCCCTCTCTCTCTCTCTCTCTCTCTCTCTCTCTCTCTCTCTCTCTCTCTCTCTCTCTCTCTCTCTCTCTCTCTCTCTCTCTCTCTCTCTCTCTCTCTCTTTCTCTCTCTCTCTCTCTCTCTCTCTCTCTCTCTCTCTCTCTCTCTCTCTCTCTCTCTCTCTCTCTCTCTCTCTCTCTCTCTCTCTCTCTCTGCATCTCTTTTTCCCTCTCTCTGAATCTCTGTTTCCCTCCCTAATTATCAACACTTTTCACTCTTTCTTTCTCTCGCTGTTTTCATTTTTCTCCACCCCTCTCCTACCTATTCCCTCCCACCCACCCCACAACCCACCCCCTTCTCCCTCCCTATCCTCTCACCCATTCTCTCTCCCTCTCCCATTCCCCCAACTCCAACGAGAGGGAAAGTACTCCGAATCTTGTAATGATAATCCCAATAAAGGTAAAGTTTTTTTCCCCTTCCCCTTTCCCCGGTCTACGAGGCCATGTAATAGAGCTTCCTCCCATATGCGGAAGGAAAAGGGGTTTCGGGAGAGTACAGGGAGGGTCGTATTTCTGGCGAGGGGAAGGTGGTTTTATGAGCAGGTAGATGGAGGTGTATTACCTTGTAGGTGAGGGGAAGCTGGGAGGAAGAGGAGGAGGGGAAGCTGGAAAGAACAGAAGATGGAGGGGGAGGGGAAGGGGGAAAAGGAGGTGGAAGAAGAGGAGGAGGAGGAGGGGAAGGGAAGGGGGAAAAGGAAGAGGAGGAAGGGGAAAAGGAAGAAGAAGAAAAAGAAGAAGGAAGAGGAGGAAGAGGAAGAGGGGGGAAGGGAAAAAGGTGGAGAAAGAGACGTAGTTAAGTAAGTAGAGAGGAGGGGAGGTTTATACTAGAGATGGGCGATGATGATGATGGTGGGTTTGGGAGGAAGGGTTAAGTGGAGACAGTTGGAGAGAAAAGGTGAAGGGCAAGGATAGAGAAGGACAGAGCGACAAGGTTAGAAGGCGAAAGGAATAGAGAGAATGAGAGAGAAAGAGGGAGAGAGCGAGAGAGCGAGAGAGAGAGAATGAGAGAGAAAGGGGAGAGAGCGAGAGAGCGAGAGAGAGAGAGAGAGAGGGAAGGGAGCGAGAGAAAGGAAGCAGGCGGGAGAGAGGGAAGAAAAGAGAAAAAAGGTGAATAAGAAAGAGACAGACGCACAGCAACATAGACGGAGGAAGCAAAGGACAGCATTGATGAATTAAAAAAAAGATAAGATGAAAGGAGAACAAAAAAATATGAATAAAAGGAGGGGATAAAGAAAGAGAGAGATAACAAACTGAAAGGAGAGAGGAGAAAGGAACAGGGTTGTCGCATAGAGAGTCACTCTGGCCAGGGTTTGGAAGTTCACCCACCTAGAACGTGTCCATGGGCGTGCGGAGCAAGAGTGGGCGTGTGTGATTAGTGTAAAAGGGGTATAGAGAACGGAGGATGGCGATTATGTGTTTCTCTCTCTCTCTGTTTTTCTCTTTCTCTCTCTGTCTTTCTCTTTTTCTCTTTTTCTTTCTCTTTCTCTCTGTCTTTCTCTTTCCCTCTCTTTGTCTCTCTCTCTCTCTCTCTCTCTCTCTCTCTCTCTCTCTCTCTCTCTCTCTCTCTCTCTCTCTCTCTCTCTCTCTCTCTCTCTCTCTCTCATTCCCTCTCCCCTCTCCCTCTCCCTCTCCCTCTACCTCTCCCTCTCCCTCTCCCTCTTCCCTCTCCCTCTTTCTCCCTCTCCCTCTTTCTCCCTCTCTTCCTCTCTCCCTCCCTTCCTTTCTCCCTCTCTCCCTCCTTTCCTCCCTCTCTCCCTCCTTTCCTCCCTCTTTTCTTTGTATTTAGACTCTATTTATCTTCGTCCTTCTTCTATCTTTCGTTGATCATGCGTCTCTCTCCTCTTGGTCATTCCCTTCTTTCGCTTTTCATCTCCTCCCTTCCCGCTTTGCATCCTTTCAGGGGCTTCTCCCTTCCCTCTAAGTAAATTAAGAATGAGGAAGAATAGATGAAAAAAAAGATAAGCGAGATTTTGATGCAAATGGATATGAATTGATTTGAGATAACGTACACGACACTTAAATGGAAATTGATAAGGATAGATTGGAGGGGAAAAAAAAGCGTAGATGATACTTTAGTAAAAACGAACAAAAATGAATAAAGAAAGAATTGATAAAGAATTACGTACACGACCTTTTAAAAAATTATAAGAATACTTAGATGATAATGTACAAGACCCCCTTTCCTCCTCCTCTATTTTATCTCGTCCTCCCCTCTTCATATCCTCCTCCTCCTCCTATCCCCCCTACTCTTCCTCCTCCTCCTCCTCCTATTCCCCCAGCTCTTCTCCTCTTCCTCCTACCCCTTCTCCTCCTCAGCCTCCTATCCCCCCTTCTCTTCCTCCTGTCCCCCCCTTCTCTTTATCCCCCTCCTCCTCCTCCTCCTCCTCCTATTCACCCTTCTCTTCCTCACTCCTTCCCCCTGCTCACCACTTCTTTCCTCTTCCTCCTCCTATTCCCCCTTCTCCTCTTCCTCCTCTTATCCTCCTTCTCCTATTCCCCCTTCTCTCTCTTCCTCTGCTCTTATCCTTTCTCCCTCCTATTCCCCTTCTCCCTCTTTCCTCTCCTTATCCTCCCTTCTCCCTATCCCCCCTCCTCCTCTTCTCCTCCTTCTCCTACCCCCCCCCCCTTCTCTTTCTCCTCCTCCTCCTCCTCCCCGTTTCCAATTCGTTGTTATCGAGAGGAGCGACAAATTGCATTTTCGCGGGCGGGCGGATGATGTTCCAGGGCGAGCCGGAGGATCTTTATTTCATGGGCGCCGCTGGAGGTGGGCGGGACGGTCCGCCTTGCCAATAAGAGGGTGGCCTCGTTGGTTCGCCTCCCCCTGTCGCTTCCCCTGTCCCTCCCTGTCGTTTCTTCCTCATTTTGTCGCTTCCCTTGTCTCTTCCTGCCATGTCTTCCTTCCCTCCTTCTGACCCTGTCATCTACCCTGCCTTCCTTTGTCATGTCCCCTGCTACTTCCCCAGTTCTCCTCTCTCTATCCTCTTCTCCTGTCATCTTTCTGTCTACCTTTACCCAATTCTTATCCTTGCCTCTCTGTTTCTCTTTCCCCCATTTTCTCTCATCTCCCTTCTTCTATCCTTTATCTCCTCTGTTTCTACTTCCCTCTTCCCTTGTCTTCTTCTTATCTCCTCTGTTTCTTCTCCTGCTTCCCTCTTCCCCTGTCTTTTTCTATTTCCTTCTCCTTCTTCTTCTATCCTTTATCTCCTCTGTTTCTTCTGCTGCTTCTCTCTTCCCTTCCTTCTCCTATTTCCTTCTTCCCCTGCCTACTTCTATCGTTTATCTCCTCTGTTTCTTCTCTTGCTTCTCCTGCTTCCCTCTTCCCCTGTCTTCTGTTTCCTTCTTCTCCTGCTTCTCCTGTTCCTTCCTCCCCTGCCTTATTTCCCTCTTTCCTCCCTTTCTCCCTTATTTTCCTTCCCCTTTATCCTCCCCCTCCAGCTCCTCCGTCTCCCTGCATCCCTTCAGCAATATCAGGATTAAAAATGATAAGCAAATATTTATTAATTTTGTTCACAATAAAAATGATAAGCAAATATTTATTAACTTTGTTCACATTTGCGCGCTTGGGTTTGTTCGTGCGTGAGAAGAGGTGCCTCCGTTCACGCGATGTTCACTAATGAGTTATTTCGTCGATGTTAATAAGTTATTTATATTAATATTAAGTTATTTGGTAGAAGGTGACACGTGTAACGCCTTATCGGGTATTAAGACGCAGAAGGTTAGTCATCGTGTCATTTACTGTGATTAAGGAATGAAAGTTTGCGCATGTAACGGCTTCATTAAGGTAATTTTTGTCCTAATTAACACTGTCTAGCAACAGGTTCCTTTTATCGGAATTGTGACTCGTGGGAAGCGTATGGAAGTTTATCTTTACGAGAGGCACGAGTTTTTTGGTTTGGTTGTATGAGTTTTGTGTGAAAGAGGGAGGGGGGTGAGTTAGAGAGGGAGAGAGGGGGGAGAGAGAGAGAGGGGGGGAGAGAGAGAGAGGGGGGGAGAGAGAGAGAGGGGGGGAGAGAGAGAGAGAGAGAGAGAGAGAGAGAGAGAGAGAGAGAGAGAGAGAGAGAGAGAGAGAGAGAGAGAGAGAGAGAGAGAGAGAGAGGGAGGGAGGTTCGATTCCTCCCTCCCCCGTTCAGTAATCCCATGCATGATTGAACAGTCTCATCTCCTTTTCCTGCACAGCATCCGACGCATCTTACCAAAAAGGATTTATATATAAAAAAGACAAAAAAAAAGTTTCCAAAAATAGGAATATATCTTTCCGCAACATATCGTTAAGGATGTTGTCCTTGCATCTCGAACCTCAGAAAAAAAAGTTTCCAAAAATAGTTATATCTCTTTCCGCAACATATCACTATGTTCTTGCATCTCGAACCTCCTGCATTGATTAGCGGATATATCAGAGTATATCCGGTTATAGCAAGTGTGGTACTTTCTGTTTGTCTTTGTGTCTCTTTCTTCTGTCTTCTCTCTCTCTACTTCGTTCTCTTGCTCTCTCTCTTCGTTTATATCTTTTTTCCTTTCCTCTTTTTCTCCTTTCTCTCTCTTTCTTTCCTCCTCTTCCTCTCTCTCTCTCTCTCTCTCTCTCTCTCTCTCTCTCTCTCTCTCTCTCTCTCTCTCTCTCTCTCTCTCTGTCTCTATCTATCTCTCTCTCTATCTATCTCTCTCTCTCTCTCTATCTCTCTCTCTCTCACTCTCTCTGTTTCTCTCTCTCTCTCTTTTTTTAAGGTCGGGAGGCTAACTTCTGAAAGTGAAGTCTGAACGGCCGTCTTCCGGTGGACCTTCGGACGGAGAAGTGTCCCCTGTGGGAGTCTTTCTCTCCTCTTTCTTCCTTTTGTCTCACCATTTCTAGTACGCACACGCATGCATGCATATACACACGCTCACGCATCAATTCATACATACATACGTACACGCACACTCCCTCTTATCTTTTCCCCCTTCCTTCCCTCCTTCCTTTTTTTCATTCCCTCCCTTCCCCCCTTCCTCCCTACCTTTTTTCCTTCCCCCTTTCCTTCCTTCCCTCCTTCCTCCCTACCTTTCTTCCTTCTCCCTTCCTTCCTCTCCCATCCTTTCTGTCTCATAAAAGGAAGAGAAAGACATCTTGTAAGAGGGAACGTGTGTTGAGAGACGACTTCCTCTTCTCAAGGAACTTCAGAAGGAGGGAAGAGGGAAGAAGAAGGGAGGGGGGAGGGGGAGGGGAGTCAGAAATGCATTCATGACGGCTATGGTTGTCTCGTTTGTTTCTCTTTCTTTATTCTTGCACTTTTCTTTTGTCGTTGTTTGTTCTTCCGCTTCCCTGCCTGGCCTTTCTCGCTTTCGGTGCGTTTATTGATTGATTTTATCTCCTATATCTCTTTGTCTCCGTGTGTCTCTTCTTTCTCCGCGTTTCTCTCTGTCTGTCTGTCTCTCTCTTCTCTCTTTTCTGTTTGTCTCTGTCTTTTATTCCCTCCTTCCCCCCTCCTCCCTTCTTCCTTACTTCCCTTCCTCCCTCCCTCCCTTCCCTCCCATTGTGCCCTTCCGGACGGACCGCCCGGCGAAAGCGGATTTTGTTTGATGTCGAGAGAGAGAGAGAAAGAAAGAAATAAAGAGAGAGAGAGAGAGAGAGAGAAAGAGAAAGAGAAAGAGAAAGAGAAAGAAAGAGAGAGAGAGAGAGAGAGAGAGAGAGAGAGAGAGAGAGAGAGAGAGAGAGAGAGAGAAAGAAAGAGATACAGAGATACTGAGAGAGAGAGAGAGAGAGACACAGAGAGAGAGAGAGAGCCCTGTCCCCGCGACCCTCTGATTGATTCCTTTGACGAAAAAAAATAAAAAATGATTCTGGATACTTCTGCTTCCTCTTTCCATCGCGGATCCTGGTTGGGAGTTACTTAGCTTAATTAATTTTCTTAGGAAGGAGGAGGACGAGGTGGAGAGGGAGGTAGTAGTAGTAGGAGGAGGAAGAGGAGGAGGTGGAGGTAGTAGTAGTAGTAGTAGTAGTAGTAGTAGTAGTAGTAGTAGTAGTAGTAGTAGTAGTAGTAGTAGTAGTAGTAGTAGTAGTAGTAGGAGGAGGAGGAGGAGAAGAAGAAATAGAAGAAGAAGAAGAAGAAGAAGAGGAGAAGGAGGAGGAGGAAGAAGAAGAATTAGAAGAGAAAGAAGAAGAAGAAGAAGAAGAAGAAGGAGGAGGAGAAGGAAGAGAAGGTGAAGGAGAAGAAGAAGAAGGAGGAGGAGATGGAGGTATTAGGAGGAAGAAGAGGAGGAGGAGGAGGATGAAAGAATCCTGCATCTTTTTGAGGCGGAGACTGAATTATTTAAGGTCGCAAGGAAGGGTAATGGAGGAGCCCCGTCTTTGTTGTCGCAAGCTACGCATTCGTGATTTGCAATATGGTTTTACGTCGTTGCATATTTCCCTTTAATCAGCTTCATTTGCGTGTCTCTGCAGTAATGAGTTTAACGAACCCCTTTCGTTATTTGTTTACATCTGCGCCTGGTGCATGTTTAAATAGCGTATATGCGAACGCTAATATGCATACACATTTGCATATTTACCGTAAACCACGCGGCGTCACCTCCCCCTCCCCCTCCCCCCCCCCACTCCAGCCTTTTACGGTTCTCCAGTGGCTATAGAACGTTCCGGAAGCAGACAGCAACAAAGAGTGGTCCTCGATTGATGCAGATAACAGCATTTCCTTCTGCGGTGGATAGAAAGTGCGGGTCATCTCCATCTTGAGAAGTCCATTCATAGCCGTTATGATGAGGGTCCCGTTGGCAGAGTTATTTTTTTTCTCTCTCTCTATCGCTTTTGAATTTACTCCCCGCGTTGCGTATTATTGTTATTATCACTTTTTTTTGTTTGTTTTACATCATCGTCATCTGGCGTTTTTTTTTTTTTCTTTTTTTTTTATTAATATTTTATTTTATTCCGGAGATCGTGTTTTTTTTTCATTTTTTTCACTTTCATCATCAGCTGTTGTTCACATTTTTGTTCATCAAGGTGTACTCGTCCCGTTGGTCGTTTCTTTATTATTATTATTATTATTATTATTATTATTATTATTTAAATTATCATCAAGGATTTTGTTTTACTGTAAATCTTCGTTCACTTCAATTTTATCCTGTTTCCCATTTTCTTCATTAGATTTAGAATTTTTATGCTAGATTCCTAACTTCTTGTTTCAATAATCATCAGGTATTTCTTTGTATTCTTTGTATTTCTTTATCCAGGACACCATGTTGACTTTTATCACTTCGTTCACATCATCAGCGGTTTTCTCATTCACATCTTCGAAAGGCACGCATTAACATTATTATTCATTTTCTTCATCTCGAATTGTCATCTTGGCTTCCTCGTATATATCTTTGTGAGTATTTTTTTTTCGCTTATCTTCATGAGTTTTAATTTTCATCTTTTTTTATCCATTTCCATTCATAAAATCGAGTGATTTCTGCGTCATTTCCTGGGCTTCTTCGTTCACATCTTTACCAGGTTTCTTATCAATCACTTCCTCATCATGCCTTTCTTCACACGCACATCATCGGTGTATTCTTCATACCAATCTCCGTGAGTTTGTTTGATTTTTCTTAGTTAGACATTCTCATCAGCTGTTTCTTTACGCACACGTTTATCAGGTATTTCTCCATTCACGCCATTCTCGTTGCGTATTTCCTTCCATCCTTCCCAGGAATAGGAAATGTCAGTCGAGCGAATATATTTCAGGACTGCGCATGGAATTTGGTTCGAGATGAGCGGTTAGAGTGGATAGTGCAAATCGAAAGAGAGAGAGGGAAAGAGAAGGAAAGAGAGGGAGAGGGAGAGGGAGAGGGAAAGAGAGGGAGAGGGAGAGGGAGAGGGAAAGAGAGGGAGAGCGAGAGGGAGAGGGAAAGAGAGGGAGAGGGAGAGGGAGAGGGAAAGAGAGGGAGAGGGAGAGAGAGAGGGAAAGAGAGGGAAAAAGAGGGAAAAAGAGGGAGAGGGAAAGAGAGGGAGAGGGAGAGGGAAAGAGAAGAGAGAGAAAGAGGGAAAGAGAGGGAGAGGGAGAGGGAAAGAGAGGGAGGGAGAGGGAAAGAGAGGGAGAGGGAGAGAGGAAAGAGAGGGAGAGGGAAAAGGGGAGAGGGAAAGAGGGAGAGGGAGAGAGAGAAGGAGAGAGAGAAAGAGAGATAAGGAGAGAAAGAGAGATAAGGAGAGGGAGAGATAGAGAGAGATAAGGAGAGAAAGAGAGAGAGAGGGAAAGAGAGGGAGAGAGAGAGAGAGAGAGGGGGGGGGGGAGAGAGGGAGGGAGCGAAAGAGAGGGAGAGAGAGAGGGGGGGGAGCGAAAGAGAGAGAGAGAGGGGGGGAGGGGAGTGAGAGAGAGAGAGAAAATAGAAAAATGGTAAATTTAAGGAAAGTTATCGAGTTTGTTTGGTAGAAAGAGATTCTCAGGCGCGGAGAGGGAAATTTTCTCACACTATTGAACGCATTTCCCCCTTTTCTTGCAAGACCAAGTTGGACAAATGGGCCGAGACCAAAATTTTACGCCCCCTTGCACTGCATATTTCTTTTCCGCGGAGCTTTTACAACTTACATGCACGAAAATGGCGACTGTATTTCTTCTTCTTTCCTTTCCTATTTCTTTCTTTTTTTTTCATTTGTGCCATTTTTCTTTTTTCTCTTTTTTTTCTTCTTTTCATCCGTGTCTTCATTTTTTTTTTTTTTTACTTTTCATCCGTGTGTGTTTCGTTTTTCTTGATTTTTTTATTTCGATTCATCAGTGTGTGCCTTCATTTTTCTTCCATTTTTTTTTCTTTTCATCCGTGTGTCATCATTTTTCTTTAATTTTTCTTTTCATCCGTGTGTATCTTGCATATATTGAGGTTTGTGTCGAAGCTTATCGTAGACCTTATCGTAGATCTCGAGACGTAGAGGGTAACAGAGGATAATCTGAATGAAGAAAGTGTCTGGATTTAGGATTTTTGACGCTAAAGGACTGAGGTTCTGAGGTTTTCCTTGGGGCAGGAGGATGGGATTTTTCTGTCTGTTTCTTTTATTTTTGTCTTTCTCTTTCTCTCACTCTCACTCTCACTCTCTCTCTTTCTCTCTCTCTCTCTCTCTCTCTCTCTCTCTCTCTCTCTCTCTTTCGATCTATCTATTTATCTATCCGTCTATCTGTCTATCTATCTATCTTCCAATCTCGCATTCTCGCAATTTCTCTCTCTTCCTCTCTTCTACGTTAAAAGAGAGAGAGAGAGAGAGAGAATAGAGAGAGAGAGAGAGAGAGAGAGAGAGAGAGAGAGAGAGAGAAAAGAAACTGAGAGAGAGAGAGAAGAGAGAGAGAAATAAGGAGAGGAAGAGAAAAAAGAGAAAGAGAAAAGAAGGTGAAAGAGAAAAAGAAAGAGAAGGAAAAGGGAAATAGAAATCCAAGATCCTACTAGCGAACAGTCTAATGGGCGAGCGTCCAGGTGCGATAGAGTCGGAAGAACAGACGTGTACATTTCCGAGTCAGCGCGGACATGCATTTGAAATCCCTCTCCGTGAATGCGTACGGTACTCTGCAACACGTGTACTACAGCATAGGTACAAGGTGTAGCTCTTTCTGTACCCCCTCTGTATTCCGTTTTCCTAGCGGGATGGTCATTAAGGCTTATAGTCGCGAGCGCTTGTTAGTTTCGGCTTGATGTGATGGGCGTTGATAACTATTTCTGTTTTTTTATATTTCTGTTTATTTTTTCCTCTGTTTCTACTTTATTCCTATTTTTGTTTTATTGGTTTTCTTCTTTTCTCTCTCTCTCCTCTCTCCATTATTCTCACTGCCTCCCTGTTGAGTTAGTGTTTGCAATCTGCGTATAAATATTTTGCACAAATTTGGGTAAGTGGCGTGACTTTGCAGAACTGTGAGGTATTATTTCATTCTTTCATTCTTTATTTGATTTGTTTTTTGTCGTGTTGCCCCAAAAAAGTGTAAAAGAAAGAAAGAAAGAAAATAACGGAAACTACTTTTCCTTTTTCTCTCCCTCCACACACTCACGATTTCAACCCAAGAGAATATTTGACTTGGGGGGAAAAACAATCTTCATTCCATCTTAAGAGAAAGTACAAAGGCTTGATCTCCAGTGCTGAGGTGATGCTGCATCTCGCGCCCCGTGAGATGTCTTGCGCAGGTGACGGGATGTAACTGTCGTACTCCGCCCCCTCCCCCTTTCCTCCTCCTCCTCCTGCTCCTCCACCTTTCCTCTCCTCCACCTTTCCTCCTCTACCTCCTCTTTCACTTCCCTTTCCTCCTCTTTCTCCTCCTCCTCCCCTTCCTCCTCCTGCTCCTTCTTCTTCTTCTTCTTCTTCTTCTTCTTCTTCTTCTTCTTCTTCTTCTTCTTCTTCTTCTTCTTCTTCTTCTTCTCCTCCTCTCCGTCCTCCTGCTCCTCCACTTCCCTCTCCTCCTCCCCCTCCTCCTCATTACTATTGTTATTATCAGTGTCCCGCTTACCGTTTTTCTTTCTTTCTTTTTTTCCTTCTTTAGTTTTATTTTTATCTGTTCTATTTTCTGTTCCTATTCTTATTTACTCTACACTTGATTCGTCACAGTTTATCTTTAGTGTCCCGTACGTGCCATAGTGTTGAGTTTCCCATTTATATATTCTGTCATACTATTTTGATATTCATGTTCCCGCCACACGCTGGTGTGCGTATGCGCGCCTCTGCAGAATTTTCCCGAAGAAATATATATACGTCAAAAGCAGGAAAATATAGTGTCACCCACGGGAGAGTGGGGGGTGGGGGGTGAGGGTGAGGGGGAGGTGGGGGGAGAGGAGTGGCAGCGCAGGACGTTGGCCGTTATAGCTGCAGATGGTAGGAGGGGGGTTAGGGTGGGGGGAGGGGGGGGGACAGGGTGAGTGGGTAGGGGGAAAGGGGTATAGGGGGAGGAGAGGGGAGGCGATGGATGTCTTTCCTTTCAGTTTCGGAAAAAAAAGAAAAATCCGAAAGTTACCAGATTATTTCTAAGAGTTGTTCGTCGTCTTCATTTTTTTCTTACTTCTTTTCTTACTTTTTTTTATTACTTGCGTTCTTTTTTCTTGTTTTACTTCATGTTGAAAAAAAGAAAACAGTGACGGGCTGTAGTTGCAGAGTTTTATCTCTCTCTTTTTTTCTTAATTCCTCCTTTCAGATAAAAATAAACAAAAAAACTTATAACATTTTTCTTTTTCTTTCAGATAAAAAAAACTACCCTGGAACATTTTTCTTTTTCTTTCATTTGTTTTTATTTTATTTCGTATCCATTTATGTCGTATTTATTTACGTTCAGGAAGCCGCATTATGCTTACACTCTATAGACGCGTATTACGGTGTACGCTTTTCGACTACAGTGTTTCCCTCTATTGTGTGCCTTG
>NC_091549.1:7663231-7675731 GCF_042767895.1 Penaeus vannamei
ATTTATTATTATTTTATTTTATTTTTTATTTATTTTTTATTTTTTTATCTTTCACATGTGTCCGTGTCATCGGCTCTTTCTCCTCCTCCGTTTTTTATTGTCCTTCCTGAAGTCTCTCTTCGGCGTCCATCATGTTTTCCATTTTCTGTTGCCATCCAGTGTCGCCATATTTTTCCCTCGCTCTCTCTGTCTTTCCCCTTTCCTCTTTTATTCCCTCGCTCTATCTTTCTCCTATCATTTTATCGCTCTGTGTTTTATCCTTTTATTCTCTTGTTCTCCGTCTTTCTCTTTTTATTCTCTTACTCTCTGTTTTCTCCTTCTTTTATTCCCTTGCTTTCTTTTCCATTTTATTATCTTGCTTTCCGTCTTTCTACTTTTATTCTCTCGCTCTCTACCTTTTCACCTTCATTTATTCCCGCACGCATTATCCATTTTTTCTCTACACCCTACTCTATTCACACCTGCCTGGGGGGGGGGGGGAGAAGGGGGAGGAGGGGGGAGGGATTCTGTTAGTCGCTTTGGTCGAGAAGGTCGTGCATGCTTGGCTCGTAGTGTGGACGACTTCTTAAAGGTCGCACTTATATATTTGATTGTGTTGAGAGGGAGTCTTGTGGAAAGGGGTTGGTGTGATACATAGATAAAAGAGCCGAATTGATTTTTTTTTTCGTTCTTTCTGAATTTGCAGTTTGTTTTTTTTCGGTTGTGTTTTTTTTTCTCTCTCTTTCTCCATCTTCTTCCTGCCCCTCTCCTCTCTACCCTCTCTTTCCTTCACCTCCCCCTCGTCTCCTCCTTTGTCCACTTCCCCCTACCTCTTCCACTTTGCCTCCCTTCCCCACTCTCCCCTTCTCCACCTTCCCCTACCTCCTCCTCCTCCTCCTCCTCGCCCCCTCCCTTATCCACTCTCCCTTCCTCCACCTCCTCCTCCTCCTCCTCCTCGCCCCTCCCTTATCCACCTTCTTCTCCTCCCTCGCCCCTTTCCCTTCTCCCTTGCTTCGTGAAAAGTCGTGAGAATAGAGAAAGGAAGAGCCACTCCCCCCACCCCCCTGGCCTACCCTAGTTCCACACGCGACCTTCACATTATGCACCAGCTTCGAGTATAGGCCTACCCATCACTCTCTACTCATGTAGGCTTATTCACTCGTAAATTAGTTCTTTCATTTATTATTTTTTAGGTTATTGGGTTTCTGTGGTATTTTGGTGTTTTAGTTGTTAGTTTTTTCTCTTGTTTTATTTGTTTTTGATTTTTTTTATTATTGTTTTTTGTTAGTTTTGGGTATATACTCGTGGTAATTTCTTGTTGTATAGGTATGCATAAAAGGATGTTTTTTTGTGTGTGTGTGTCTTGATTGCTTCTTTTTTCTATCTCTCACTTTCTTTTCTTTTCTTCTGCTCTGTTCTCCTCTAATCAATCTCTCTCTCTCTCTCTCTCTCTCTCTCTCTCTCTCTCTCTCTCTCTCTCTCTCTCTCTCTTTCTGTCTTTCTCTCTCTTTTTCTGTGCTGTCTTTCCTCTGTCACTGTCTCGCTCTGCTACTCTGTCTTTTTCCCCCTCCTCCGCCTCTGCTCCCTTCCCTTGCCTCTCCTCCCCTCTGCCCCCTTCTTCCCTCGCCTTTCCTCCATAGGCTCATTTATTCTATATCATACGGACCCTTCTTTTCATTTCACATTCCCCTGTTTTTTCCATGACTTTTTATTCTCTCCCTCTTCCCTATTCTTTCCCCCTTCGCGTCAGATTTAGTTTCTTTTCGTCTCTCTCTTTCTCTCCAGTCTGTATTTCTTCCATTTTTTTTTTTTTTTTGACAGGGGTAAACGGTCTGTTTCCTCTGTCTCATTTTTATTGCCATGTGCTCCTTCTTCTCCTCTTTTTAATTTATCTTTCTTTATTTCTGTCTTCCTCTTCTATCCCTTTCATCATCTTAATCCTCTTTCTGTAATTGATGTTTCCTTAATCTTGCTATTTTTCGAGTTTTATTTTTACTTCTTCCGCCCTCTCTCTCTCTCTCTCTCTCTCTTTCTAGCCCTCTCTCTCTCTCTCTCTCTCTCTCTTTCTCACTCTCTCTCTTTCTCACTCTCTCTCTCTCTCTCTCTCTCTCTCTCTCTCTCTCTCTCTCTCTCTCTCTCTCTCTCTCTCTCTCTCTCTCTCTCTCTCTCTCTCTCTCTCTCTCTCTCTCTCTTTCTCGCCCTCTTTCTCGCCCCCCCTCTCTCTCTCTCTCTCTCTCTCTCTCTCTCTCTCTCTCTCTCTCTCTCTCTCTCTCTCTCTCTCTCTCTCTCTCTCTCTCTCTCTCTCTCTCTCTCTCTCTCTCTCTCTCTCTCCTTCCCTCCCTCTCTCTCCCTTTCCCTCTCTCGTTTGTCATTTTCCTCTCCTCTTTTGGTGATCGTATAAATCCCTCACAATGTACTATTACCTCACTCCTCTTCCTCATACGCAGTCTTCCTCTCAGAAAGCGTTTCTCACACTCTCGTGTTCTCGCATCTTTTCCCGCGTCTCTCTGGCTTTTATCGGATTCTCCCCCTCTTCCCTCTTTCTTTCTAACACGCTGTTCCGTCGCAGTATTCTGGTATCGCGCTGTTCCCCGTGAGTTGACGTCGTTTTGGTCTATATTCATTTTTTTTCTTTCTCGGTACAACAACAGCCTCATTTCTGACCTTCCTCTCTCACTTTTTTTTTTTTTAATCTCATTATGCCTCCTTTTACCCTTAGAGACTTTCACCCTTACACCCTGTAGCTACGCTTCTTTTCCTTTCTCTTCTTCCTTATCCTCCCTCCTCCTCCCTCCCCCTTCCTTATCTTCCTCCTCCCTTCCCCTTCCCTTCCCTCCTCCTACCTTCCCCTTCCCCTCCTCCTTTTCCCCTTCCCCTCCCTGCTCATCGTTTTCCCCTCCCTCCTCCTCCCTTCCCTCCCTCCTTCCTTTTCCCCTCTTTACCCTCCTCCCCCTCTTCCTCAACCCTAGATATCATTTCAACAACACAACGAGTTTTGAAAAGCGAAATCGGAAATAAGGGTTGAGATGGGGAGGGTTGGGGGGGAGGGCATAGAACGAAGTGCATTTAGGAGGAAAAAAGGGAGAGGTAAGCTTAATTTGGACATCAGCTTAATTATTAAGTCTGTAAATTGACCGTCCTCTTTGGGTAGTTGTTCATTTTTTTTTCTTTTTCTTTTTCTTGGACTTTGTTGTTGATGATTATACACACTATGATACCGTGGTTATTAAACAGCATTCTCATTTCTTTCATTTATTTATATATTTTTTTCATTTACTTATTTGTTCATATTTGATAGTCGGTATATGTTTTTTTTGTGATTTCGAATTAATATGAATGTGGTTACAGTCAAACAGATGTCAGTGGTCGAATCGCAACACCTCGACCACACAGAGCACCACAATCAACATCACCCCCCACTGGCAATTCACCCCCCCCCCCTTCTAGAACACTCCCCCCGCCCCCTTCCCCCATCCCCGTGCCATGGCCTGGGAGAGAAGGCTAACAAGAGCTCTCCAGCGCTAGTGAGAATAAGCCAATCCGAGTTTCAATTAACTTTTATGAACTCATTAGGGAGCGTGTATATATTTCTCTTGGCCCCTCTACCTCCTCTCCCCTTTCCCTCCGCACGTCTGACTCTCCTCCCTCTCTCCTCATCCCTCCCCCTCTCTCCTCTCTCTCCTCCTCTTCTTCTCTTTCCCTTTTTTCCTCCTCCTCCTCCTCTTCCTCCCCCCTTCTCCCTCCTCCTCTTCCCCCTTTCTCATCCTCTTACCCCTTCCCCATCCTCCTTACCCCTTCCCCTTCCTCCTCCTCCTCCCCCTTCCTCTTCTTCCTCCCCTTCTCCACCCTCCACTTCCTCTTTCTCCTCTAACACTCCTCCCCCTTCCCCTACCTTTCCTCCTCCCCCCCCTCCCTCCCTCCTCCTCCTCCTCCTCCTCCTCCTCCTCCTCCCCTCCTCCCTCCTCCTCCCTCCTCCTCTCCTCCTCCTCCTCTCCCCCTACCACCTCCTCCCTCCTCGCCTTCCCCTTCCTCCTCCCCCCATCCCCCTCCCCCACTTGATTATGGGAATGGCTAATCCCCCGTGAATCATAGCGGGATTGGGGTTATTTGCAGCGGCTTGCGTTGGGGTTCTGGCCATAACAAGCTGACCCCCGATACACAGATTCTCTAACTAACATGGCGAAGGAGTGATGTAAACAAAGCCGGGGAGGGGGGGGTCACGGGCTGGTTTGTTAATGGTGGGGAAGTGTGTAGATGAGGAGGAGGGGAAAGGGAGGGGAGGAATGGGGGGAGGAGGAGGAGGAGGAGGAAGGGGGGGAGGAGGAGGAGAGACGGATAAGGGAGGGAGAGAGGGAGGGGAGGAAAGGGAAAGGGAGGGAGGAGGAAGAATTGAAGAGGATGGGGAGGAGGGAATAGGTAGGGGTAGGGAAGGAAGAAGAGGAAGGAGGAGGAACGGAAGGGGAAGAAGAAGGAGGAGAAGGCATGAGGCATGAGGATCGAAGCGAGGATGGATGTGAGGAGAATGTTATGATGAGGTGGCGTCCTATGTTTTGCGTCGCTGGAATGAGGTCGGAGGAGAAGGAGAAGGGGGGGGGGGAGGGGGTTAAAGTCAACATTTTCTTTACTAATGTTTTGAGTTTTTTCTCTTTCCGGTTTTGTTCATTTTTTCTTCTGTTGGTTAAAGTTTTGTTTTTTTATTTCCTCGGGTCTGTTTCGTATCTTGACATTTTCTTTTTGTTTGTTTTATTTATGTTTTCGTTTGGTACTTATTCCTATAATTATCCATATGTTATCATCATCACCCTCACTGTCAACACCACCATCACCATTATCGTCATCACCATAATTATCACATCATCATCACTATCTTTGTTACCATCATTATCATTATTATTAACCATTATCATCATTTTTATATATTTTTCTCCATCTTTTTCTCCTCTTCCTCTTCCAATTCCTCCTTTTATCTCATTTCTTACTCTTCCACGTGTTTCAGTTTTCTTCTGCAATTACCAACGACTTGATTAAGATAGCAGATTAGTAATTAAAAAAAAGTCAAATGAAAAAAAGTGGGGAAGAGTGACTAATATTTTGCAATTAGTGATGACGGTAATATATACAAAGACAGTAATGAGAATGATAAGGATAATGATGATGATGTTAATGGTAGTATAAAGATGGGAGGGATAACAGGGATAATGATAATGTTAATAATGATATTGGTGATGATAATGATATTGATATCAATAATGATAATGAGGATCAGGTTGAGGATGATAATTATACTGATAATGACGATGACGATGATGATAATAATTATGATAATGATAATGATGATAATGATAGTGATAATGATAATGACGATGATAATAATTATGATAATAATAATGATGGTAATAGTAGTGATAATGATAATGATAATAATAGTGATAATGATGATGATGATAACGCTAATGATAATGATGATAATAATGATAAAAGCAAAATGTTGAAAATCCAGAGAAATTTAAAACCGAAATTCGTAGAAAGTTGGCCCACGGGAGAAAATGGTGGACGACAGAAAAAAAACACAAGTATTTTTCTTCTCGCGATTACACAAATCGAGGATTAAATGGAAAGGAAAATTGTAAATAATGATAATGCGTGTCTTCCTATGACATGCCAGTGTATGACACGATTCCTCCCTCCTGACAGGTCACTATCGCTGTGTCACGTTGCGGTGCATCATTATTTTTATTTCTTTCTATTTCTTTGTTTCTCTTTTACAATTTTTCGTTTTTTTTCTTTTATTTATTTGCAGTTTCTTCTTCCTTTGTGCCTCTTTCTTCTCTATCACCTCTCTCTCTCTCTCTCTCTCTCTCTCTCTCTCTCTCTCTCTCTCTCTCTCTCTCTCTCTCTCTCTCTCTCTCTCTCTCTCTCTTTCTCTCTCATTCTCTTTCTCTTTCTCTCTCTCTCTCTCTCTCTCTCTCTCTCTCTCTCTCTCTCTCTCTCTCTCTCTCTCTCTCTCTCTCTCTCTCTCTACTCTCTCTCTCTCTCTCTCTCTCTCTTTCTCTCTCATTCTCTTTCTCTTTCTCTTTCTCCTTCTCTTTCTCTCTCTCTCCTCTCCTTCTCCCTCGCCATCATTTATTCTCTTTACCTTTTCCTCTCCATATCCATCTCTATCTTCATCTCTCCTTCTCTCCCTATCTCCCTCCTTCCCTCCCTCCCTCCCTCCCTCTCCCCCACTCCTTCCCTCCCTCTCTCTGTGTCCTCGCCAATCACCCAGATAATCAATTTATCAATCTATCTATTGACCCATCTATCAATCTTCCTTCCTCCCTCCTTTGTGCCTCTCCCTGTCTCCCTGAACTTTTGTCTTCGGAGATTTTAGTTTTTCTCTCTCGTTCGCCAAGTGTTTGTTCCGTGACCTATTGATTTGTATCTTGGTAAAATTCAAGGTTTTTGACGAAATATCACTTCTGTTTTTTTTTTTTTTTTTTCCTTCGCGAATTTCACTTCGTTTTTTGGCATATTTTGGGTGTTTCGTTATTTTCTGGTATGTATGTGTTATTTATAATTATTTTTCCGTTTTTTATTTATTTATTTTTTATTGTTTCCCATGTTTTTTTTCGCTTTTTGTTGTTGTTGTGATATTCAGTTTCCTCTTTTCTTCGTCTTTCACGTTCTGTATTTCTTCTTTTCTCGTCTCTCCTTTTCCCTCCAATTTTACTTATCGTCCGACCGTCGCTGATTAAACCAAGGAGTAATTGAATCGGACGATCCCCCCCTCCCCCCCTCCCTCTCCCTTCGTTCCCTACGACCTCTTTCCCCAAATCCTCTTCCCTTCCCTTCCCCCGTGGTCTAATACCCTCCCATTTCCCCTTCCCTCCCCCTCAGGGTTTCTTGGTCTTATTTTCCTCCTCTCACTTCATCCTTTCACTCTCCCCCTCTCTCTCACTCTCTCCCTCTCCCCTCTCCCCCTCTCACTCCTCCTTCCTCCCCACTCTGCTGCTCTCCCCTCTCTCACCCCTCTCACTCCTCCTTCTCCCCCTCTCACTCCCTCACTCCCTCTCCCCCTCTCACTCCCTCACTCCCTCTCCCCCTCTCCTCACTCCCCCACTCCCTCTCCCCCTCTCACTCCCCCATTCGCTCTCTCCCTCTCACTCCCCCTCTCCCACTCCCTCTCTCCCTCTCACTCCCCATCTCCCCCACTCCCCTCTCCCCCTTCTCACTCCCTCTCCCTCCCTCTCCCTCTCCCCCTCTCACTCCCTCTCCCTGTCACAGATCGAGAATTTATCACGTGATCAACAAAAACCTTCGAGACAAGATTACAGGGATTCAATTTTCTTTTTCTTTTTTTATTAATTAATTTCTTTTTTTTTTCTTTTTCTTCTTTCCTGTGGTCACTTTATTTTTTTTTCTCAAACGACAAGGAGTGATCGATGGGATGTGATTGAGATAGTTAGATCAGCTGGGGTTAATTAGTCTGTTGGTTAATGATTTGGATGTTGGATGTAAGGTGGTTTCTGTTGGATTGATAAATTGGGTTCTCGGGATTGAGGCAGGATTGGGGGGGGGGAGGGGGTCGAATCGGCTATCTCTCTTATTTTATTTTTATTTTATTATTATTATTATTTTTTTTGGGGGGTGTATTTTGTTTTGATTGTTGGTCTTCATTCTTTTTTTCTCCGTTTATATTTTTGTTTTTTTTCTTAGCTCTGCTTCTTTTTCTTTTTCTTTCTCTTTTCTTTTTCTTCTTCTTGTCCCTCCTCTTCTTCTTCTTTTCCCTCCTCCCTCCTCCTTTCTCCTTTCCCTTTCTTCCTCTTCCCTCCATCTCCTCCCTCCTCCTCCTTCTTCACCCCTCCTCCTCCCACTTCCCCTCTATCTCCCCTCCTTCTCCTCCACCTCCTCTTCACCCCTCCTCCATCCACTTCCCCCTCTCCCTTCCCCCTTCCCATCCATCTCCCCACCCCCCCTCCTCCCACTTCCCCTTCCCTTCTATCTCCCCCTCTTTTACCCTCTATCTTTACCCTCCCTCCTCCATCTCCACCCCCCCTCCTCCTCCCACTCTCCCCCTTCCACTCCCCTTCCCCCTTCCCATCCATCTCCACCCCCTCCCTCCCTCCCACTTCCCCCCCTTTCCCCCTCTATCTCCCCCCTTACCCTCTATCTTCACCCCCTCCTCCTCCAACTCCACCCCCTTCCTCCCCTCCCACACTTCACCCCTTCTTTCCTCTTCCTCTCCTTCCACATCCATCTCCCCCTCCTCCTCCAACTTCCCTTCCTCTGTATCTCACCCCCTTACCCTCTATCTTCACCTCCCTCTCCCTCCCTCCTTCACTTCATCCCCTCCTCCTCCCACATCCCCCCATTCCCTTCCAACTCCATCCCCCCCCCCTCCTCCTCCTCCTTCTTCGTCACTCTCCCACCCCCTCGCCCCCTTCGCGTGCGTCACCCAGCGTGCACGGCGGCGGTTCCCGAGTCCGTTCCCGCGGCGCGAAGTGAAAGTTGAGCAACAGACAGTCAGTCAGTCGCTCATTTTTGGCACTTAGCGAGGGCGACCAGCGTGACGTGCGCCGTTTGGGGGGCTGCGGTCGTTGTTTTGTAGTTTTTCTATTTGTTATTATTTTTTAGTTTGTCTATTTGTTGTTGTTTTGTAGTTTTTCTATTTGTTATTATTTTTTAGTTTTTCTATTTGTTGCTGTTTTAGGTTTTTCTATTTGTTGTTGCTTTTGTAGTTTTTTTCTATTTGTTGTTGTTTGTAGTTTGTCTATTTGTTGTTCTTTTGTAGGTTTTCTATTTGTTATTATTTTTTAGTTTTTCTATTTCTTGCTGTTTTGTAGTTTTTCTATTTGTTGTTGTTTTGTAGTTTTTTTCTATTTGTTGTTGTTTTGTGGTTTTTCTCTATTTGTTGTTGTTTTTGTAGTTATTCTATTTGTTATTATTTTTTAGTTTTTCTATTTATGTTGTTTGTAGTTTTTCTATTTGTTGTTTTGTAGTTTTTCTATTTGTTGTTGTTTTGTCGTCTTTGGTTTGTTTTGATGTTGTTCTGTCACTGTTTTTTTGTTGTTGTTGTTCTGTGGCTTTTGTTTTGTTGTTGTTTGTTTGTTTTATTGTTTTGAATCCTTTGGTTTGTTGTCGTTTTTGTTGCTCTGTGGCTGTTGATTTGTTTTGTTGTTTGTTCTGTAGCTGTTTGTTCGTTGTTGTTGCTGATGGTAATGGTTGTGGTTTGTTGTTGCTGTTGGTTTCTTGTTGTTGTTGTTCATCTCTGGGTTGGTTGTTTTTGTCGATGGTTTGTGATTGTTGTTATTGTTGGTGTTGAGAGGGATGTGATAATGTTGTGTAGTTGTTCTCTTATGGGCCTCTCTCTCTCTCTCTCTCTCTCTCTCTCTCTCTCTCTCTCTCTCTCTCTCTCTCTCTCTCTCTCTCTCTCTCTCTCTCTCTCTCTCTCTCTCCTTTTTTTATTCTTTTTTATATCTTTTAATTATTTTTTTTATTTATAGCTACAGTCGTTTAAGGCAGTTATGTTCATTATTGCTTATCATTAACATTATCGTTATTGTCATTTCTATAGATATTACTATTATCATTATCACTCACCATCGTCGTCAGCGCTCGAGACTTCAACCACAACTACCATTATCACCGTGACCGTCATTGCCACTGCAACCACTGCAACGAAAATCTCTACAGTCGCCTCCATCACTGGCATTGTTACCAGCAAGTGTACATTGCTGAACTTGCACATTTTCGTCTGGTTCTCCAGTTCTCGCTCTCTTTTTTCTATCGCTTTCCTCTTGCCTTCACTTCTCTCTCGGTCTGCCTTTTCATCTACGTGTTTCGCCTTCTCTTTTCTCTTCTCTCTCATTCCTCCCACTATCTTTCTCCGAGTTCCCTTGCCCCTATCTCTGCTTCTCTCTTTCTCTTCTCTCTGCTCCCCTCTCTCTCCTTGTTTTCTTCTCTCCCTTCTCTCTCTCTCCACCTTCTCTCTCTACTCTCTACTCTACTCTCTCTCTCTCTCTCTCTCTCTCTTCCTCTCTCTCTCTCTCTCTCCAACCTCTCTCTCTTCCTGCCTTCCCCTTCCCCCTATCTCCTCTACTCCTACCCCTCCTCCTTTCCCCCTCTTCCTCCTTGTCTCCTCTACCTCCTCCTTTCCGCCTTCCCTCCCTGGCCCTACCCCTACCCCTCCTTTCCCCCCTTCCCCTACATGTCTCCTACCCCAACCCCCCTCCTTTCCCCCTTCCCCCCTCCCTCTGGCTCCTACCCCTACCCCCTCCTCTCCCCCTTCTCCTCCCTGTCTCCCTACCCCCTCCTTGTTTCCATCTTCCTCCCTGTCTCCCCCTCACCCTCTCCTCTTCCCCCTCTCTGTCTCCTACTCCTTTCCCCCTCCCTTCCCTGTCTCCTACCCCTACCCCCTCCCTTCCCCCTTCCCCGCCTGTACCTGATGGTCATTCCAGTACAATATTTGGCAACTTGTCTCGCCTCAATTATCGTGGAAGCAAATTGTCGGTCCGGCTAATAGCGGCCGTATGCAAATCAGAGACTTGGCGGCGCTCGTTTCGGCAGGGGGTGTCTTTCTCTTTTCTCTTTCTCGTACTCTCTTTCTTTCTCTTTTCTTCTCTTTCTTTCTCTCTCTGTATGTCTCTCTCTTTTTCTTTCTCTCCCTTTTTCTTTCTCTTTTCTCTTTCTCGTACTCTCTTTCTCTGTCTTTCTTTCTCGTACTCTCTCTCTCTCTCTCTCTCTCTCTCTCTCTCTCTCTCTCTCTCTCTCTCTCTCTCTCTCTCTCTCTCTCTCTCTCTCTCTCTCTCCTCTCTCTCTCTCTCTCCCTCTCTCCTCTCCCTTCTCCCCTCTCTCCTCTCTCCTCTCTCCTCCTCTCTTCCTCTCCTCCTCTCTCCTCTCCTCTCTCCTCCTCCTCCTCTCTCTCCTCTCTCCTCTCTCCTCCTCTCTCCTCTCTCCTCCTCCCTCCTCTCTCCTCTCTCCTTTTCCTCCCCCTCCTCCTCTTAAGTAAATGTTAATCAGATGCTTGATAAATAACATCGACCTGATTAGTTCCGATCTGTATATATTACCTTATAAGTGAAGGTGTATATGTTTATGTAGATTACATGAATAGCGTAGTATAATTGCTTAATAGAAATTCTTGCATAAGTAATCTTGTTTCAAAATGACTGAAATACCAAGTGATGAAAAAAATATGATGGATTTCTTGTAACTCGACCGACTGTATTCTGATTTTGTGTGTGTGTGTGTGTGTGTGTGTGTGTGTGTAAATAACGATGACTGTGAGAGTTAGATAACAACTAGTATTACTTTAGAAAAAAATGAACTTATCGACTTTATTTGTATATACCATGTTTTGAATTTATTTATTATTTTTGTCGGCTTCCGGGGAAGTAAAACGTAGAAAGTAAGTTACTGTAGGAGGAAGAAGGCATAGGAGGGAAGATTTTGTAATATATGGTATAATAAAAAAGGAAAAAGGAGAAAAGGAGAATTGAAGAGGTGGTTTAAGAAAACTTTACAAGAAAGAGAGAGAGATAAACTTAGGGTAATGAAAGAATTAGAAAATGAACAACAGTTATGAATTGGAAAAAAATAACAATAATAGAAGAGAATGGTAACAGTAATGAAAAAAAAATAATAATCGCAATAAAAAAATGATAACAGTAATGAAAGACTAAGAAAATAAATATTAACGAAATTAAAAAAAATATATGAGACTCAAAAAATGAACAACAGTAGCATAATGATAAAAAATAACATTAATAAAAAAAAGAGAAAATAACAGTAGAATCACCAGCGGAATCCCACGTAACAGCGATAACTCATTCGAAGAGACGGAGCCAGGGTGAAGCTAGGTCCTGAGAAGCAAGTAAGGTCATAGGGGAACTTCGGGGAGGAAAAGGTCACCGCTAACCTGTACTGTGACCTTTGTAGGACGTGCTGTCGGAGGCTAGAGAAGGAGGAGTAGGGGGGAGGGGGGGAGGGGGGGAGGGGAGGGGGCGATCACATCAAAGCGGCGAGACGGGAAGGCACGTAGGTTACTTTGGGGAGAAGGGGGTTTGTTGTCTTTCTTTTCTCTCTCTCTTTGTTTTATTCTTTTATTCTTATTCTTTTTTTTCTCTTTTTTTAATATCTTACTTTATCTTCTTCATTTTTTCTGTCTTTTTTGTGCCGTTAGTTGTTTTTCTTTTTTCTTTTTTCCTTCTTTTTTCCCTACACCTTTCATCTATTCTTCTCTCTTTATTCTCCTTCTCAACCACTTCTCTTTTCTTTCACTCCATTTTCCCCCTCCCCTCTCCCTCTCCTTCTCCCTCCACTTTCCCTTCCCCCTCTCCCTCTCCCTTCCTCTCCCTCTCCCTCTCCTTCCCCCTCCCCCTCTCCCCCTTCCCAACCCTTTTCCCTTCTCCTCTCCTTCCCCCTCCCCCTTCACCTCTTCCCCTCTCCCCTTCCCAACCCTTTCCCCCTCCCTCTCCCCCTCCCCCAGAGTCTCCCTATATTCTTCTATTGTTTTCAGCTTCACCTCCGGGTTTCTGCTGGAT
>NC_091549.1:7683231-7685731 GCF_042767895.1 Penaeus vannamei
TCAATTTGTTTGTTTGTTTTGATAATCTCTCTCTCCCTTTCCTCCTCGATGCACAGGGAGGCTGTTTGTTCATCTGTCAAACCCTTCATAAGCCCGTTGTAAGATTCTGAACAATTAGCATTGCAATTATCGTAGATTATTCCCACCTGAGCGCCTAATCGTACCCCGATCCGTGTCGAATCCGAACCACTGGCGCCGAACCCACCCCCTCTGGCGGCCGCGGCGCAGGTGCGGGAGAGCGGAGGCGGCGGCGGCGATCGCCAGAGCGCTCTCCGTCCCGCTCGCCGCGTCAGGGTGCCGCGGCGGACGTGTCAGCCCGGAATGTGACAGTCACGGCCACCACCGCGACCCTGTTCTGACGGCCGCCGAGGTCGTGTGTGGCCGCTGCGGGTTTTGGCACAGGGAGTGGGGGAGGAGAGGGAGTGAGGAGGGTAGGAGAGGGAGTGGGGAAGGAAGAGAGGGAGTGGGGAGGAAGGAGAGGGAGAGAGGGAGTGGGGAGGGAGAGAGGGAGGCAGGAAAGGAGATAGGAGAGGGAGTGGTGGAGGCGAAGAGGAAGGAGAAAGAAAGGGGGATGGAATATAGGGAACGAGGGAGGGCGGAGGGGGGCAAGAGAGGCAGCGGGGAAAGAGAATGAGAGGAAGAAGAGGGAAGGAAGAAAGATGAGTTACGAGAGAAAAGGGAATAGAGAGGATACGAGAGATAAACAGCGAGACAAAAAGTGATATTATTTTATCACGCATTACGGAACTCCGCGAATAACCAGGAATGCACGTATGAATAAATAGATCAATCAATCAATAAAAAAAAAGTTATATCAATCAATCAATAAAAAAGATAAAAGATAAAGCACAAACGAAACCGTTAAGAAATAACGAAGACACCGGCGCAACGAGAGCTCAATCGACATCACTTATTCGAGCGCCGATCAAAACTTCCGTAAAGATTCGGTAACGCGTATCGGCCGGTCGGGGAAGTAACGGACTGGACGTCTATGTCCAACTCAGGGGTCTTTGCGCCGTCTTGGGAGAGGAGGAGGGGAGGGAGAGGGGAGAGGGTGGGGTGGGGGAGTAGGGAGAGGGAAGAGGGTGGGGGGAGAAGGGAAGGAGGAGGGAAAGGGGAGAGGGTGGGTGGGAGTAGGGGAAGAGAGGAGGGTGAGAAGGGAGTGGGGGTAGGGAGAGGAAGGAGTGGGGGGGGGGAGTAGGGAAAGGGGAGGGAGAGAGAGGTGGAGAGGGGAGTAGGAGAGAAGGTGGGAAAGTGAGGGAGAGAATGGGGAAGGGAGTGAAGGAGAAGGTGGGGGAGTAGGGAAGGAGGGAGAGAGAGGGAGGGTTAAGGAGGAAGAGAGAGAGGAGAGGGTGGAAAGAAGGTGGGGTGAGTGAAATGGGAGAGGGAAAGTGGGGGAAGAGGAGGGAGGGAGGGAGGGTTAAAGAGATAAGAAAGAGAAGAGAGAGAAAAAAGTAGAACAGGAGTGGTTTAAATGAGGAGGAAAAGGGAATAGAGGGAGAGAGGAAGAGAAGAGAAATAGGGGGAGTGGAGAAGGGAAGAGGAACAGAGGGAGAGGGGAAGAGAAGAGAAATAGTGGGAGTGGGGAAGGGAAGAGGAACAGAGGGAGAGAGGAAGAGAAGAGAAATAGGAGGAGTGGGGAAGGGAAGAGGCACAGGAGGAGAGAGGAAGAGGAAGAGAAGAGAAATAGGGGGAGAGGGTCTGTCAGTCAAAAGAGGTCAACGGAGATTTATTAGTCCTCGAACAGTCCGCAGGAAGTGTGGACTGCTTCTTCTTCCTCCTTCTCCTATTCTTCCTCCTCTTCCCTCTTCTTCCTCCTACTCTTCTTCTTCTTCCTCCTCTTCCCTCTTCTTCCTTCTCCTCTTCTTTGGTTTCTTCTTCTTTTGCTTCATCTTCCTCCTCTTCTTCTTCTCCTTCCTCCTCTTCCCTCTTCTTCCTTATCGTTTTCTTTGGCTTCTTTTTCTTCATCCTCCTCCTCTTCTGCGTCGTCTCCTTTTTTTTCTCCTTCTTCTTCCTTCCGTTGTCTTCTTCTTATTTTCTTCTTCTACCTCCTTCACTTCTTTTTCTTCCTCTTCTTCATCCTTTTTATCTTCTCCTTCTTCATCAACATCATCATCTTTTTACCTCGTGTGTCTACTTTTTTCTTCCTCTTCTTCCTTTTTATCTTCTTCATCAACATCATCATCTTTTTACCTCATGTGTCTACTTCTTTTTTCTTCCTCTTCTTCTTCCTTTTTATCTTCTCCTTCTTCATCAACATCATCATCTTTTTACCTCATGTGTCTACTTTTTTCTTCCTCTTCTTCTTCCTTTTTATCTTCCCCTTCTTCATCAACATCATCATAATTTTACCTCATGTGTCTACTTCTGTTAACGGGGTTTTATCAATCACAACATGAATCCTTGAATAGTAGAATAATCCATAATTCATCACCGTTTGGCATGGTTAACTCTTGTCATTTTTTTTTCTTTTTTTTATTATCCAGGTGGTATAGGTCCG
>NC_091549.1:7690414-7697914 GCF_042767895.1 Penaeus vannamei
AGTAAGATGAAGATGAGGAGGAGGAGAGATGAAGATGAGAGGAGAGAAGAGAAGATGAAGGAGGAGGAGAAGGAGTAAGATGAAGATGAAGGAGGAGGAGAAGGAGTAAGATGAAGATGAAGGAGGAGGAGAAGGAGTAAGATGAAGATGAAGGAGGAGGAGAAGGAGTAAGATGAAGATGAAGGAGGAGGAGAAGGAGTAAGATGAAGATGAAGGAGGAGGAGAAGGAGTAAGATGAAGGAGGAGGAGGAGGAGTAAGATGAAGATGAAGGAGGAGGAGAAGGAGTAAGATGAAGATGAAGGAGGAGGAGGAGAAGGAGTAAGATGAAGATGAAGGAGGAGGAGAAGGAGTAAGATGAAGATGAAGGAGGAGGAGAAGGAGTAAGATGAAGATGAAGGAGGAGGAGGAGAAGGAGTAAGATGAAGATGAAGGAGGAGGAGAAGGAGTAAGATGAAGATGAAGGAGGAGGAGAAGGAGTAAGATGAAGATGAAGGAGGAGGAGGAGAAGGAGTAAGATGAAGATGAAGGAGGAGGAGGAGAAGGAGTAAGATGAAGATGAAGGAGGAGGAGGAGAAGGAGTAAGATGAAGATGAAGGAGGAGGAGGAGAAGGAGTAAGATGAAGATGAAGGAGAAGGAGTAAGATGAAGATGAAGGAGGAGGAGAAGGAGTAAGATGAAGATGAAGGAGGAGGAGGAGAAGGAGTAAGATGAAGATGAAGGAGGAGGAGAAGGAGTAAGATGAAGATGAAGGAGGAGGAGAAGGAGTAAGATGAAGATGAAGGAGGAGGAGAAGGAGTAAGATGAAGATGAAGGAGGAGGAGAAGGAGTAAGATGAAGATGAAGGAGGAGGAGGAGAAGGAGTAAGATGAAGATGAAGGAGGAGGAGGAGAAGGAGTAAGATGAAGATGAAGGAGGAGGAGAGATGAAGGAGGAGGAGGAGAAGAGTAAGATGAAGATGAAGGAGGAGGAGAAGGAGTAAGATGAAGATGAAGGAGGAGGAGAAGGAGTAAGATGAAGATGAAGGAGGAGGAGAAGGAGTAAGATGAAGGAGGAGGAGAAGGAGTAAGATGAAGATGAAGGAGGAGGAGGAGAAGGAGTAAGATGAAGATGAAGGAGGAGGAGAAGGAGTAAGATGAAGATGAAGGAGGAGGAGAAGGAGTAAGATGAAGGAGGAGGAGAAGGAGTAAGATGAAGATGAAGGAGGAGGAGAAGGGGTAAGATGAAGGAGGAGGAGAAGGAGTAAGATGAAGGAGGAGGAGGAGGAGAAGGAGTAAGATGAAGATGAAGGAGGAGGAGGAGAAGGAGTAAGATGAAGATGAAGGAGGAGGAGAAGGAGTAAGATGAAGATGAAGGAGGAGGAGAAGGAGTAAGATGAAGGAGGAGGAGAAGGAGTAAGATGAAGATGAAGGAGGAGGAGGAGAAGGAGTAAGATGAAGATGAAGGAGGAGGAGAAGGAGTAAGATGAAGATGAAGGAGGAGGAGAAGGAGTAAGATGAAGGAGGAGGAGAAGGAGTAAGATGAAGATGAAGGAGGAGGAGAAGGAGTAAGATGAAGGAGGAGGAGAAGGAGTAAGATGAAGATGAAGGAGGAGGAGGAGAAGGAGTAAGATGAAGATGAAGGAGGAGGAGGAGAAGGAGTAAGATGAAGATGAAGGAGGAGGAGAAGGAGTAAGATGAAGATGAAGGAGGAGGAGAAGGAGTAAGATGAAGGAGGAGGAGAAGGAGTAAGATGAAGATGAAGGAGAAGGAGTAAGATGAAGATGAAGGAGGAGGAGAAGGAGTAAGATGAAGATGAAGGAGGAGGAGAAGGAGTAAGATGAAGATGAAGGAGGAGGAGGAGGAGTAAGATGAAGATGAAGGAGGAGGAGTAAGATGAAGATGAAGGAGGAGGAGTAAGATGAAGATGAAGGAGGAGGAGGAGGAGTAAGATGAAGATGAAGGAGGAGGAGTAAGATGAAGATGAAGGAGGAGGAGTAAGATGAAGATGAAGGAGGAGGAGAAGGAGTAAGATGAAGATGAAGGAGGAGGAGGAGAAGGAGTAAGATGAAGATGAAGGAGGAGGAGGAGAAGGAGTAAGATGAAGATGAAGGAGGAGGAGAAGGAGTAAGATGAAGATGAAGGAGGAGGAGAAGGAGTAAGATGAAGGAGGAGCAGAACGAGTAAGATGAAGATGAAGGAGGAGGAGGAGAAGGAGTAAGATGAAGGAGGAGGAGAAGGAGTAAGATGAAGGAGGAGGAGGAGAAGGAGTAAGATGAAGGAGGAGGAGAAGGAGTAAGATGAAGATGAAGGAGGAGGAGAAGGAGTAAGATGAATGAAGGAGGAGGAGGAGAAGGAGTAAGATGAAGATGAAGGAGGAGGAGAAGGAGTAAGATGAAGATGAAGGAGGAGGAGAAGGAGTAAGATGAAGTTGAAGGAGGAGGAGAAGGAGTAAGATGAAGATGAAGGAGGAGGAGGAGAAGGAGTAAGATGAAGATGAAGGAGGAGGAGAAGGAGTAAGATGAAGATGAAGGAGGAGGAGAAGGAGTAAGATGAAGGAGGAGGAGAAGGAGTAAGATGAAGATGAAGGAGGAGGAGGAGAAGGAGTAAGATGAAGATGAAGGAGGAGGAGGAGAAGGAGTAAGATGAAGATGAAGGAGGAGGAGAAGGAGTAAGATGAAGATGAAGGAGGAGGAGAAGGAGTAAGATGAAGGAGGAGGAGAAGGAGTAAGATGAAGATGAAGGAGGAGGAGGAGAAGGAGTAAGATGAAGATGAAGGAGGAGGAGAAGGAGTAAGATGAAGATGAAGGAGGAGGAGAAGGAGTAAGATGAAGGAGGAGGAGAAGGAGTAAGATGAAGATGAAGGAGGAGGAGAAGGGGTAAGATGAAGGAGGAGGAGAAGGAGTAAGATGAAGGAGGAGGAGGAGGAGAAGGAGTAAGATGAAGATGAAGGAGGAGGAGGAGAAGGAGTAAGATGAAGATGAAGGAGGAGGAGAAGGAGTAAGATGAAGATGAAGGAGGAGGAGAAGGAGTAAGATGAAGGAGGAGGAGAAGGAGTAAGATGAAGATGAAGGAGGAGGAGAAGGAGTAAGATGAAGATGAAGGAGGAGGAGAAGGAGTAAGATGAAGATGAAGGAGGAGGAGAAGGAGTAAGATGAAGGAGGAGGAGAAGGAGTAAGATGAAGATGAAGGAGGAGGAGGAGAAGGAGTAAGATGAAGATGAAGGAGGAGGAGAAGGAGTAAGATGAAGATGAAGGAGGAGGAGAAGGAGTAAGATGAAGGAGGAGGAGAAGGAGTAAGATGAAGATGAAGGAGGAGGAGGAGAAGGAGTAAGATGAAGATGAAGGAGGAGGAGAAGGAGTAAGATGAAGATGAAGGAGGAGGAGAAGGAGTAAGATGAAGGAGGAGGAGAAGGAGTAAGAAGAAGATGAAGGAGGAGGAGAAGGGGTAAGATGAAGGAGGAGGAGAAGGAGTAAGATGAAGGAGGAGGAGAAGGAGTAAGAAGAGAAGGAGGAGGAGGAGGAGTAAGAGGAAGATGAAGGAGGAGGAGAAGGAGTAAGATGAAGGAGGAGGAGGAGGAGAAGGAGTAAGATGAAGATGAAGGAGGAGGAGGAGAAGGAGTAAGATGAAGATGAAGGAGGAGGAGAAGGAGTAAGATGAAGATGAAGGAGGAGGAGAAGGAGTAAGATGAAGTTGAAGGAGGAGGAGAAGGAGTAAGATGAAGATGAAGGAGGAGGAGGAGAAGGAGTAAGATGAAGGAGGAGGAGAAGGGAGTAAGATGAAGATGAAGGAGGAGGAGAAGGAGTAAGATGAAGGAGGAGGAGGAGGAGAAGGAGTAAGATGAAGATGAAGGAGGAGGAGAAGGAGTAAGATGAAGATGAAGGAGGAGGAGAAGGAGTAAGATGAAGATGAAGGAGGAGGAGAAGGAGTAAGATGAAGGAGGAGGAGAAGGAGTAAGATGAAGATGAAGGAGGAGGAGGAGAAGGAGTAAGATGAAGGAGAAGGAGGAGAAGGAGTAAGATGAAGGAGGAGGAGAAGGAGTAAGATGAAGGAGGAGGAGAAGGAGTAAGATGAAGATGAAGGAGGAGGAGAAGGAGTAAGATGAAGATGAAGGAGAAGGAGTAAGATGAAGATGAAGGAGGAGGAGGAGAAGGAGTAAGATGAAGATGAAGGAGAAGGAGTAAGATGAAGATGAAGGAGGAGGAGGAGGAGTAAGATGAAGATGAAGGAGGAGGAGAAGGAGTAAGATGAAGGAGGAGGAGAAGGAGTAAGATGAAGGAGGAGGAGAAGGAGTAAGATGAAGGAGGAGGAGGAGAAGGAGTAAGATGAAGATGAAGGAGGAGGAGAAGGAGTAAGATGAAGGAGGAGGAGAAGGAGTAAGATGAAGGAGGAGGAGAAGGAGTAAGATGAAGATGAAGGAGGAGGAGAAGGAGTAAGATGAAGATGAAGGAGGAGGAGAAGGAGTAAGATGAAGGAGAAGGAGGAGAAGGAGTAAGATGAAGGAGAAGGAGGAGAAGGAGTAAGATGAAGGAGGAGGAGAAGGAGTAAGATGAAGGAGGAGGAGAAGGAGTAAGATGAAGATGAAGGAGGAGGAGAAGGAGTAAGATGAAGATGAAGGAGAAGGAGTAAGATGAAGATGAAGGAGGAGGAGGAGAAGGAGTAAGATGAAGATGAAGGAGAAGGAGTAAGATGAAGATGAAGGAGGAGGAGGAGGAGTAAGATGAAGATGAAGGAGGAGGAGAAGGAGTAAGATGAAGGAGGAGGAGAAGGAGTAAGATGAAGGAGGAGGAGAAGGAGTAAGATGAAGGAGGAGGAGGAGAAGGAGTAAGATGAAGATGAAGGAGGAGGAGAAGGAGTAAGATGAAGATGAAGGAGGAGGAGAAGGAGTAAGATGAAGATGAAGGAGGAGGAGAAGGAGTAAGATGAAGGAGGAGGAGAAGGAGTAAGATGAAGGAGGAGGAGGAGGAGAAGGAGTAAGATGAAAATGAAGGAGGAGGAGAAGGAGTAAGATGAAGGAGGAGGAGGAGAAGGAGTAAGATGAAGATGAAGGAGGAGGAGAAGGAGTAAGATGAAGGAGGAGGAGGAGGAGTAAGATGAAGGAGGAGGAGAAGGAGTAAGATGAAGGAGGAGGAGAAGGAGTAAGATGAAGGAGGAGGAGAAGGAGTAAGATGAAGGAGGAGGAGGAGGAGAAGGAGTAAGATGAAGATGAAGGAGGAGGAGAAGGAGTAAGATGAAGGAGGAGGAGGAGAAGGAGTAAGATGAAGATGAAGGAGGAGGAGAAGGAGTAAGATGAAGATGAAGGAGGAGGAGGAGGAGTAAGATGAAGGAGGAGGAGAAGGAGTAAGATGAAGGAGGAGGAGAAGGAGTAAGATGAAGGAGGAGGAGAAGGAGTAAGATGAAGGAGGAGGAGGAGGAGTAAGATGAAGGAGGAGGAGAAGGAGTAAGATGAAGATGAAGGAGGAGGAGAAGGAGTAAGATGAAGATGAAGGAGGAGGAGGAGGAGTAAGATGAAGGAGGAGGAGAAGGAGTAAGATGAAGATGAAGGAGGAGGAGGAGGAGTAAGATGAAGGAGGAGGAGAAGGAGTAAGATGAAGGAGGAGGAGAAGGAGTAAGATGAAGGAGGAGGAGGAGGAGTAAGATGAAGGAGGAGGAGAAGGAGTAAGATGAAGATGAAGGAGGAGGAGAAGGAGTAAGATGAAGATGAAGGAGGAGGAGAAGGAGTAAGATGAAGGAGGAGGAGGAGGAGTAAGATGAAGGAGGAGGAGAAGGAGTAAGATGAAGGAGGAGGAGGAGGAGTAAGATGAAGGAGGAGGAGAAGGAGTAAGATGAAGATGAAGGAGGAGGAGAAGGAGTAAGATGAAGATGAAGAAGGAGGAGAAGGAGTAAGATGAAGATGAAGGAGGAGGAGAAGGAGTAAGATGAAGATGAAGAAGGAGGAGAAGGAGTAAGATGAAGATGAAGGAGGAGGAGAAGGAGTAAGATGAAGGAGGAGGAGGAGGAGTAAGATGAAGGAGGAGGAGAAGGAGTAAGATGAAGATGAAGGAGGAGGAGAAGGAGTAAGATGAAGATGAAGGAGGAGGAGAAGGAGTAAGATGAAGGAGGAGGAGGAGGAGTAAGATGAAGGAGGAGGAGAAGGAGTAAGATGAAGATGAAGGAGGAGGAGGAGGAGAAAGATGAAGGAGGAGGAGAAGGAGTAAGATGAAGGAGGAGGAGAAGGAGTAAGATGAAGGAGGAGGAGGAGAAGGAGTAAGATGAAGGAGGAGGAGAAGGAGTAAGATGAAGATGAAGGAGGAGGAGAAGGAGTAAGATGAAGATGAAGGAGGAGGAGAAGGAGTAAGATGAAGGAGGAGGAGGAGGAGTAAGATGAAGGAGGAGGAGAAGAAGGAGTAAGATGAAGGAGGAGGAGAAGGAGTAAGATGAAGGAGGAGGAGAAGGAGTAAGATGAAGGAGGAGGAGGAGGAGAAGGAGAAAGATGAAGATGAAGGAGGAGGAGAAGGAGTAAGATGAAGGAGGAGGAGGAGAAGGAGTAAGATGAAGATGAAGGAGGAGGAGAAGGAGTAAGATGAAGATGAAGGAGGAGGAGAAGGAGTAAGATGAAGATGAAGGAGGAGGAGAAGGAGTAAGATGAAGGAGGAGGAGAAGGAGTAAGATGAAGATGAAGGAGGAGGAGGAGAAGGAGTAAGATGAAGATGAAGGAGGAGGAGGAGGAATAAGATGAAGATGAAGGAGGAGGAGAAGGAGTAAGATGAAGGAGGAGGAGAAGGAGTAAGATGAAGATGAAGGAGGAGGAGAAGGAGTAAGATGAAGTTGAAGGAGGAGGAGGAGAAGGAGTAAGATGAAGATGAAGGAGGAGGAGGAGGAATAAGATGAAGATGAAGGAGGAGGAGAAGGAGTAAGATGAAGGAGGAGGAGGAGAAGGAGGAAGATGAAGATGAAGGAGGAGGAGAAGGAGGAAGATGAAGTTGAAGGAGGAGGAGGAGAAGGAGTAAGATGAAGATGAAGGAGGAGAAGGAGTAAGATGAAGGAGGAGGAGGAGGAGGAGAAGGAGTAAGATAAAGGAGGAGGAGAAGGGGTAAGATGAAGGAGGAGGAGGAGGAGGAGAAGGAGTAAGATGAAGATGAAGGAGGAGGAGAAGGAGTAAGATGAAGGAGGAGGAGAAGGAGTAAGATGAAGTTGAAGGAGGAGGAGGAGAAGGAGTAAGATGAAGATGAAGGAGGAGGAGAAGGAGTAAGATGAAGGAGGAGGAGGAGAAGGAGTAAGATGAAGATGAAGGAGGAGGAGGAGAAGGAGTAAGATGAAGATGAAGGAGGAGGAGGAGAAGGAGTAAGATGAAGATGAAGGAGGAGGAGAAGGAGTAAGATGAAGGAGGAGGAGGAGAAGGAGTAAGATGAAGATGAAGGAGGAGGAGGAGAAGGAGTAAGATGAAGATGAAGGAGGAGGAGGAGGAATAAGATGAAGATGAAGGAGGAGGAGAAGGAGTAAGATGAAGGAGGAGGAGAAGGAGTAAGATGAAGATGAAGGAGG
>NC_091549.1:7702914-7710414 GCF_042767895.1 Penaeus vannamei
CGCATTTGACAGAAAAAAACAGTTTAAAATAAAAAGAAAAATGTAAACACACCTCACTCACGTCAACGATAACGACAGCGGCCGCTCTCCCGTCGACCAGCAGCTGTGAGCGTATGTGAACGAGGCAAGTCACTCACTCGCACAGACGGAGATCGGATTAATCGCTAATGAACGGCGCTTTCGAGCTATTATTGGTATCGGTAATAAATATGGTATTGGTGATAGGGTTTCTGGGGTTTGTGGTGCCTTCAGCTGTTGTATTATAATGATTTTGTTCTTTTTCTTTATTTCTTTTTCTTTGCGATTCTTGGGGAAATATGTCTGGAATGTGAATGATTTTTTCATGATTTAAAATGAAAGTGTTCTTTTTCTTTTATGATCAAGCTGTCGACAAGTTTTACATTAAATGATTAAATCATTGAATGATGAATATGTATAGCACGATAATTCTGTGAGTGTACCTGCATCTGAAATTATAATAACACTTATGTGTGTGTTTGTGTGTGTGTGTTTGTGCGTGTGAGTGTGCGTGTGTGTGTGAGTGTGTGTGTGTGTGAGTGTGTGTGTGTGTGTGTGTGTGTGTGTGTGTGTATGTGTGTGTGTGTGTGTGTGTGTGTGTATGTGCGTATATAATGCTTGAATTATATATGTATTGAGACATGACTTACTTGGAACTTTATTACTTTTTTATTTCACGACTGGAAACTCCTATCAGCTGAACCGGAAGTGGACAGGTCAGCTGACTTCCCCAGGCCTACCACACACGTTGTTCCATTTATTCGAGGCTTATTAATGAATGACACCGTGAAGGAACTGTAGTTGTGTTAGAAAGTTTTACCTGTGTAGGCCTATATAATGTATTGTGGATTGTCATCAGTAGCGTGTCACTATATATAAATAAATATGTGTGTGTGTGTGTGAGTGTGTGTATGTGTGTGTGTCTGTGTGTGTGTGTTTTATAGTGCTGGGTAACATTCTAAATTGTTCTCTTAATATAACATACAACTACATGTAGGCCTATGAGATGTTTCAAAAGACGGTCGACTAGATCATAGAAAGCTTTGAGACAATTTACTTTGTAATCATATTAGACAGAAAATGGAACAAATTAGATTTCTTCCTCCGGTAAAGATATATCTTGATAAATCAGACTTCATTTCAAGCTTTGGGTGTTTACGAATTTTAAAACAACATCAACAGTAACAAAGGAAATAGCCACAGATAATGGAATTAGTGGAATCCGAAATGTTTTTTTTGCGATTGCCTTAAAATAGAGAAAAGGAGAGAGAAATAGAGAGGGATAGACATAGACATAGACAGATTGATAGATAGATGAATAGATAGATATGGCGACGGACAGATAGTATGTGCAGTGGGAGAAAGAGACTGAGAATAAGCATGAGGGGGAGAGAGACAGAGAGGCAGAGACAGAGACAGAGAGAGAAAGAGAGAAAGAGAGAGACAGAGAGAGAGAAAGACGAAGAAAGAGAGAGAGAGAGAGAGAAAGAAAGAATAAAACGTATCCCGGAAACCTCTCCCTTGACTGACATGTTGCCACGTATTGCTTTCCGCGCCGTCCTCTTCACCCCCACCCCCACCCCCACCTCCCCACCTCCGATGCACGCCCGCGCTGATGTCCATTTCTTTGATGTGGGCGGCCGGGTCTCCTCCGTGCGCAGTCCATCAGTAGTTCACGGGCGGCGCTGTTGATATGCTACGGTCTGAGCTATGCGCACGGGTGCACATGCTGCGCTCTTGTGTACACCGCACACGTGAATGCGGTTGTACGCGATTATGCGTGGACGAGCGCTTACACATACGCACATATACACGCACATTCACATTCGGAATGTAATTTATACTCAGGCTCACGTTTACGTTTACATTTACGTTCTGATTTGCACTCATGCTCGCTATCTCACATTTACACTCTCCCACACTCACACTTCATCGCAGATTTACACTCTCCCACACTCACACTTCATCTCAGATTTACACTCTCCCGCACTCACACTTCATCGCAGATTTACACTCTCCCGCACTCACACTTCATCTCAGATTTACACTCTCCCACACACACACACTTCATCTCAGATTTACACTCCCGCACTCACACTTCATCTCAGATTTACACACACACACTTCATCTCAGATTTACACACACACACTTCATCTCAGAATTACACACTCACACTTCACCTCAGATTTACACACTCACACTTCATCTCAGATTTACACTCCCACACACACTTCATCTCAGATTTACACTCCCACACACACTTCATCTCAGATTTACACTCCCACACACACTTCATCTCAGATTTACACTCCCACACACACTTCCTCGCAGATTTACACTCCCACACACACTTCCTCGCAGATTTTCATGAACGCTCACTCACACTCTCGCCCACGCCCGCCGGCAGCCGCGCGCAGGCTTCTATCAGGAGGCCAATAATTCAAATAAATAGATAAAAAGAAATCACCGATAAATCCGAGGAAGAAAAAATACCAAAAAAAGCGAGAATAATCCCCCAGGAGATTAGGATTCGCGTAGGATTTATGATCATGTCTGACTGTTATGTATGGCGGGTCTGATCTGCGGGGCTTAATCAGGCTCCGATTAACCCTCAGATTAATGGGATTGAGTGCGGGAGTTGTGGCCTGTTTTGATGATAGATATAATTTTTTTATTATTATTATTAGCCGAAAGGGAAAGCGGAATTAGGTAATTTTTTGGAGCGTAAAAAATAGTGGTGTTGTGTAGAGGTATTGTTTGTTTTGATTGATTTTGTTGTTTTTATTTTCTAAAATGGAGGTTCTGTATTCATGTTTTATCTCTCTCTCTCTCTCTCGCTCTTGCTCTCTTTCTCTCTTTATGTATATGTATCTGTGTGTATATATGTGTGTGTGTGTGTGTGTGTGTGTGTCTATGTGTGAATTTGCGTACTTGTGTGTGTGTGTGTGTCTGTGTGTGTGTGTGTGTGTGTGTGTGTGTGTGTGTGTGTGTGTGTGTGTGTGTGTGTGTGTGTGTGTGTGTGTGTGTGTGTGTGTGTGTGTGTGTGTGTGTGTGTGTCTATGTGTGAATTTGAGTATCTGTGTGTGTGTTTGTGTGTGTGTGTGTGTCTGTCTGTCTATGTGTGAATCTAAGTATCTGCGTGCGTGTTTGCTTTATATGTTTACCTGCGTGTATGCTTGTGTCAGCGCATGTCTCTATACATGTCCCTGATCGCCTGTGTCTCCTTGGCACGGCTATCCATAGGCCTTGACATACAGCGCCCCCACTACATTCCCATGAATAAACACGCCCGCACGGAAAAGTTTTTTATTACTCGATAATTCTCGCGTTACACCTCGCCTGACAGTAATTACCGAACGGCGTGACAGCAGCTCCGTTTGTCACGCTGTTGTAGGTCGTCATGGGTGGTGGTGACAGGCAGACAGGCCTCGCGAGGGACGTGTGTTACCTGGGCGTTGCGAATTTAGATGACGTGGGGTTGGAATGGGTTGAAAGGGGATGCTGGGTTTCTTGGGAGGGGAAGGGATAGGGGGATTGGGAGAGGGAGAGGGGGGCTAGGGGAGGGATATGGGGATTGGGGTGAGGAATAGGGGATTGGGGGATGAATGTGGGGATTGGGAAAGGGATATGGGGATTGGGGGAGGAATATGGGATTGGCGGGAGAATATGGGGATTGGGGGAGGAATATGGGATTGGGGGAAGAATGTGGGGATTAGGGGGAAGAATATGGGGATTAGGGGGAGTCATAGTGGATTAGGGTGGGAATAGGAGATTGGAGGAGGAATGGGAGAATAGGGAAGGAAGGATTAGAGAAGACAGGGATTGGGGAGGAATATTGGGATTGGGGAAGAAATCGGAGATTGGAGGAGAAATAGCCGATTGAGGGAATAATAGGGGATTGAAGGAGGAGTAGGGGATTCGGGGAGGAATAGGGGATTGGGGAAGAATAGAGGGATTAGAGAACGAATAGGAAATTGGAGGTGGAATAGGAGATTGGAGGAATATGGGATTAGGGAAGGAATGAGGGATTGGGGAAGAATATGGGGATTAGAGAAGGAATAGGAGATTGGGGGAGGAATAGGAGATTAGGGGAGGAAGAAATGGGAGAATATACGGATTAGTGAAGGAATAGGAGATTGGTGGTGGAATAGGAGATTAGAGAAGGAATAGGGGATAGGGGAAAAATATAGGTATTAGAGAAGGAATAGGAGATTGGAGGTGGAATAGGAGATTAGAGAAGGAATAGGAGATTAGGGGAGGAATCGGGGATGGGGGCGGCGGGCGCTGGCGGTCAGAGTCGGCGCTGCGTCTCTTTCCGGCGGCGAGCATTCCGCGCCGCAACTGGAGCGTGGTGGTGTCTCCGCGCGCGCCCGTCTTTGTTTGCTCGCGTTCGTAGTCGTATTCTTGGGGCGCTCATTTGCATACCGGTGCGTGAGTGCGGCGTGGAATGCAAGTCGTGCACGAACTCTCGTATGTATGTAGGTATTTATATGCCTAGTCAAAAGTTATGTTCTGGGATGTTTACATATCCGGCTACGCGTGTAAGTTCATATAGATGAACGCACACGCACGCACGCACGCACGCACGCACTCACACACACACACACACACACACACACACACACACACACACACACACACACACACACACACACACACACACACACACACATACGCGCGCGCGCGCGCACCTATACACACGTAAACCCTGTCACATACAAGATACATATAATTACGTAATATACACATTCTCTCTCTCTCTCTCCCTCCCTCCCTCCCTCACTCATTCCCTCTTTTCTCTCTCTCTCTCTCTCTCTCTCTCTCTCTCTCTCTCTCTCTCTCTCTCTCTCTCTCTCTCTCTCTCTCTCTCTCTCTCTCTCTCTCTCTCTCTCTCTCTCTCTCTCTCTCTCTCTCTCTCTCTCTCTCTCTCTCTCTCTCTCTCTCTCTCTCTCTCTCTCTCTCTCTCTCTCTCTCTCTCTCTCTCTCTCTCTCTCTCTCTGTTCTGCTTCTTCCATCATTGACGTAATCCTGTTGTTTTCGAAGGGAAGGTCACCTGCGAATCCCACCACAGCTGCACGATCGTTTCAAAACAGAATCGAAGTTCCCTTTTGGCCTCTCGGTTATGGCGTTCCCAGCACCCATGACCGGGGGTTGGTGTCGGTGAGAGACGCGTAGGGTGGTGTTGCAATGGGGGGGGTTGGTGTGTGTGTGTGTGTGTGAGTTGGTGGTTGTGGTTGCTTGGGTTTGGGTGGGGTTGGGGGTTGTAGGTGTGTATGTGTGTGTGTGTTGTTGTTGGGTGTGTTTGTGTGTGTGTGTGTGTGTCTGTTTGTCTGTCTGTTTGTCTGTCTGCCTGGTTTGGGGATGTATGTGTGTACGTGTGTGTGTTGTTGGGAGTGTGTGTGTGTTTGTCTATCTTTTTGTCTGTCTCTGTTTTTTTCTCTTTTTCTTTTTTTTCCTTTATCTCTCTCTCTCTGTTCGTCATACAAGAGAAATATCACGAACTTGTCTTCATGATGTTTATTAGTCTACGATTTTCTTTTCGCTATTGCTTATTATATCTAAATTTCATTATTCACCTGTTTAATTATTTTCTTCTCGACCTGCTTATCCCTCCCATTTCTCGCTGATTCCCGTGTCTTTTCCCTTAAATTATATCGACTCATCTATCCAATTGTTTTCACTCTCCTAAATATTAAATAAAATTTTCTCTAATTGAATTATGCTCGATATTTTAAAGATTAATTGGCGAAGAGGTGACGACACCGCTGCCGCCATTTTGCTGGTTAATTACAGGTGATTAAGGCGGTGTGGTGTTTTTTTCAGGGTATTCATTTTCACTCTTATTAATGTTGGTAATTATGCGTGTGTCGTCATGAGCTTAGGAAAGGGGCGAGGGGGGGGGGGGTATGGAGGAACATGGGGAGTGGGGGGAGGAGTCTGAGAGGAACAGGGGAGGGGGGGAGGGGAGTCTAGAGGAACAGGGGGCGGGGGAGTCTAGAGGAACAAGGGGAGGGGGAGGGGAGCCTAGAGGAACAGGGGAGGGGGAGGGGAGTCTAGAGGAACAGGGGGGGAGGGGTCTAGACGAACAAGGAGGGGGGGAGCCTAGAGGAACAGGGGAGGGGGAGGGGGTCTAGAGGAACAAGGGGCGGGGGACCGTAATTAACACCGCCATCGATAATGAGTCTGTTTGAGGATGTTGCGCTATTATGTGAATTTTCGGCTGGCTGTCTCTTATCTTCTTTTCTCTTTCTTTTTCCTTCCCTCCTTCTTTCTCTTTCTCTTCTCTTTCTCCCTCTTCTTTCTCTTTCTCTTTCTCTTCTTTTTCTTCTTTTCTTCTTCTTCTCTCTCTCTCTCTCTCTCTCTCTCTCTCTCTCTCTCTCTCTCTCTCTCTAACTCTCTCTAACTCTCTTTATTTCTTTATTTCTCTCTCACTTAATCTTTCTCCTCCGCCCCTCTCTCTCTCTCCCCCTTCCTCTCCCTCCCTCTCCCTCTCCTTCTCCCTCCCTGCCTCCCCGACCTTCCCCCTCCCCTCTTTATCAGGAAAATCCCAGGTTCTGTCGATGGTCTTTATGGAGGAGAAGATCTGTCGGGTTTCGAGGCTTCGATCTTTTGTTTCGGAAGGTTTAAGGGGTCATCTCGAGGTGGCTGTGTGGGGGAGAGAGAGGGGAGGGAGAGAGGGGAGGGGAAAGGGGAAAGGGAGAGGGGAGGGAGAGAGAGAGAGAAAGAAAGAAAGAAAGAAAGAAAAAAAGAAATAAAGAAAGAAAGAGAAAGAGAGAGAGAGAGGGGGGAGAAAGGGAGAGGGAGAGGGAGAGAAATAGAGAGAGAGAATTTTAGTGTGACTGCGAATGAGAAAGAAATGAGGAGTGTCTTTAAAGGGGTCTTAAATGTCTTTAAAGGGATCTTAAATGTCTTTAAAGGGGTCTTAGATGTCTTTAAAGGGGTCTTAAAGGGTTAAAGGCAGTGCCAAAGCTCGGCTGTGATTAAACGAAGCGCGAGACGTTGTTGAGATCTGCAAGAAAAAAAAAGAAAAAAAAGATGAAGAGATTTTGCCAAAGAGATTGTGGAATTCTGGGATGAGGCTGGATTATGAGGGTTTTTCTTTGTCTTCGATATCTCCTCCCTCCCCCTTTCTTCCTCTTCTTCTTCTTCTTCTTCTTCTTTTGAGGAGAGGGGCACGGTGTATAAAAAGACATGAAAGGGTAGAGTAAGTTAGTTAAGTGTTACTCAGGGTTTGGTTCTTGAAGAGAATTCTTTGACTTGCGAAGTGTTTTTTTTCTTCTTCTTTTTTTTTTTTTTGGGGGGGGGGAGGGGCTTAGCAGGGAAAAAATGTGAAAGGATTGTAGATATAGCGTGCATGTCTGAGCGCCTGTGTGTGTGTGTACTGTACACTTAGCGTGAAAGTAAACGACTTTTCATAATATACCTGACTCCTTAACTCATACTTTTATTTTTGTCTTTATTTTTCTTCTCTCTCTCTCTCT
>NC_091549.1:7715414-7717914 GCF_042767895.1 Penaeus vannamei
AGACACGCATACGCATATACATACGCACACATACTTATATCGATACATACACATGCAGATATACATGTACATACACATATTCACACACACACTCATACACACACGCACACGCACACGCACACGCACACGCACACGCACACACACACACACACACACACACACACACACACACACACACACACACACACACACACACACACAAACACAAACACTCACCACCCCCTACACACACACCACCCCCTTCATACACACACACACACACATATATTTACATACATGATTATACACATTACCTGTACGCAAATTACTGCAACGCGGAAGGGAAACACGGGGGTCAACAGGCGGTCAGTAAGGTCAACTTGGCCGGCTACGAAATTCGAGCTTCGCCAAGGGTCATTTGAAGGTCATGTGTGTCTTTAGTTCGCGGTCAGGAAAACGGAAGCTCTCAGCTGATTACGTACAGATGGCGTTTCTTGTTTCCTTGTTTTTTGTTTTTGTTTTGTTTTTGTTTTTAGTTTTTTTAGTTTAAAAAGAGGCCTATAACTTTTGTTATTTGTTGGCGTTTCTTGTTAACTAAATATTTGAATTTCGTTTTAAAAAGCTGCTTATAACTTCCTTTTTTTGTATTTATTATTGTTATTTTTTTACCTATGTATGTTTTTTTTCGTTCTTTCTTTTAATCTTTCCTTTAAAACCTTTTTTATATTTGAATTTTACCCATGTATGTTTTTTTTCTTTCTTTCTATTAATCTTTCTCTCTCCTTTTCGAAGTTCTTTCAATGGTCAGCCGAACGACGGACGCGAGTATACACCTTACGCATAACCTCCGTAAGACCCATTTCCCCCTGACGAAAAAGCGATACGACACAGGCCAGCACGAACCAATTTTTCCCCCCGCAACAAATCCGAACGGTAAAATCACACACACATGCACGGAAAAGTACCTACTTATTTCCTACTTTTTTCCCTTATTTTCTACTTTTTCCCCCCTAGTAAAATGGAGGGACGGGAGGACTTAAGTGATCGATGGGGGGGTGGGGGTGGAGGAGGGAGGGAGGGAGGGAGGGAGGGAAGGAGGAAGGGAAGAGGGGGGAGGAGAGGTAGAAGGGGGAAGAGAGGGAAGGAGGAAAGGAAGAGGAGGAGGGAGGGAGGGAAGGCGGGGAGTTACATGTGAGGCGGGAGGGGGGGAGGAGGAGGTGGGAAGGGAGAAGGGGTGGTTGAACGGGGGAAGGGAATGGGAGGGGAGGAGGGTAAGGGGAAGGAGGGAGCTGGTAAAGAGAGGAGGGAGGGGGTGGGATGGGAATGAGAGGGGAAGGGAATGGGAAGGGAGAGGAGGGTAGATTGGGAAGGAGTTGGGGAAGTGGGGAGGGGGGGAGGGGAAGGGAATAGGAGGAGGAGGGAAGAGGGGTGATGGAAGGGAAAAGAGGAATGGGAGAGGAGAGGAAGATTGGGGGATAGAGGGTGGGGGATGTTGGAAGGTGGAGGACGGGGGATGTACTAAGGGGGGTGAGGGAGGGTGAGTCGTAATAGGCGAAAGTACTTCAGTCCACTGCGAATGTGCAATTTGCGATTTTTTTTTCTTTTTTTTTTTTTTTGCTTGGTCATTATGGTATCTTTTTGGGCCAGTCCTGGACGGGATGTGGATTTTCTGCTCCTCTTGTTGTCGGCCTATTTCTTTTCTCTTGTTTTATTTTCTCTGTTCTCTCTCTCTCCTTCTCTCTCTTATTATTATTATTGTCGTTATTGTTATTATTATTGCTCTTTCTCCTTCTCTCTATTATTATTATTATTGCTGTTATTGTTATTATTATTATTATTATATATATATTTTTTTTGATGATTGTTACTATTCTTACTATTCTTGTTATTATTATTTTTTTTATTATTTTCCTTGTTATTATTTTTATTATTTTCCATATTATTACTATTATCATCATCATCATTTTATTATCATTATTATTTCTATTATGAGTGTGTTGTGGTCATTACTGTAATAGTTGGTTTGACCTTTGCTCTTTACCAGAAATTACAAAACTCAAACACCCTCAATTGATGTCTCACGGGCGGGGAAGTGAAATCCAGAATTCTGATTGTAAAGTGAATTGTGTTAATATTTGGTCCGTTTTTTTATTCTCTCTCTTTCTCTCTTTCTTTCTTTTTTTTCCTTGGTGGTTTGTATTGGATGGGTTTGAGGTGTGAAGAAGCTAAGAAGGGGGGAGGAATTTCGGATAAAACTGTAAAAAGGTGATGGAGAGAGGGAGAGGGAGAGGGAGAGGGAGAGGGAGAGGGAGAGGGAGAGGGAGAGGGAGAGGGAGAGGGAGAGGGAGAGAGAGAGAGAGAGAGAGAGAGAGAGAGAGAGAGAGAGAGAGAGAGACAGAGAGGGAGAAAGAAAGAGAGAGAGGAGGGGGAAGGGGAGAGAGAGAGGGAGAGAGAGAAAGAAAGTTTTATTTTTTTACACCACTGCTACTATGCCTGTTGCGTTTTTCTTGATCTGATCTTT
>NC_091549.1:7720414-7725414 GCF_042767895.1 Penaeus vannamei
TAGATAGATAGATGGAGAGAGAGAGAGATAAATAGTTATATAAAGTTATATATAGATATATAACTATTGTTTACGGTATTGTTGTGATTATCATCGTCGTCATCGTCATCATCATCATTATCATCACACCCACGTCATCATCATCACCCCCAACCCCCATCATCTTACTTCCATTAGCATGAAGCAATTTTTCCTTCATTTCTCGCCTCGATCTTAGCTCATTAACCCAAGAAAAGTCCATAATAATAAAATTAAAGAAATCGCAATCCGATATCAGCAAAATTATTAATAATAATAGATAAAAAAACAGGAAATCAAAAAAGAGACAAATCAGTAAATGAAGGAATGAGAAAGGCAAAATATGTGATAAAAAGAACGAAAAAAACACAAGTACAGGTCATGCATTCCTGTGCACGCCGAGAGAGAGAGAGAGAGAGAGAGACAGAGAGAACGTAGCGGCCCCTGCGGTGGACGGTGACTCACTGCCGAGGCGAGGTGACCTTAGGTGAATATATTGGTCTTGTAGATTAGAGAGATTGGGGTGGTTGGGGGGGGGGGGGTAGGAGAGGGGTTGAATGAGAAAGAGGAAAAACTGTACAGTATGTATGCATTTATGTATGTGTGTGTACATCTATGAATGCATATATGCTTGTATATAGGTCTGCATATTTATAGCCATATATGTATATGTATATATATGCGTGTGTGTGTGTGAGCGTGAGTGTGAGTGTGTGTGTGTGTTTGTGTGTGTATATGTATGTGTATGTATATGTGTATGTATGTGTATATGTATATGTATGTATATATGTGTATATATATATATATATATATATATATATATATATATATATATATACATACATATATATATATATATATATGTATATATATATATATATATATATATATATATATATATATATATATATATATATATATATATATATATATATATATATATATATCATACACGCATGAAAAAGAGAAAATGAGAGACGAAAGAGACAGAAGAGAGCGAGAAAAACGAGAGAGAAAAGGGAAATTTCAAGTATCAAGATTGCAGGAGTTTGTTCTGGAGAAAGTACTTAGCATAGTGTAGGTGTGTGCGGTTCTTTGCCGTTATACCACGCGGCCACGCTTTCTATTCGGGTCGCAGAGAGAGGTGGATAAATATTAGATGATTCTCTCTCTATATATATATCTGTCTGTCTTTCTCTCTCTCGATCTATCTATCTATCTGTCTCTCTCTGTCTTTCTCTGTCTCTCTCTGTCTGTCTGTCTGTCTCTCTCTCTCTCTCTCTCTCTCTCTCTCTCTCTCTCTCTCTTTGTCTCTCTCTCTCTCTTTGTCTCTCTCTCCCTCCCTCTCTCTCTCTCTCTCACTCTCACTCTCTCACTCTCTAACTCTCTCACTCTCTCACTCTTTCTCTCTTTCTCTCTTTTTCCCTCATTCACACGTATGGTTGTTATATGTATGTATGTGGGCATGTATGTATGTTTGTGTTATATACTTACGTGTATATATTGTTTTTTTTTTCTCGTTCCTTCTCTTATTATTGTTCATCTTCCTCCTCTTCCTCTCCTTTTCCTTCTTCCCCTCATCCACGTGACTTCCGCATTGTGTGTTCCCCTCCTCTTCCTCTGTCCGCATACCCGGTTCCTCTCCTGCGCCCGCCCCCTCCTCCCTCCCCCTCCCCTCTCCTAGCCCTCCTCGCCCCCTCCCCCCCTCGCCCCCTCCCCCTCCTCGCCCTTCGGATGCAGACGACCCCCCTACTCGCCCGCCCCCCTCCCTTCCCCTCTCCTAGCCCTTCTCGCCCTCCCCCTTCCCCCCTCTTTGCCCTCTCCTAGCCCTCCTCGCCCCCCTCCCCCCTCCTCTTCCTCCCCCCTCGCCCCCTCCCCCCTCCTCGCCCTTCGCATGCAGACGAGGCGAGAGGACGGTCGTTGCATACGTCGTCGTCCACCTGCCGTGCGTGGGTCAGCCTTGTCAGCTTGCATACCTGGCCCGTGTGCTTACCTGTCGCGCCCGCCGCCGGACTGGTCGTTACCTTTCGAAGGCGGTGGCTGCGGTTCTTTGGCTGTTTGTGTGTTGTTTGGCTCGGTTTTGGGGTTGTGGGTTGTCGTTGGCGTGGGTGGGGTCGTTGTGTGTGTGTTTGTTTGTTTGTTTGTTTTTTGAGATTGGTATTTGGTGTTCTTGGTTGGGATTATTGTGTTTGTTTGTTTGTTTGTTTTGTGCGTGTGGTGTTGCTTTGTTATTGATTCTTTATTTTGACTGTTATTAGCGTCGTCTTGTCTCATCACCATCAGTCATCATCATCATCAATCATCACCATCAAAGTATTAGTTAACTATTAGTTTCATTACTTTTGCCATTAGATTACTATTACGATAGGTCAGGCTGTGGATATGATAAAAAATAATTCTTACTATTACTGTTATTATTATTAGTAGTAGTAGTAGTGGTAACAGCACAACAGCAGTGGTTGTAGCGGTAGTAGCTGTAGTAGTAGTAGTAGTATTAAAGTAGTTGTTGTAATGGTAGTAGAAGTAGCAGTAATAGTAGTTGTTTCGTGGTAGTAGAATAATAGATGTTGTAGTAGTAGCAGTAGTAGTTGTAGTAGTAGTAGTAGTAGTAGTAATGGTGATAGTAGCTGTAGCAGTAGCAGTATCGATAGTAGTAACATTAGTAGTAGTAGCAGTAGTTCTACCACTACTATGAACTACCAAAAAAACACAAAATTCATTCATATGTTGCCAAGAGAGAATGAGTCAGCGAAAAAGCAGGTCAAGCATTCATTCTTGTTCCTCGCCTGAGCCTCAGGTTGATGGATTTTGAGCCTTATTTACTATCTTCTTAAGGGTGGTGGGATAGGGATAGGGGGGCAGAAGGAGGGGGATTGAGAGAGAGTGAAGAGGAAAGAGGAAAGGGAAGGGAGGAGGATAAATGGGGAGGTAGAAGGGATAGCGGAGAGATGAGTGAAGAAGGGAGAGAGAAAGTTGGGAAGAAATAATGAGGGAGACGTTGAAGGAGAGAAGCAGGAACTAGAGAGGGAGAAAAAAAAAAAAAACATAAAAAGAAAGGAAAAGAAAAGAGAAAACGAAAAAAAAGTAAAGAAAGGATAAAAACAATATATAGAGAGAACCAAACCTCCAAATATAAAGATAATAAAGATGAAAAATATGAAAATAAAGATAGGCGATAACAACAAGAAATAGACGCTAAAAATATAACGAATCACCTTTTTAAACTGTCGTGTATTTGACGGAAAATATGGGGAAAATTTACAGCCGACGGAGCGTTATTATGGGGAGGGGGAGGGGAGGGGGGGAAGGGGAAGAGAGGGGAGGGAAGGGTAGGAGAGGAGAGGGGAGAAAAAGAGAAGGAGGGAGGGAGGGAGAGAGAGACAGACAGACAGACAGACAGAGACAGAGAGAATTAGAATGACACGGTAGGTAGATAGAAACGGAGAGAGAGAGAGAAAGAGAAACCGATAAATGAGCCGAGGGAAAGTGACGATGACCGATGATCACGTGACGCCCCCCGCCCCCGCCCCCCCCCCTTCTGACTCTCACCCGAACACTTTTTTTTCCCCTCATGATCATACTTATCTTGTCATCCTAAGAAGGTGAGGCGTAACGCACACATGGACACGCAGGCACGCACACACGCACTCACGCAGGTACACATGCACTCACTCACTTACACACACGCACGCACGCACGCACTCACTCACTCACTCACTCACTCACTTACTTACTTACTTACTTGCTCACTTACTCACTCACTCACTCAATCACTCAATCACTCAATCACTTACTCACTCACTCACTCACTCACTCACTCACTCACTCACTCACTCACTCACTCACTCACTCACACACACACACACACACACACGCACACACACACACATACACACACACACACACACACACACACACACACACACACACACACACACACACACACGACCCCCCCTCCCTCTCCCTCCCTCCCCTCCCCCTCCATCCACCTTGTCTAAGCGAATTTTTTCTTAAGAATCATGCTAATACAACTTTCCTCGGAGACATTTTTTCAAGAAGGCCGTTAATAGTGGCGGTGTCCGCAAGGGGGGAAGGGGGGGGAGGGGGGTTAGGGAAATGAAGAGAGTTTTTTTTTTTTTTTTTTTTTTTTTTTTTGTATGCATTTATGTGTGTGTGTAATTGTTTGCGAATTGAAATATTCTCTCTCTTGCGTTGTTCATTTTTTGTGTATGCTTGTGTGTCTGTATATATATAGTATTTGAAGTATTCTCTCTCCTGTGTTGTTTATTTTTTGTGTATGCTTGTGTGTCTGTGTATATATTTAGTATGTATGTATGAGCGCGTGTATGTATGTCAGTATGTGTGTGTGTGTGTGTGTGTGTGTGTGTGTGTGTGAGTGTGTGTGTGTGTGTGTGTCGCTGTCTCTCTATCTATCTCATATCTCTTATCTCTTCCAAATTTTCTTTCTCCTTCCCATTCTTCCCCCCCTCCTTCTCCCTCCTTCCCTCTCTCCTCCCACCCTCCCTCTCTCCTCCCTCCCTCCCTCCCTCTCCATCCTTCCCTCTCCCTCCCTCCCTCCTTCCCTCTCCTCCTTCCCTCTCCCTCCCTCCCCATCCTTCTCAACTAATTACGTACGACAGTGATATGCATACCAGGTTAGCGGAGGCGAGCTTATGCGCAGCCACGCCGCCCGCGGAACGCCCTCGGGTAAACAAGGCGCCCGCGACGTGAGCGAACGCGCAAGCAGGTAACGGAACCCGACCCGAGGGGTAGAGGGCAGGCGGAGAGGGGGTCGGGGGTTGGGGGTGGGGTGGGGGTAGGGGAGAGGGTGAAGGGGGTAGGGGAGGGGGAGAGTAGGGAGGAAGGAGGAGGGGGGACGATGGTTGGGGGGAGGGGGAGGGGGCAAGGGAGAGAGGGTCGGGGTGGGGAGGATAGGGAGGAAGGAGGGAGGGGCAAAGGTAGGGGGTTAGGGGAAGGAGGTA
>NC_091549.1:7732914-7735414 GCF_042767895.1 Penaeus vannamei
GATTAAAAGTGGTTATGAATAAATCAAATTGGATGGATGAAAGAGAATTGATTATCAGAACTAAAACATATATATACACGTACACATATATATACACATACACACGCACACGCACACGCACACGCACACGCTCACACACACACACACACACACGCTCACACACACACACACACACACGCTCACACACACACACACACACACTCACACACACACACACACACACACACACACACACACACACACACACACACACACACACACACACACACACACACACACACACACACACACACACACACACACACACACACACACACCTAAATACACACAGATACTTAAAATTCCTTTTAAAAAAATAAGAATCAAGAAAAATAAAATGAAATAATAAATATCCTGAACCCTGCGCCTCGAATCCCGGGCGTGAACGGCGGAGGCAGCGGCGCCCTCTCTCTCTTTCGCCCGCCCGCACGCCCGCCCGTCGCGCCCGAACTCGCAGATTTCCCTGGCGGCCTCAGCGGAATGCTTAATAGCCTTAGTCTGCGCAGGAAGGGAGACCCGCCCGCCCGCCCGCAGTTCATTCGGTGGGCGTCGAAGGAGGGAGGCTCTTCGTCTGAGGTGCTGCTCGAGATTTTTTTTTTAATTATTATTATTATGATTTTCTTAATTTAAGTCTTCTTGGTCTTTAAGTCTTCTTCTTCTTTAATTATTATTATTATGATTTTCTTAGTTTAAGCTTTCTTTGTCGTATTATTTTTTTTCTTTGGCTTCTTTTCGATATTTGTCCTTTCTTTTATTTGGCTTATTTTTCCCTTTGTTTCTTCATTATCCCCCTCTTCCTGCTCCTCCACCTCCACCTTCTTCTTCTACTCCTCCTTCTCCTTCTTCTTCTCCTCCTCCACTTCTTTCTTCTTCTTCTTCTCCTTCTCCTCCTCCCCCTCCCCTCCCCTCCCTCCCCTCCTCCTCCTCCCCCTCCTCCTCCCTCCTCCTCCCTCCTCCTCCTCCTCCTCCTCCTCCTCCTCCTCCTCCTCCTCCTCCTCCTCTTCCTCCTCCTCCTCCTCCTCCTCCTCCTACCTTCCCTCCCTCTTCCCTCCTCCTCCCTCCTCCTCCTCCTCCTCCTCCTCCTCCTCCTCCTCCTCCTCCTCCTCCCTCCTCCTCCTCCTCCTCCCCCTGTCTTCTCCCAGACTCCGATGTGAAGAACGCCGAGGAAAGTTCATTACGGCCAAGATTGCTGGGATTATCCTCTTATCTCCCTTCCCTTCCTCCTCTCCCTCTCCTCCTCCTCCTCCTCCCTCCCCCACTCTCCTCTCCCCTTTCCTTCTTTCGTATCCTCTCTTCCTCCTTGTTATATTCTTTGATTCTACTCCAATTTTTTTTTCTCATTCCTTTTCTCTTTGTCTCCCTCTTCCTTGCTCCCCTTGCTTCCTCTCTCTCTCTCTCTCTCTCTCTCATATATATATTTTTCACTTATCTCTTCCTCCCTCTCTTCTTTCCATTCTCCCACCCTCCCTCTCTCTCTCTCCTTCTCCCTTTTTCCCCTATCCTTTCCCTTCCTCTCTCTTCCTCCCTCTCTCTCTCTCTCTGCTTCTCCCTTTTTCCCCTCTCCTTTCCCTTACTCTCTCTTTCTCCCTCTCTCTCTCCTTCTCCCTTTTTCCCCTATCCTTTCCCTTCCTCTCTCTTCCTCCCTCTCTCTCTCCTTCTCCTTTTTCCCCTATCCTTTCCCTTCCTCTCTTTCTCCCTCTCTCTCCTTTCTCCCTTTTTCCCCTATTCTTTCCCTACCTCTCTCTGCCTCCCTCTCTCTCTCCTTCTCCCTTTTTCCCCTTTCCTTTCCCTTCCTCTCTCTCTCTCTCCTTCTCCCTTTTTCCCCTATTCTTTCCCTACCTCTCTCTGCCTCCCTCTCTCTCTCCTTCTCCCTTTTTCCCCTATTCTTTCCCGACCTCTCTCTGCCTCCCCCTCTCTCTCCTTCTCCCTTTTTCCCCTATCCTTTCCCTTCCTCTCTCTTTCTCCCTCTCTCTCTCCTTCTCCCTTTTTCCCCTATCCTTTCCCTTCCTCTCTCTTTCTCCCTTTTTCCCCTATCCTTTCCCTTCCTCTCTCTTTCTCCCTCTCTCCCTCCTTCTCCCTTTTTCCCCTATCCTTTCCCTTCCTCTCTTTTCCTCCCTCTCTCTCTCCTTCTCCCTTTTTCCCCTATCCTTTCACTTCCTCTCTCTTTCTCCCTCTCTCTCTCCTTCTCCCTTTTTCCCCTATCCTTTCCCTTCCTCTCTCTTTCTCCCTCTCTGCCTCCTTCTCCCTTTTTCCCCTATCCTTTCCCTTCCTCTCTCTTTCTGCCTCTCTCCCTCCCTCTCTCCCTCTCCAACATTCACTTTGCTCTGTCCGTGTTCAGCCCGCCATGGGTCATGTTTTTCTCTGAATTGTACATCTCACTCTTTTACGTTTTATTCTTTTTGAAGCGTATTTGAAAGGCATTCCATTTTTTTTTTTTTTTTTTTTTACATGTTTTGCCTTT
>NC_091549.1:7745414-7755414 GCF_042767895.1 Penaeus vannamei
AACAAAGGAGATGTCCAGTGCTTCTGACAAGCGGTGTAGAGGTGGGGGGTGGGGGGGTGGAGTTGTTCGTAATATGGTGTTTTGTTTGGATGAGATTTGGATTTAGGATGGTCGATTAATCCTTCTGGGTGTATGTGTGGCTATGCTGTCGAGGATAGGAAGGTCTTTGTATACAGGATCTCGTTAGAATGCTTGTAATATGAATACAAAAAAAAAGGAAAAAAATGTGTTTATGAATATGCGGCATTGTGTGGAATGTTGTTTTATTTACATTTTTTAAGAGATTTTTTTGGCTGCGATTGCGAAGACCTTTGATTGTGTTGTTATTTTTACTTTTTTAAAGTTATTTGTTTACTTGGATTGGTTTTGTTTATGCATTTATTCATTTGTTTATTTACTCGTGTCATACGTCTCTTGTTACTGGTTTTGTTACTTTTACATGCAACTTAGAGTGTGTTCTTTGTCAGCGTGGAAACAAGTAATTAACTGACAAAGTATTTGTTGAAGGAAAATGTATTATTAAACAAGCATCCATAAGAATTCATACATTGAAAAGCTATTTGGTAAAAAATAAATACACAGTGTCACTTTAAAGAAAATCCATTGATTTAAAGGGCAAACTAAAATATATGTTTTCGTTCGCGATTTTTGAACACATTTACGTTTATACACTGAAAACATCTGAATACAGTGCAGAATACTTATTTGTTATTTATTTGTATGAATATATATATGCATATATCTTTTATGTTTTTAATTTTGCATTTATATTACATGCATTTTCACGAAATCATATTTACATAGATTTTACCTTACTATACTTGAACTTATAGTTACAAACACATTCAGTAGAATTAATTGAGTATTTTAAAATCAAGTATTTTGAAAAGATTTAGTTGTAAGAAACCAAAGTCGCCAAGTAAAAGGGTAGTCCAAAAAAGCTAAAGTTATACCTTCACTGTAAACCCTTGATAGAAAATGGGAAGCGCCAAATACTGGCGAACAGTTTTCTGTTACATTCTGAGGGCTAACTTATATATTTATGACAACTTTTATTCAGACGGGAATTATTAAAGTTATCAGCTAATAACTTTTAGGAGTAATATCATAAGACCTTTATCCTTATATTTGATGTTTCATGTTTCTGATATTTGAATAGTCTCGTTTGCATGGGTTTATATGTATGCGTACATAAGTTTTTTTTTTAGTTCTTTAAAGGAAAGGGTGGATACGTCTATCATATGACTCAAGACTAAATTTGGATTAGGACGAACGCGAATAAGGGAAAATGAGTAAAAAAAAAGAAAGAAAGAAGAAGGAGAAAAACATTCGCCCAAATCAAGCTTAGCAACAACGCTTTTAGTCCGAGACCACCGACGCCCACCCGAATGCCCTGCACCGCCGTTAATTTATCCCAAATAGACCTTCTAACTGCGCTAACTGCTTCGTCCACTCCCTCCCCCCTCCTCCTCCCCGTCTCCCTCCCCCACTTCCTCTCTCTCTTCCTCCTCCTCCTCCTCCCCGTCTCCCTCTCCCTCTCCCTCTCCCTCCTCCTCCTCCTCCCTCTCCTCCTCTCTCCTCTCTCCCTCCTCCTCCTCTCCTCCTCCTCCTCCTCCTCCTCCCTTTCCCTCCTCCTCTCTCCTCCCGCCTCTACTTCTTCCCTCCTCCTTCAATAGTCCCTACCCCCTCCCCCCTTCCCCTTCCCCCTTTCCCTACTCTCCCTCTTAACCTACCCCCTCACACACCTTTCCTCTTCCTTCCTCTTCTCCCCTCCCTACCCCTACCCTCACTCCTTCCTCTTCCCTCTCTCTCCCTCTTCCCTCTCTCCCCTTTCCCTACCCCCTGCCCCTTCCTCTCCCTTATCTCCTTCTTCCCCTCCCTTCCCTCCCTGCCTCCCCCCTTCCCCCAGGAGGTGAGTTACAGCGCTGCCTCGTCGCCGGATCGCCTCATTAGGGCACCCGATATGGCGGTGAACCTTCCTGATTATCGTTAATTATGGCCCCCGATACACAAGAGCGAGAGGGCGAGAAGGGGAAGAAAAATACACAATTAAAAGTCCGGGGCGATTTTTGAAGCTTGGGAGCCCGTCGCGTCGAGATATCTGCAGACCCCCCCCCCCTTCTTCTTCTTCCCCCCCCACCCCCCCACCTACCTTCCTCTCCAGATCACCTGTCCTTTGCTCCTGCTGCTGATGCTGCTGCTCCTCCTCCTCCTCCTCCTACTCCTACTCCTACTCCTCCCTCTTCTCTTTCTTCTCCTTCTTCTCCTCCTCCTCTTACTCTTACTCCTCCTCCTCTTCCTACTCCTCCTCCCTCCTCTTCCTCTTCCTCTTCCTCTTCCTCTTCCTCCCTCCTCCTCCTCCCTCCTCCTCCTCCATCCCCTCCCTTCCCCATCCTTCTCCCTCCTTCCTCCCTCTCCCAGCCTCTCTCTCTCTCTCTCTCTCTCTCTCTCTCTCTCTCTCTCTCTCTCTCTCTCTCTCTCTCTCTCTCTCTCTCTCTCTCTCTCTCTCTCTCCCTCTCTCTCTCCCTCTCCTCTCTCTCCCTCTCCCTCTCTCCCTCTTCCCTCCTCCTCCCTCCCTCTCCCCCTCCCCTCTCCTCTCCCTCTCCCTCTCCTCTCCCCCACCCCTCCCTCCCTCCCTCCCTCCCTCCCTCTCTCTCTCTCTCTCTCTCTCTCTCTCTCTCTCTCTGTCTCTCTGTCTCTCTGTCTGTCTGTCTCTCTCTCTCTCTCTCTCTCTCGCTCTCTCTATCTCTCTCTTTCTGTCTGTCTGCCCCCCTCTCTCTCTCGCTCTCGCTCTCTCTATCTCTGTCTTTCTGTCTGTCTGTCTCCCTCTCTCTCTGTCTTTCTGTCTCTCTCCCTCCCTCCCTCCCTCCCTCCCTCCCTCCCTTCCTCCCTCTCCCTCCCTCCCTCTCTCCCTCCTCCCTCCCTCCCTCCCTCTTCTCTCCCTCTCCCCCTCCCTCCCTCCCTCTCCCCCTCCCTCCCCCCCTCTCCCCCTCCCTCTCTCTCTCTCCCTCTCTCTCTCTCTCTCTCTCTCTCTCTCTCTCTCTCTCTCTCTCTCTCTCTCTCTCTCTCTCTCTCTCTCCCTCCTCCCTCCCTCCCTCCCTCCCTCCTCTCCTCCCTCCCTCCCTCCCTCCCTCCTCCCTCTCCCTCCCTCCCCTCTCCCTCTCCTCCCTCCCTCCTCCTCCTCCCTCCCTCTCCCCCGCCCTCCCTCTCTCCCTCCCTCCCTCTCTCCCTCCCTCCCTCTCTCTCCCCCCTTCTTTGGTGCTAGATTTAGGGGGGGGGATGAGGGAGGGGGGAGGGCGCCCAGGAACCTCCGCCTCGACGAAGATCAGGATACAGGATACCATCAGGATGTTCCCGTGTTGCCTAGCGAGATTTTGTGTGTTGAGTTGATTATGAGTGTCCGAGCGCACTAATTGAACAGGCAGGCACACGCTCTGACACACGCTAATATACACGCTTACATATATACACATCCATGTACATACATATACATATATATATATATATATATATATATATATATATATATATATATATATATGTATATATATATATATGTATATATATATATATATATATATATATATATATATATATATATAGACAGAGATATACACATACATACACATACAGACAGACACACATGCACACACATACATACACATGCATGTATATACAGAAAGGCACACACACACACACACACACACACACACACACACACACACACACACACACACACACACACACACACACACACACACACACACACACACACACACACACACACAAAAGCACATACACAAAAGCACATACACACGCCCATACCCCTCCCCCTCACCCAACCCCAACACACAACCAAATCCAAGACCCAGACTTTGTCAAAGGACATCCCCACAAAGACAGGACGAAAGGATGCCATAAGGATGTCATAAGGATGCCATGAGGATGTCATAAGGATGCCATGAGGATATGAGGATGCCATGAGGATATGAGGATGTCATAAGGATGCCATGAGGATATGAGGATGGCATAAGGATGTCATAAGGATGCCATGAGGATGTCATGAGGATATGAGGATGTCATGAGGATATGAGGATGTCCTAAAGATGCCAGTCATGAGGATGTCATGAGGATGTTCAGCCACTTCGCCCTTGTTATGAGGACGCGAGATTCCTAGTCACTCAAGGATAGGAAAGATTACGCCAAATCTCGTCTTCGGAAGAGGTCCTTTGAGATCCTATGAAGGAGCGGCGTGTCTTGGAAGGGAGGAGGAAGAGGAAGGAAGGAGGGAGGGAGGGAAGGAGGAAGAAAAGGAGAAGGAGAAGGTAGGAGGGGGGGAGGGAGTGAGGGAGGAGGAATGAGGGAGGGAGGAAGGAGGGAGGAAGGAGAATGCGAAGGAAGAGGAGAGAAGATGGAGGAGGAGGAGGAGGAAGAGGAAGAGAAAGAGAGAAAGAAGGAAAGACAAAGAGAAAAAGAGAAAGAGGGAATGACAAGATAAAAAAGGGAAAATCAAAGAAACGAAGTAAAAAACAAAAAGAGAAAGAAAGAGGAAGCAATAGAGGAAGAGGAGAGGGGCTAAGGAGGTAGGACAGTGGTCTGGAAAGGCTCTTTGAATTATTGGTGAAGTGCCTTTCAGGATTCTTCGTTGGGTCTTGGGAGAGTTGTTATGTCGTCATGTTGTCATCATCATCATTATTGTTATTGGAATTGCTATCATGATTAATGTTTTTTTTAATTATTACGATCATCATGATTTTGTTTATTATTACGATCATCATAATTTTATTTATTATTACGATCATCATAATTTTATTTATTATTACGATCATCATAATTTTATTTATTATTACGATTATTACGATCATTATGATTTTATTTATTATTACTTTTATTTCTACTTTTGTTACTGTTATCATTATTGTTATTGTTATTATTACAACTGTTGCTACTTTTATTGCTTCTTTTATTATCATCATCCTAATATTTTGTTATTAGTGATAATGCCTTTATTGCGATTATAATTATCATCATCATCAATGTTAATACCATTATGCGATCACCAGTAAAAATTATGATACAAAATCTATTTAATAAGATATTACGAATACAGTTCTTATCAGTACATTAACTATTCAGTTATTCTCATCAGTAATTTATTTGCATATTAACATTTATCTCCCGATGAAGAAAAAACAACACGGGATTCACAACATAAACAGAGGGACAGGTTGGACATGTTCTGCTTGCGTGCTGTTAAACCGCTCTTGGGTGTGGGTGTGGGGGTCGGTAGCTGGGTGGGGCGTGTGCGTGGGTGGGTGTGGGTACGGGTGTGTGGGTAGGAGTGTGTGGGTGGGTATGGGGCACGAGGGTGTGGGTGTGGGTACGGGTGTGTGGGTGGGTGTGGGGCACGAGTGAGGGTGGGTGTGGGTACGGGTGTGGGTACGGGTGTGGGTGGGTACGGGTGTGTGGGTGTGGAGGTCGGTAGCTGGGTGGGGCGTGGGTGGGTGTGGGTACGGGTGTGTGGGTGTGGGTGTGGGTAGGTGTGGGTGTGGATACGGGTGTGGGTGTTAGTGTGCCTCTGTGTACATGTACTTTTTATCTGCCTTCATATTCTTGTCATATTAATAACTACTATTTAGTTATTTGTTCTTCTGCTGTCTCCTGTTCTTTATCTCCACCTCCTCTCCTCTTCTCCCGTTTTTTTGTGCTTCTCCTTTTTAATTCCGCACCTTTTGCCTTATTTCCAGTCCTCTTCACACTCTCTATCATACCACCAGCACCATAACCATACCTGAATCACCATAGTCGTCTTCATCAACATAGAATCATAATCATCATCATCTTTATCAATTTTATCTAGTTGGTGTATCATATGCATCATACACATCATAAGTATCATCATCATCACTACCATCATAGCATCACATTATTATTATAATCATCATACATAAAATCACCATAAACATCACCATGTCACTGACATCTTATTACTAGCACTACCATAATGTCACCACAGTTGTTGTCATCAGCATACCATTCTCATGTCAATGTTATCACCGTCTATTTCATAATCATCAGCGTATCATCATTATATCTAACAATATTTTTTGACTTCTTGACTTTTTTATTTATTTTCAGTAAAAGTGAATTTGTAATATAATTGAACGAATCCGTTTTATTGTTATTATTATTATTATTATTATTATTATTATTTTATGTGTACTTTTAAACAATCGCCCTAAAGAATTTATACATTAAGAAGCACTTATTAAAAAAAACGTAGTGTGGAGGAGGAAAGGATACAGTCAAAGGATACGAAAGTAAAAAAAAAAGTAAAAGAATATACGATGATGAAAGTGGATGAGATGGAAGAGGTAAAGGAGACATTTTTTTCCATTTTATTTCCTCTTTCGGGAGATCGTATGATGGAAATAATGTTTAGAGGGAATGTGCAATAAAGGCCGGAAGAGGAGGAGGAGGAGAGAAAAATTAGGATCAAACGGAGGAGGGAGAGATGGCACGGGTGTCGCTTGGTCGTGGCACTCGCTGGTGGCACTTTTTGCGTCCTTGCTTCTTCCCTCCTTTCGTCGCTTGTTCTCTTGCTCTCTTCCTGTCTCTGTCTTCGGCTCTTGTTCTCTTGCTCTCTCTCCCTCCTCTCTCTCTCTCCTCTCTCCCTCCTCTCTCCCTCCCTCCCTCCCTCCCTCCCTCACTCCCTACCTCTCTCTCTCTCTCTCTCTCTCTCTCTCTCTCTCTCTCTCTCTCTCTCTCTCTCTCTCTCTCTCTTTCTCTCTGTCTCTCTCTCTCTTCTCTCTCTCTCTCTCCTTCCAAATCCCTGTCTCTGTTCTTCCCTTTGTTACCTCTATTTACTCTCTCCGTTTATGCCTATCTACTTCTCTCTCTCTTCCTCTTTCTCTTCTCTTCCTTTTCTTCTCTTCCTCTCTTCTTCCTCTTTTTTCTCTTTTTTCTCTCTTCCTCTCTTCCTCTCGTCCTCCTCACGCTCTTACGAATCACTCAATACGAGTCACTCATGGTAATATTTTTTTAGTACGGTAGATAAAATCAGATACCTGTTTATCCCTTCGATAACGGTGCTGAGGGTGACCTGTAGACCAACTTTTTCCCCATAAAAGGGCGTGGCATTTTGGGCCCTGGGGGAGGAAAGGAAGAGGGGGAAGGGGAGGGGAAGGGGAGAAGGGAGGAAGAGGGAAAAGAGAGGTTGAAGGAGAGGTAAAGGGAGAGTAGAAGACAAGAAGATAGAGGTGGAAGACAAGAGGGAGGGAGAGAGAGAGAGGGAGGGAGGGAGAGAGAGAAGAAAGGAGGAGGGAGGGAGGAGGAGGGAGGGAGGGAGGGAGGGAGGAGGAGGGAGGGAAGAAGGAGGGAGGAGGAAGAGAGAGAGAGAGAGAGAGAGAGAGAGAGAGAGAGAGAGAGAGAGAGAGAGAGAGAGAGAGAGAGAGAGAGAGAGAAGAGAAAGAGAAAGAGAGAGAAAAAAAGAGTCATGTTACGTATATTTATAGAAGAAATATAAGAACGAAATGTTGCAACCAGGTAGGTTTAGAATTTTAGAATTGCTTCAAGAGTGAATTAGTAAGGGGGGGGGGTCAGGGAGATTAGATCTTGCCAGCAGGGAATCGAGCGTGAAATAGTTAGTCCATTATGCGTCATGGTTGATGCCCATATATGGTGCGTAAGATGTTTGCGTAAGAGTGAATTTGCTTTGCTTTTACTGATGGCAAAGGGCGCGCATACACTCTAAAACAAATACACACGCACGCACACGAACAAATGCGCACACATACACGCAAGAACGAAGAAATGCTCACACATACACGCACGCACGAACAAATGCTCACACATACACGCACGCACGAACAAATGCACACACATACACGCACGCACGAACAAATGCACACACATACACGCCTATACACAATACACCTATACACTTATGTACATCCACAGGCAATAAAAAACTGCCTGCGCCTTTTGTTTCGTCAATTTCTTTGACTCTGAATGATCTCAGCTTAATTTTCTATTCTTTATTCTCTCCTCGTCCCCCCTTCTCTTCCTTTCTTCCTCCCTTAACCCCTCCCCTACCTACCCCCTTCCTCCCCCTTTCCTTCCTTCTTTCACCCTTTCCTCTTCCCTCTTCCTCCCTTTTCTCCTCCTCCCACTCCCTTTTCCTTTCCCCACCCCCCTCCCCTCCCTCTTCCTCCTGCCTCCTCCTCTCTCCTCTCTCTTCCTCCCTCTCCTCCTCTCCCTCCCTCTCCTCTCTTTCTGCCTACTCTCCTCCTCCCACTTCCTTTCCCCTCTCCCTCCCATCCCTTTCCCTTTCCCAGTTCCCTCCCTCTCCCTTCTCTCCCTCCTTTCCCTCTCCCTCTCCTCTCCCTGCTCCCTCCTCCTTCCCTCCCTTTCCCTCTCCTCCCTCTCTCCCTCCCTCCCTCTCCCTCTCCCTCTCCCTCTCCCTCCCTCTCCCTCTCCTCCTCCAGCCCCTCTCCCTCCTCCTCACTCTCCCCTCACCCCCCTCTCCCTCCTCCTGCCTCTCCCTTCTCTCCCTCTCCCCTGCCCCTCCTCTCCCCTCTCCTTCATCCTCCTCGAATCCTCCGATTTCCACCGCCTTCACGGTCTCGTAAACGCAGGAAATGAGACGCGAGGGCAACCGTTAACCTTTTGTTGGTCTAAGACGTTAAGACGAGTGGAAGGAGGGGGTCCTTTGGGGGGGTCCTATGGGGAGGGGGTTCTTTGGGGGTCCTTAGGGGGGGCTAGGGGGGTCCTTAGGGGAGGGAGGGGGCAAGGGGGAGTCCTTTGAGCTGTCACGTGTCTCGTTAGCTTGCGGTGTCATCGCCTTCGGTTTTATTTTTGTGGGTATCGTCTTTTTTATGTGATTATAGTCTTTTATTTCTGTGTTGTTTAGTTGTTAATTATTTATTTTTAATGTTGTTTTGCGGTTACCTTTTTCTATCTATTTTCTTGTGTATTATTTTCCTTTGTGGTTTTATCTTCCGTGTCACATTGTCTTTTAGTTATTTTGATTTTTGCATTTTCTTTTTCTTATTTTTTTATTCTATTTCTTATAGTGTCCCCTTAACGCTTACGTTTTCCCTTTCAGTCTTTCTGTTTTACTTCTTTTTTATTTTGTTTTGTACCTTATATTCTATTTCTCTTTCATTCATCCTTTCTTCGTTTGCCTCATTTTCTATTTTTCATTTTCTTTCCGATTTTCGCTTTCACTCTTATCGTTGTTGTCCGTTTCCACCCTCTTCGACTCTCTCTCTTTCTTTCTTTCTTTCTCTTTCTCTCTCTCTCTCTCTCTCTCTCTCTCTCTCTCTCTCTCTCTCTCTCTCTCTCTCTCTCTCTCTCTCTTTCTTTCTTTCTTTCTTTCTTTCTTTCTTTCTTTCTTTCTTTCTCTCTCTCTCTCTCTCTCTCTCTCTCTCTCTCTCTCTCTCTCTCTCTCTCTCTCTCTCTCTCTCTCTCTCTCTCCTCTCGCGTCTTACTCCCCTCTCCCTTCTCATTTTCCTTTCTTTATCATCCCTCCCTCTTTCCCCTTCCTCACCTTCTCTATAGCTCTTCCTTCCTGTCACCACTCACCCCCCCCACCCCACACCATCCCATCTCTCCTGCACCTCCCTTCCCCACCCCTCAGCATCCTCTCCCTATGGTCCCCTTTCTCCCTCACTCTCTTCACCTCCCTCTCTCTTCTCGTTCCGCTTCTACCCCTCTTTCTACACCGCCTCCCCCTCCTTCTACATACATCTATCCCATGCTTCTACCTCCCTGTCTCCTCCTCTTACTCCTTGCCTCTACTCCCCCTACACCCTGCAACTCCTCCCCCCCTCTATTCCCTGCTGTACTCACCTTTCCTCCTCCCTCTACTCCTCCTTTCACTCCTCTTACTCCCCTGCTTCTACCCCCTTCTCCCTCCCTCTACCCCCCTACTCCCTTGTCACTCCCCCACCCCCTGCAACTCCTCCCCTATTCCCAGCTGTACTCACCTTTCGTCCTA
>NC_091549.1:7762914-7770414 GCF_042767895.1 Penaeus vannamei
AGAACATGAGTCAGTAATTATTTCCGTTGCCGAGTATGGAAGATCGGATACTATTGTTGATGGGCGGAGTGGTAATTAGTTTATTAAACGCCCGTGTAATGAGAATGGGTAATTAAGGTAAAATTTAGAGGATGAGATGTTTTTGTATTGTGTGTTGGCTTTAAAGGAAAAAATATGTTTTGAGATATTTATCATATTTTGTGTTAATTAAGGTGGTTTGATAGTCCCTAACCCCCCCCCCCCCACCCCTCGATCTTTTCTTATTAGGGGGAGGGGGTGGGGTTGGAATAAGGGTATTTCTATTACCTGCAGCGGGTATTTGGGAGAATGGGAGGGTGATGGGGGGGAGGGGAGTGGGTATCTTTACTCCCTCCTACCCAAGGAGCTCTCACCCTCCCCGTTCCCCCTTATTACTCTTTAACCTCTCCTTATTTATCCCCCCTCTCTCTCTCTCTCTCCCTTCATTCCCTCTTTCGCCCCCCTCCTCATCCTCATTCTAACCGTGCCTCTTCTCCCCTACTCACCTCCCGCCATTCACCCTTTCATTCTTCCATCTCCCCCCTCCCCCATTCACCCCCTTCCTCCCCCCACTCTCCAGTCAACCTCCTTCCCCTCCATTTTCTCCCCCTCCTCACCTCCCCCCCCCCCTTCATTCCTCCCTTTCGCCCCCCCCCCTCCAACCAGCCTCCTCCCCTCCCTTTTCTCCCCTCCTCACCTTCCTCCCTTTCGCCTCCCCACCCCCTTCTACCATTCACCTCCCCCTCATTACCCACCCCCTCCCCCCTCCCACCCCTCCCCCTCCCGCCTCCCACCCCTCCCCTCTCGCTCACACCTTAATTCTCATTATTAATCAGTGGTGCTTCGGTCCCTAATTGGCCAATTCGTCAATCTCACGCAGAACCAGCGATTAGGAGCGTATCTCGGCGGCGGGATTGGGGCTCTTACATGCCACATTACGCCCCGTGAACTGCTCGTTTCCGCGTCCGTTTGGAAAAAGAGGAAGAATAGGAAAGTTTGAGAAGAGGAAGAAAAACAAAGTTTAAGAAGAGGAAGATCTTTTTTCTCTTTAAGAAGAGGAATATTTTTTTTCTTTAAGACGAGGAAGAAAAAAAAAGTTTAAGAGGAAGATTTTTTAAGAAGAAAAAAAGTTTAAGAGGAAGATTTTTTAAGAAGAAAAAAAAAGTTTAAGAGGAAGAAAAAAGTTTAAGAGGAAGAAAAAAGTTTAGAAAGAGAAAGAGAAAAAAACGTTTAAGAAGACGAAGAAAAATGTTTAAGAATTTTTTTTTTTAAGAAGTAGAAGAAAAAATTTAAAAAGAGAAAAGGAAGGTTTAGGGTGACTTTTGTGTTTGTGTGTGTGGCCTGGGATTTTTGTTTTTTGTTTGGGCGTGTTTTATTTTGTGTTTGTTTGTGTGGGGTTGGGAGTGTATGAGTGTGTGTGTTTGTGTGTGCGTGTACGTGTGTGTGTGAGTGTGAGTGTGTGTGTGTGTGTGTATGTGTGTGTGTGTGTGTGTGTGTGTGTGTGTGTGTGTGTGTGTGTGAGTGGGTGTGGGTATGTGTACGTGTGTGTGAATGTTTTTGTTTGTTTGTATGTGTATGCCTGCTGATGTTCATTAGCCATCCATTCCCTCAGACGCTATGTAGAAAAACGGAGAAAGAAGAAGAAAAAAGAAAACAGATAAACGTCAGAATAATAATAAAACTAAACAGAAAGGACAATAGAAGAACGAGGGAAACAAAAAAAGGATAATAAAAAGGAGGAGAAGGAGAAGGCCAATAAACACTGGGAGAACCTCCATCGGGACACGCACGCCCTCGAGAAGAATGCGACGGGCGTGAGGTGCCGTAAGTGAGGCATTTCCGAAAGAAGAAAAATTATATCACATTTATCATGCGGTGAAGGTTGCGGTGGGGGGTTGGGGGGGGGGGTAAGGAGGGCATAGAGAAAGAATTGGAGGAAGAAGAAGAGGCAGAGGCAGAGGCAAAGATGGAGACGGTGAGAATTAGGAGAAATATATATATATATATATATATATATATATATATATATATATATATATATATATATATATATATAATAGACAGGAACTTCAGCTTGGAAAGATTAAAGAATTAGGATAAATGTATAAAAAATATATACAGAAAGTTAAGCATGAAAAGATTAAAGAATTAGGAGAAATGTGTAAAAAATAAATAAATAAATGAATAGACAAAACTTCAGAATGGAACGATTAAGGAAAGACAAACATTTATAATACAAACAAACAAACAAAAAAACCCTCTTTAGTCAGAACCTCGAATAGACAAAGATCTAAAAAAAAAACACAAGCAAGTAAATATCGTTTATAATACAAACAAACAAAAAAAAACTTAAGCCAGAACCTCAAATAGACAAATATCTAAAAAAAAAGAAAAAAAATACAAACAAGTAAATATCAAAATAACAAAGAATCAGATTTAAAAGAGTTTACCCTAAGACAACAAACAGTGCCTCAGTTAGGAGATCCCGCCCGCCTTTGGGATATAAGTAACAGTGAAATAAGTGACATGTAAGTGACACGAACCGTAGCACTGAGATTAGGGATTGGATGTCCTTCGATAAAGTAAGTTGGGATGAAGTGAATGGCGCATTAAGGGGAAATTTCGACGATAAAGTCCGTGATTGGAGGCTGATAAGAGAGATAAAGGGGATAGTGTCTGTCGATGTTGAATGGGATAAATTCATGAAAAGAGAGAGGGAGAAGGGGAGAGAGAGAGAGAGAGAGAGAGAGTGTGTGTATGTGTGTGAGAGAGAGAGAGTGTGTGAGTGAGAGAGAGAGAGAGAGAGAGAATCGATAAACTGGGAAGTGAATGGAGGGATACAGATTGGTTAGAAGGAAGGAGGGAGAAGAGAGACAAGTGATAAATTTAAATGAGGAGGGGGATAAAGATAGATTGAAAGGAAGGTGGGGGAGAGAGATAAACTTAGATGGATGGAGAGATAAAGATTGGATAAAAGGAAGGAGGAAGAAGAGGGACAAGTAATAAACCTAAGAGAATAAAGGAAGAAGAGAGACAAACAATAAAATCAAATGAATAGACAGATAAGATTGGATAAGAGGAAGGAGGAAGAAGAGGGACAAGTGATAAACTTCGATGAATAGAGATATAAAGATTGGAAAAGGAAGGAGGAAGAAGAGGAACAAGTGATAAACCTAACCGAATAAAGAAAGAAGAGAGACAAACGATAAAATCAAATGAATAGAGAGCTAAAGATTAGAAAAAAAGGAAGGAGGAAGAAGAGGGACAAGTGATAAACTTAAATAGAAACTAAAGAAAGATAAAAAAAGAGGTTACAGGAGGGTGGTGAGGGGGGGAGGGGGGGCGTGTAGAGGGGGGGTGGGATGATACCGAACTCTTTTTTAGCTCACAGCTATTACTTAGTACTTTGTGTAATGACCAAAAGCCCAATTAAGTGTAAGCGTTTGGGCGTGTGATTATGTATGGGGAGCTTTTATCGTGCCCTGATATATAGGCTGGGATGATTGGTGTGTGTGTGTGTGTGTGTGTGTGTGTGTGTGTCAGTGCCTGTGTGTAAGTATGTGGGAATGTGTTTATGTGTAAGTGTCGGTGTTTATGGCTATGTATACATGTATTTATGTGTAAGCGTTTGTGTCCACATATACGTGTCTATGTATGTATGCGTGTGTGTTTATGTGTAAGTGTCGTTGTGTATGGCTGTGTATACATGTGTCTCTCTGTGTAAGTGTCTGTGCCTACATATACGTGTCCATGTCTGTACATAAATGTTTCCAACCCCCACCCCACCCCCCCACACACACTCCTTGTTCCAGACGGCAACTCTGCGCACTGATTAAAAGTGATCGATGCTTAATTCCCTTCGTAATGACTTCATTTGAGAGAATAAACGTAGTATTACTCAGGCACATGTTGATGTTTAGGCCACACGCACCTGCTCTCGCGCTCTCTCTCTTTCTTTCTGTCTTTCTCTCTGTCTGTCTCTCTCTCTCGCTCTCTCTCTCTCTCTCTCTCTCTCTCTCTCTCTCTCTCTCTCTCTGTTTCTCCCTCTCTCTCTCTCGCTCTCTCTCTCTCTCTCTCTCTCTCTCTCTCTCTCTCTCTCTCTCTCTCTCTCTCTCTCTCTCTCTCTCTCTCTCTCTCTCTCTCCTCTCTCTCTCATCTTTCTCTATCTCTATCTCCCTCTCTCTCTCTCTCTTTCTCTCTCTCTTTCCTTCTCTCTCTTTCTCTTTCCTAGTTTCTGCCTTTCTCTTATTATGTCTCTCTATCTCTGTTTCTCTGTCCCTTTGTATCTGTATTTCACTCACTCCATAGTTCTCATTCTCGGAGTATCATTATCCCCAATTAAATGAACTAAACAGGATTGCTACGTGTCTGGGGAGTTTAATTATAAGGCTTGGGTTGATGAAGAGACAGAGGGGGGGGGAGGGAAGGGGAGGGAGGGGGAGGGGAGGAGGAGTAGGCTGGAGAAAGAGAGGGAAGGGGAGGGAGGGGGTGGAAGGGGCGGGGAGAGTAGTAGGCTGCAGAAAGAGAGGGGAAGGAGAGGGGTGAAGGAAGGGGAGGGCAGGGGAGGGGAGAGTAGTAGGCTGGTGAAAGAGTGGGGAAGGAGGGGGTGGTGAAGGGAGGGGAGCATGGACTAGAATAGAAAAGGAGATTGGAAGGAAGGGTGGAGGTAGGGAGGGGGGGGGAGGGTAAGAGTAAGATCCCAAATTAACCCCCACATACCAAGATGGGGAGGTCGGTATGTGTGCACTGCCCCGTATGTCTACTAGGGCTGGAATCCCGGTGGGGGGGCTGCGGGAGAAGGCAGAGGGGGGGGGGGGAAAGGGGGTGGGGTGTTCTAGGGGATTTGGATAGCACAGAAGGGGAAGTGGAGAGGGAGAGGGAGAGGGCTTCTAAATGGGATGGGGGGTGAGGGAAAGGGAGGGAGGAAGGATTGTCTCTAATAGAACAGGAGAAAGGGATAAGGAGGAGAGGGAGAGAGATAGAGAGAGAAGGAGAGCGATAGAGATAAGTGTGGAGGGGAAGGCGTGTACGGAGAGAGAGAAGTATTGTCTCTAATAGGACAAGAAGAGAGGGGGTAGAGAGAAGGGGGGAATGGGGGGGAGGGGGAGATGCGGTCTCTAATAGGCGGGAGAGAGAAGGATTGTCTCTAATAGGACAAGAAGGAGGAAGGGAGAGGGGGTAGGGAGAGGAGGGGGGAAATGGGGTGTAAGGGGAGAGAGAAGGATTGTTTCTAATAGAACAAGGAAGGAAAGGGAAGGGAGAGGGGGTAGAGAGAAGGGGGGGAAGGGGGGGGGGAGAGAGAAGGATTGTCTCTAATAGGACAAGAAGGAAAGGGAAGGAGAGGGGTAGGGAGAATGGGGGAAGGGGGGGGTAAGGGGAGAGAGAAGTATTGTCTCTAATAGGACAAGAAGGAAAGGGAAGGGAGAAGGGGGGAAAGGGGGAGAAGGGAGAGAGATGCGGTCTCTAATGGGCGAGACATTAATTATCGCTCTCAGACCGTCATACAGCGGACTGATTTTCATTCTTTTGTTGGAAGCCGTTTTTTCGATCGTTATCTTTGCGGGTAAATTGCTCTCGTTCGTTTTGTGTCTCTGTGGCGGTTCACGAAAGAGGGAAGAGGGAAGGAGGGGAAAGAAGGAGAAGGAAAGAGCGAACGGGAGAGAAGAGGAAGGCGGGAGATGGGGGGAAAGGCGAGAGAAAAGAGAGGGATGAGGAAGGGGAAGGGAGGTAAAGAAACTGTATTGTAAGAGAGAAAGGCAGAGAGAGCGAGAGAGAGATAATAGATAGAAAGATAGATAGAGAGAAGGAGGGAAAGGGAGAGGAAGGGGGGAGGCTCAGTTCCAGTCTATGGAGACAAAAAACGAGGAAAACAGAGACAAAGAGGCAGAGAGAGAAAAAAGAAAATGAGAGAAAGAAAGAGATACAGACAAAATGAAAGAGCTAGAGGTTGGTTGGAAGAGGAAAAGAGGTAGAAAAAGGTAAAGAATAAAAAAAAAAAACAGAAACAGACGACAAATAAAAAGACAGAGAATTCGAGACAGACAAACTAAATCAGTGAGAGACAGACAAACAGAAAGATAGAGTGTAAGACATACAGAGAGAGAGAGAGAGAGAGAGAGAGAGAGAGAGAGAGAGAGAGAGAGAGAGAGAGAGAGAGAGAGAGAGAGAGAGAGAGAGAGAGAGAGAAACACAGACACAGAGAGAGAAACAGAGAGAGAGACAGACAGACAGAGACAGAGACAGAGAGGGAAAACGAGTGAGAGTGAAAGTAATATCGTTGTGATGTCGAGAGCCTGAGAAAGAAAAGGACAGGTGGCAGGGCAGGTAAGTCCACAAGAAAGAAAATCTTGCAGAAAAAAACCGCCTCGTGCAACACAAGACCCTAATCATCTTCCTTATCTTGCAGTATCTCACCACTGTTTATCCCTCCCTTCTCTCTCCCTCCTGCTACTCCTTTTACTCTCGTTACTCCCTATTCTTTTTCCTCGTTCTTCTTCTTCTTCTCCTCCTTCTTCTCTCTCCTCTTCTATCCCCGCTCCTCCTCCTTATCCTTTTCCTCCTCCTTCCCTCTTCCTCCTCCCTTCCTCTTCCTCGCTTTTCTCCTCCTCCTCCTCGTCCTCCACCTCCTTCTTTTTCTTCTTCTTCTTCTCCTCCTTCTCTTCCTCCTCCCCTTTCCCCCACATCCCCTCCTCCTCCTCCTCCTCTTCCTCCTTCTCCACCTTCTTCTTGTCCTCTTTCTCCTCCTCCTCCTCCCTCCTCCTCCAGCTCCTCCTCCAGTGGCCGTGTCCTCAGGGTCCGCAACCGAGGAGCCGTGTGACCTCCTGACCCCTGCTGACCGGCACAAAAGCCCCCGAGGGTCGAGTCATGCTAATAACTCGGTAGATTGCAAGACGAACACCCAAGGAAGACATCGAGGGCCGCCGCTTGTGACCATGTGACCGTTGCAGAGGCTCATGGGCTAGCCGCGGGGGAGGAAGGGTTGGAGGGAGGGGAGGGAGGAGGGGAAAGGTTGGAGGGAGAGGGAAGGGAGGGAGGGATGGGTTAGGAGGGAAGGGAGGGAGGAGGGGAAAGGTTGGAGGGAGGGGAGGGATGGAAGGGTTGGAGGGAGGGAGAAGGGGGTGGAGGGAGGGAGAAGGAAGGAGGGAGAGAGGGATGGGTTAGGAGGGAGGAAGAGGGAGAGGGAAGGGGAGGAGAGGGATGGGTTAGGAAGGGAGGAGGAGGGAGAGAAGGATGGGTTAGGGAAGGGAGGAAGAGGGAGAGAAGGAAGGGTTTGGAAGGGAGGAGGAGGAGAGAGAAGGAAGGGTCAGGAGGGAGGAAGAGGGAGAGGGGGAAGGGAAGGGTTTGGAGGGAGGAGGATTGAGAGGAAAGGAGTTGGAGTAAAGAGGAAGGGTTAGGAGAGAGGGGGGATGGAAGGAAGAGTAAGAGCGAAGAGGGAGGGTGAGAGAAGTGCAAATGAAGTGGAGGAGTAATAGCGGTATGGAA
>NC_091549.1:7775414-7782914 GCF_042767895.1 Penaeus vannamei
AGAAATAGGAGAAAGGAAGAGAAGAGAGAAGACCTCTTCAAGACAGGGGAGGGGGAGGGACAGGGGGGTGGGAGCACATGGGTGAATGGATTGAGTGAATTGATGGATAGAGGTATTAAAAAAAAATAAAAAGGCTTAGGACATGTAGGTGGATGGATGTTGATGGATGGGTCATTTCAGAGACGCGTAGGTGTGCAGGTAAAGAGACAGAGAGAAGTGGAATGAAGGAGTGGAAGGATTGAATGAATTGAATGAGAATATTCAAGACTGATAAAGGAGATCGAAGGGTCTAACATGAGTAGAATGATGAATACAGGAAAAAGTGTGAGGTGGAGTAGCTACTACATGAATAGGAAAATAGTAATGAAGAAAATACGAGTGTGCCGGTAAAGAAATGAAGAATAAATTCATAGGCCTACAGTATGTGAGAGAGGGAGAGAGGGAGAGGGAGAGGGAGAGGGAGAGGGAGAGGGAGAGGGTGAGGGTGAGGAGAGGGAGAAGAGGGAGAGAGGGAGAGGGAGAGGGAGAGGGAGAGGGAGAGGGAGAGGGAGAGGGAGAGGGAGAGGGAGAGGGAGAGGGAGAGAGAGAGAGAGAGAGAGAGAGAGAGAGAGAGAGAGAGAGAGGAGAGAGAGGAGGGAGGAGGGAGGGAGGGAGGGAGAGAGAGAGAGAGAGAGAGAGAGAGAGAGAGAGAGAGAGAGAGAGAGAGAGAGAGAGAGAGTGAGAGAGAGAGAGAGAGAGAAAGAGGAGACAGAGAGAGAAAAAAGAAAGAAAGAAAGACATAACAAAAGAGAGAAAAAAGAAAGAGGGAGAAAGAAGAAATAGAAAGAGAAAGAGAAGATTCCCCCATACCCGTGGGAAGTGCGAAAAGGGAGGAGGAAGATGGGTAAAAGAGGGTGAGGGGAGGGGAGGGGAGGCAGGTTTATTGCATCCCCTCCCTCCCCTCCACACCCCCACCTCCCTCTTGACCAGGTCAGACGTGCAGAATGGGTGTAATGGAAGGCGAAAAGGGGGAGGTAAAGGGGCCTATTACCCCCCCTCCCTTTTCAGTTATTATTAATCTGGCATCTTAAACTTCCCTCAGTCTGTGTGCTTGTTTTGTTTTATTTGTTTGTTTGTGTCATCTTAGAATACCCTTAGGCTGTGTGCTTGTTTTCTTTTATTTGTTTATTTGTTTGTGTCATCTTAGATTACCCTCAGGCTGTGTGCTTGTTTTCTTTTACTTGTTTCTTTGTTTGTGTCATCTTAGATTACCCTCAGGCTGTGTGCTTGTTTTCTTTTACTTGTTTCTTTGTTTGTGTCATCTTAGAATACCCTTAGGCTGTGTGCTTGTTTTCTTTTATTTGTTTATTTGTTTGTGTCATCTTAGATTACCCTCAGTCTGTGTGCTTGTTTTCTTTTACTTGTTTCTTTGTTTGTGTCATCTTAGATTACCCTCAGTCTGTGTGCTTGTTTTCTTTTACTTGTTTCTTTGTTTGTGTTATCTTAGATTACCCTCAGGCTGTGTGCTTGTTTTCTTTTACTTGTTTGTTTCTTTGTTTGTATTCTGACCTGTATTTCTTTGCATCTTTTGGCGTAAGATGTAGGGAGGTTGATATGGAACTTGCGTGAGGTGCAGCTTCGGGAAAATTATCATGATATATGCATAAGTATGATGATATGCGTCATGCATATATTCAGAAGATCGCTGGATAGATAGAAAAACAGAACTGGTAGGCTGGTGTAGATGTATGCCATAGGTGTGAGTAGATAGACACCGTAGATAGATAGATAGACAGATAGATAGATAGATAGATACCGTAGATAGATAGATAAATACCGTATATAGATAGATAAATACAGTAGACATATAGATAGATAGATCAATACCGTAGACATATAGATAGATAGATACCATTGATAGATAGACAAATACCGTAGATAGATAGAGATAGATAGATACCGTAGATAGATAAACAGATAGATAGATAGATATGCCGTAGATAGATAGATAGATAGATATTAGTTGTTAGAGGAGGAAACGCCAAGTACATTACCTGGGAAAGTAAGCTACGCTAGCCTGAGGGTGGGCGTGTGAGCGGTAGTGGGTGGGGGGTGGGGGAGGGGGGGGACTTGCAAGGTTCAGGGCAGCCTAGACAAGCCACGCATTATGGAATATTTCGTGCAGGAGCGTACCCGGTGGTCAGACGAAGGCCGGTGGGGGGAGGGGGAGGTAGAGGGGAGGGGAAGGGATGGGGGGGTAAAGGGAATGTGGGGGAGAGGAGAGGAGGGGGATGGGGTGGGTGGGGGAGAAGGGAATGTGGAGGGGAGGGGAGAGGGAGGAAAGGGATGGTGGAAGAGGAGGGGGACGGGGAAGGGGAGGGAGGAAAGGGATGGTTAGGGGAGGGTAGGGAAGGGTAGGGTAGGAGCGAGGGGAGGGATGGGCTGGGGGCGATGGGATGGCGGAGGGTAGGGTAGGGAGGTGAAGAGAGGGAGTGGGGGTGGGGGGGGGGGAAGGCGGTCAGCTGGAAGGCCGAGGCGCTGGAACACTCGATTTACTGGAAGATGTGCAGCTGCGACTGACCTGAAGGGACATCATCTTGGGAGACGTCCGCGGGCCGGGTCGAAGAGCGATGGCGCCCTGAACGCATTACGGGGAATACAGGAGAGGGGGGGAGGAGAGGGGAGGAGAAGGGGGGAGGGGGGGAGGGGGGAGGGAGAAAATGGGATTCCTTGAACATCGAAAAATTGGGGAGAAATGAAGAAGAAGAAGAAGAAGAAGAAGGAAAAAAAAATCTGACCTGCGGACCGTCTTTTAAAGGTGTTAGCGTTTTAGTGAGGGTCGATTTTCAAGATTTTTTTTTTCTCTTTTCTTTTTTTTTATATATTTCTAGTTTTGGTTGGTAGTCGAGAGTCTTGACGATGACCGGTAGAGTATATCGGGGCCCAGAGAGACGGTTTTAAGTTAAGTTATTTAAAAGTTAGATAAAGATGAAAATTATAAAGTTAATAAAAATTAAGATGAAGGAAAGTTATTTAAACGTTAAATAAAAAAGATGAAGATAATAAGAAAGGTAATGAAAATTAAGATGATAAAGATAATGATGAAGATAAAGCTAGCTCTTATTATCTCTCATTTGATCGAAATTCCCATATATCGCCTCCCTCATTCACACAAAACCACTATATGTAAATAAGTGTCTAGCAAAACAAAATCATTTCGCAAAAAAAGTAAAACTGCGAAAAAAGCAAAAACATTGCGTAAAAAATAAAACTGCAAAAAAAATCGCGAAAAAAATGAAACAGCGAAAAAAAGCAAAAACATTCCGCACACACAAAAAAAAAAATCCGCAAAAAAAAAACGCAAAAAACAAGCATTCCGCGAAAAAAAATATTAAAACATTCCGCGCAAAAAAAAGTAAAACTGCGAAAGAAAACATTCCGCAAAAAAAACAAGCATTCCGCGAAAAAAAAATATTAAAACATTCCGCGGGAAAAACATAACAAAAACATTTCGCCAACAGTGAGCGAAGGAATGCGGGCTGCACCTCAAGAACAGTTGTAATTGCCTTGAGAAATTGCACGATTGCAAGTGGTGTGAATGTGCGGGGCAAGTATGTGCGACAAGCGAAGAGGACTTCAAGTGATACGTATTTTGTGATGGACCGTGTTTTTTGTTTTTGTTTGTTGTTTTTGTTTATTGTTTGTGTGTGTGTGTGGGGTTGGGGTGTATGTGTGTGTTTGCGTGTGTGTTTGTAAGTGTGGGTGGGTTTATTTGTGTGTATGTGTGTTTGTTTGTGTGTGTGTGTGGGGGGGGTGTTTGTATGTGTGTTTGTTTGTGTGTGTGCCCCCCCCCTTTTTTCTGTGATTTCCCTCTCTCGTTCTATATTTTGCTTTTTCCCCTCTATTGACCGTTCTATTTATCATTAAACACCATCACACGTTATTTTAATCTTTCTTCCTACTCATTATTGAAAAAATAAGGTTTAAATACGTGAAAAAAAATCAGAGACACTTGACTTCTGGCGACAGCGGAGGTCGGGGACATCTGCATATCACCCGCTACGAAGAATATTCTTTAATGACAAAGTGCGCGCGCCCCGGAGTCAAGACCGGCCGCTGGGTAGGGGAGGAGGAGAGGAGGGGGTGTGGTGTGAGGGGTGGGGAGGAAGGAGGGAGGATGGGAGGGGAGGGGAGAGGCTGACGAAGGGGGTGGAGAAGGGAGGAGGGAGGAGAGGAACAGACGAAGGGGGGTGGGAGGGGAGTGGAGGGGAAGAGGGAGAGCCAGACGAAAGGGGTATGGGAAGGGAGGAGGTAGGAGAGGAGCAGACGAAAGGGGGTGGGAGGGGAGAGGCAGACGATAGGGGATGGGGAAGGGAGGAAGGAGGAGAGGGGCAGACGAAGGGGTTGGGGAGGGGAAGGGGGAGTTAGGGGGGGGCGGCTGGAGATGCTGGTGGAGTTCGAGGGTCAGGTGGCCTCAGCGCCAACCTGCTCTTCCCGGGGCTCTGACCAACGGAGTGAGGTTCCTAACATGCTGCCTATTCCCTCCTCCCTCCTTCTCCCTCATTCCTCCTTCTCCTTCTGCTTCCTCATTCTCCTCCTCCATCATTTTTTCTACTCCCTCCTTCTCCCTAATTCTTCCTTCTCCTTCTGCTCCCTCATTCTCCCCCTCCATCATTTTTTCTCCTTCCTTCTTCTCCCTCTACTCCCTCCTTCTCCTCCTCCATCAGTTTTCTCCTCCCTCCTTCTCCCTCATTGGTCCTTATCGTTCTGCTCTCGCATTCTCCCCCTCCATCATTTTTTCTCCTCCCTCCTTCTTCCTCATTCCTCCTTCTCCTTCTGCTCCCTCATTCTCCTCCTCAATCTTTTTTTCTCCTCCCTCCTTCTTCCTCATTTCCTCCTCCTTCCTCCCTTCTCCATCTCCTCTCCTTCCCTTTCCCCTTCTGCTTTTACTTCTCTTCTAGTTCCCTCTCGTTCCCTTCCTTCTTCTCTCGTCGTCTTCCTACTTCGACTTCTCTTTCCTCTCGTTTCCTTTTCTTCTTCCTATTCCTCTTCCTTCTCTCCGTCTCCACCCACGTCTCTCTCGTCCCCCGTAAACTCTACTCCCCCCCCCCCACCCTCTCCTCGTCTGCTTCATCTACATCATCTCATCTTTTCACCGCCTTTCTCTCTTCCTCTTCCATTCACACAACTTCCTCTACTCTTCCCATTTAATATCCTTCCATTTTCACCAGATTGCTGAAAAAAATCAACTCTAAGGTTTATTTTGTGTTTTCTTGTAACTTTTTTTCTGCGATTCTTGGTGGACAGCGTAAATATTTAAACAGAGATGAGGATTCACATTAAGGAAGTTCTGGAATGGATGCTAATAAAAAGGAGAGAGAGAGAGAGAGAGAGAGAGAGAGAGAGAGAGAGAGAGAGAGAGAGAGAGAGAGAGAGAGAGAGAGAGAGAGAGAGAGAGAGAGAGAGAGAGAGCGAGAGAGCGAGAGAGAGAGAGAGAGAGAGAGCGAGGGAGCGAGAGAGCGAGAAAAGAGAGAGAGGGAGAGAGACAGACAGACAGACAGACAGACAGACAGACAGACAGAGAAAAAGGAACAGAAAGAAAGAAAGAACTCATGAATGGCTGAGAAGGGGAAGAGAGATATCGAGTTTCGGTGACAGCTGGAGATTTGCATGCAGTCCAAATAGCGATCCACCTGCTGTTCCCCCACAACGCCCATCTGCACGGCCCAGAATCGAGATGAACGAGGCGGATAATGCATAATAACCCAGCTGATAATTACTCTCCCCCCCCCCCCCCCACCACTACTTCACTTCCCGTCGCCCCCCTCCCCGCCCCCGCCCACTAACTTCCTTCTCGCCCCCACGTCCTCTCGTTACATGGGTTTGACACCTAATTACTGGACTCACCAAGCTTCCTGCGATGATCCTTCGTTTAGTTCCTGTGAGGATAGGCCTATGGGAGCTTTCGAATCGGCCTATGGGAGCCTCTGAATTGGTTTATGGGAGACTCCGAGAATTTTCGAATGGTAGCCTCTGAATTGGCCAACAGGAGCCTCGGAAACGACCTATAGGATCCTCCGAATTTTCCAACGGGAGCCTCGGAAACGCCCAATGGGAGCCTCCGAATAGGCCTATAGGAGTCACCAAAACGACCTATGGGAGGCTCCGAATCGACCTCCTTGAGCCTCCGGACGAGCAGCAACAAGGAAGGAGCGAGGAGAAGAGGGGCGAGAGGAGAAGGAGGTGCATCCTTTCACTGACTTGTTGCTGGGAAATCGGCTCCTTCGACCCCGCCCACTTCTCGCCTCCTCATTTGAGAATAATGAAGCATTTACATAATTATTATTAATATTGATGAGTGGTTTGGGTCGCTCGTTTGCCGACACAATGGGAAGAAAGTGTTGTTGTTCGTTTTGTTTGCGAGTAAATGGATTTGTTTTTCGAACACAAAAGGTGAGGTGATTCTGGGTATAATTCTGTGGGAAGTTTTGTGAACTTTTTCGAGCTTCCAGGTGAGTCTCGTGGGGCTTTTTTATAGGCTTAGTGCAAGTATCAATTACCTGATCAATTTATTTTGATTTAATGTTTCCTCTTTTCTCTTTTTTTTCAGGTAAGGCGGCGGATGTTCACACTGCGAATGGGGCAACGGGGAGGTAATCTTTTCCATTGCTTGTATATTCTCTTTCGTTCGTTTTAGTTGCCGTTTGTTTGTTCGTGTGATTGCTGGTGGGGCGTGCGCTTGTATATACACATGGACACGGACACGTACACGCACACTCATATGCACACGGACACATACCCGCACACACACATGTACACGAACACACATACTCACGCACACACTCACACGGACACGCACACACACACGCACACGCACACGCACACGCACACGCACACGCACACGCACACGCACACGCACACGCACACGCACACGCACACGCACACGCACACACACACACACACACACACACACACACACACACACACACACACACACACACACACACACACACACACACACACACACACACACACACACACTCTTACACGCACACACACTCTTACACGCACACACAGCAATTACAAGTACACGCACGTTTAAGCCATATGGCAACCGGGTATTTGTGTTTGCCTTTTTGTTATATATTAAACGGTTATGTTCTGTTCTCATTCTTAATGCGATCTTAATGGTTTGTTGTTCTCCACGCAAAGCCTTTTACTGTTATTATTGATATGGTTGTGTTTACTATATATTTTAGTTGAATTTTGTAGTAATGACGCTATGAGTAAACCACCTGTTAATATTGATATGGTTGTGTTTACTATATATTTTTGTTGAATTTTGTAGTAATGACGCTATGAGTAAACCACCTGTTAATATTGATATGGTTGTGTTTACTGTATATTTTAGTTGAAACTTGTATTAGAGAAATGACGTTATGATTAAACCAACTCCTTAAAGATAGGAAGAAATGGTCATTGTTTTATGTAATGAAGAAAATGGGACTTTCAAATAGCCTT